>NC_045651.1:9583980-9887011 GCF_009829145.1 Chiroxiphia lanceolata
GTCAGCCAAAGTCATCCTCTTCTTACCTAGAGAGGTAAGAAGTGAAAAGTTCATGTGAGGGAAAGAGAACTGTTTGATGACACAGAGCTGTCTGTCCATGCTGTCTGCTGGTTATTTGGATGACTTTTACAGTAAACAGAGACAAAACTGGCAACAGAGATTTTACCACCAGCCACATCTCTCCTCTCCTACAAGACACTGAATGCAAGGCCGTTGTTTTACTCAGTGCTGCTGCTTGGCTTAATATGGGAATTCCAGTTCCAGGCATTTACTTCTGGGTAGAAGTGGAGAAGAGCTGCATTATCAAATTCCAGAGGTGTTTTCCTGAGGAGTTACATTTTGATCTGTCCAGTTAGCATCCTGCAGTACTGATCTCAGCATCTATGACAAAGCTGTGCTGTCCAAACTGCTGGTTAGGAAAAGAGCTATTTAAAGATCCTTTAAAAAATGAGTCCTCGGGGAGTTGGCTTAAAATTGAAGCTGCAGAGTGCTGTGCCAGTGAGGCATGGTGGAGTGTGAAGGAGTTGATAAATTGACTGGAATGAAGACCTCAAATTTTGATTTTTAAACTGTTTAACTGTTTTAGTTAGAAGTAGCATAAACAGTGTAGCTGCGTTGCACTTCAAGATTTTGATTTTACATCTTCTGATAAACAGCAAGTTCCTTTCACTTAACTTCAGACATGCTTGTGATCTCTAGGATACACAAATAACAAGAAAAAGGGACTTGAAGCAGAATCTAAACGTCGTGGTTTAAGACTTTCTCTTCTTAGCGTGTCTGATTTCAAAACATAATCCTAAAAAGGGACAAATATCAGCATTTCATGACTTGGCATCTCCTACTGCTTCTACATCCTTCCCTGACAATATGCTCTCAGAGCTTTCCTATGCATCTTGTTGGGGGTGAGGGTGGGGAGGTGTTTTTAGTGGGAAACAGGGTTTGGAAATGATTAATAGGTGGGATTCTTGTCATGTCCATTGCAGCATTGATTCACTGCTGATATTCCATTGTGTGCATATAAATAGCATCTTTGTTGAATTTGATACCATGCTTCTGAGTTTACATAAGGGGTCCACAGGAGAGGGTTTCCTCCCTGGTTGCCACAATGACCTTTTGGATTTGTATCTCATTTGGATTTGTCTCTCATAACCTCAAAAACTGAAACCCTTATTTCCTACTGAGAATCCAAAACCAGAACAACAGATTCACTTCTATTTCCAAAAAGATTTTAAGGTCGATTAGTTTTCATCAAATAAGGAATTATGATAAAATATGAGTTTCAATTACTCCTCTCTTCCTCCCCAAAATAACAGTCCTCTCCACATGCCACATTCCTCACTGGTCTAAGTTTGAATTTTGCATCACTGGCCCAAGCCTGAATTTTGCCTCTTTTAGGTTAGCCAGGCACTTTCTGGCTGCTGGACTGCTTAAGAAGAGTTTTACAGTTGATTTTTGGCTACTATTTTTGGTCTTATAAATGACCATAGCAGCTCAGTTGGGGCCTTTCCAGTTGAACGTCCTTCCCATGGGGGCTGTGGATGACGCTGGTGCTGCAGTGGCTGCTGCAGTGACCTCATCAGACAGGGCTGATGCAGAGGCAGATCCTTGTTCCAGGTGCTGTAGCCTGGCTCTGTCTGGCCCATCTGGCCCTGGTACAGGTGACCAGCTCTCGCTCTCATTTAGGCCAGGAGTGTTGTACAGGAGGGCAGCCCTGGCTGTGGATGTGCCACACTTACGGCTGTACAGCATCCAGGGTGGCATTGAAAAGGTTGGAAGGGGGAGCAGAGGATCAAAACACCTTTGTCCTCGGTTTCCTTGCCCTGTTTTGATGACATGATCTGTTCCGTTGTGCTTTAGCCCCTTCCTGTATCCCAGTGTGGCCTTTTGCATCACAGTTTCCCTGGAGACCAGTCAGTGATGATCAGCACTGGGCTGAGGGCCAGACAGAGCCTGGGCTGGGGCATGCGGAGTCATTCCCAAATCCGGCTGGCCATGGAAATCATCAGCTTGTTCTGAGCAGCAGCTGTTTAATTTAAAAACCACAAGGGAGGCTCTGGGATAGGGGCTCTTTGATTGTTTACTTGGGCAACGACTTGGGCTTTCAGTACATTTAAATTTGTCCCAGGGATGGGGGATGATCCTGTGGGCTTGAAAGAGACTTTAGGGAGGAAACGGTGTCAGAGGGAAGGACACAGTGTTGAGAGATGATCCCCATGTGAGAGATCAGATGAGACAGGGGTGTTGGCTGTTCAGCAGAGAGCCAAAGGCATCTCCTCCTGCTGCTGAGAAGGTTATCTTTGATATGATGATCTTTGATACTAATGAGTTTGCCCTCTAAAACTTCAGTACTGCTAACAGCAGCATTATAGCACTGTAGCAGCACTCCCAGATCTTCTCTGTTCCCACTCTAACTCATGCCTGCTCCTCAGATTTTTTTGTGGTATGAAAAATTGTCCTAATTTTCTGTACGATGTGAGAGGTGCTTCCTGTGCAGGACAAAAGGCTTTGGTTTAGCATAAATTTTACTTTACATGTTGTACTCCAAAAAGTTCAGTACTAAGTAAGATTTTATGTTACTTGTGGGTCAGTGCTGCCTCTGTCACTGTTCTGTGAGTTTTCCAGGGATCCTGGGTTTAACCACAGAAACGTGGCAATGTTAAATGCAGTTGGTTTTGCCTGTTAAACTGTGCTGCTTAAAATCAAGGCATCTCCCCATAAAGAGAAGCCATTCAAGACCTCATGGCTGAGGTTATGGAGCAAGGGGGAATGTTTCACTGCTGAAAATTTATGAGTTCCTGTAAGTGGCCAAACTGAAAGAAGGTTTTATCATGAGGTCAGTCTAGGGGCTGGGAGGGGAGAGCAGGCAGAAAAGCAGCCAAAGTTCTGCTGAGGCATTCAAAATCCAAAGAAATTTTTTTTTCCTGATATGAGAGGACTCATCTGGTCTCGAGGTGTGAGAAAATTAAACTGAAAATAATGGGATGGAGGAGCTGGAATGGAATGGTTGCAGGCAGAATAATTTCAGCCATGGGAGCTGTTACTGGCAGGTATCAGATTCGGCCCTGTGGTGTTTTTAAAAACAAGACAGCGTTATTCTGCAAGAATTCTGCAGCGTTATGCTGCAGGTCAGCCAGAAATCTTTGTGTGGGATTCTGCAGCTTGCCATACTAGGAATTACCTAAGGGTCCTACTGGTCCCCTCTGTCCTTAAAAGTCATTTTCATACTTTAGGACATCCCAGAGGTGCACAGTCATGTGTCTGACACTTGCCTTTCTGTCACTTTGCTTGCAACCTTACTTCCTACATATCCACTCATGTTTTCCTTTAGGCCTCAGCCTGCATCCCAGCTGCTCTCCTGTAATAACCTTCTGTTCCAGACCCCTGTGCATTCCCCATGTTTCATGAGCTCTAACTGCTGGAATTATTCCACTTCTGTGTTTCTTTTCCTTCATCCTTGAATGGTTGGGCCTGACTCAAACTGTAACCTCATGGAGCCAAACGCAGATCATTCCTGGCATAAAACCACATTAGCTATAAGTAAATGCCTGATGCCTGCCTTCCATATGTGTTAGAACTGTGATGGTAAAGGAACACTGTGGTGCAGCTTCTCTGCTGACCTAGAGCCCAGTGCTGGTGCTGCCTTTCTTTATTCACAAGTACTCAAGGCTGTTTGTGTTGGGGTCAGGCCCCAGGCGATGCCAGGTGTGTGTGACTCACACTCAGCGCTACAGCTGAGCTGTGCAGATGAACTTTTTTTTCTATTCCCCACCCCTTTACACTGCTGCACTGAAATCACATTTTCCTACCATATGATGCAAAATCTTCGTGTTGGACGGGTTTTATGTTTGTGGTGTGACATCTCCTGTCAGCTGAGCTGTTCTGGACTGAAATAACCCAACTCTGTGGTGGTCGTTTTCCTTGAAAAGTCACCCTGTGTCATGCTCTGAGGGATAGCGAGGAGGGGTGCACAGGGGTAGGAGCTGGACTTGTCCCCTAAAATTACTAACTTTGCCTCAGGCTGGTGCTCTGGTTTTAGAAGCCTTGTTCTGCTGGAATGCCAAGTGTACTGCTAAAACCATATATCCTCCTTGTCTCGCTGACCTCACTAAATGCTCATATCTCGGTTATAAATACTCATGGAAATGAGCTTTAGTTCTTGCTGCCTTCACTCACTGTTAATGAATTGTTTGTTCCTTTGCTGCTGTGAATCCCTGCTGAGCTGCTGCTGCTCTTATGTTACTTTTTTGGTCTGTTATTTTGCCCGTGGGGGATAGTGCTGTGTGGGAGAAGAGACGTGGCAAGGAACGTGTCGTGTGGCATTGGTTGCCTTCTGTGCCAGTTGTGTTGCATATTTGTAAGAGATATATATCACAGAATCCCAGAATCAGGCTGGAAAAGACCTCCAAGATCATCAAGTCCAACCTGTGCCCGATCCCCACCTTGTCAACCAACCAGTTGTTCCTTGGACACCCCCAGGGATGGGGACTCCACCACCTCCCTGCGCAGCCCCTTCCAATGCCTGACAGCCCTTTCAGTGAAGAAATTCTTCCTGATCTCCAACCCGAACTTCTCCTGGCACACCTTGTGGCCATTTCCCCTTGTCCTGTCCCTTGTTCCCTGGGAGCAGAGCCTGACCCACACTCAGCCAATGGTTTTTCTGGAGCACAGCCACTGACCTGGCTCCACACTCCTGTCAGGGAGTTGTAGAGAGTGAGAAGGTCCCCCCTGAGCCTCCTTTTCTCCAGGCTGAGCCCTCCCAGCTCCCTCAGCTCCTCCTCATAGGACCCTTCTCCAGCTCCATTGTCCTTCCCTGGACACTCTCCAGCCCCTCAATGTCTTTTTTGTCATGAGGGGCCCAGAACTGGACCCAGCACTCGAGGTACCTCAGCAGTGCCCAGCACAGAGGGACAATCACTGCCCTGGTCCTGCTGGCCACCTTATTTTTGACACAAAAGCATATGACTTATGCTGAATACTGAGTTAGTACAAACCACCTGCTCCTGAGGAGGCAGCAGTCAAATACCACAGGATGGGGAAAAAACTCCCAGGGTGCCACCCCACCCCAGGCACTGCACTGGGCAATGTTCACATGGAAAGTATGATACACAATAAGGTAACCTAATAATGTTAACAGCCAAGTTCTAATTACACAGGACTTGGCATTTCTTAACTCCCACGTATTTTACTTCATAACTGTGATGCTCTTTTAATTTGGTCTTGTACACGGTGTAGGATTTGGTGGTTCTGAGAATAACAACATGGGGTTGAGGGAAGGGCACAAGATTTGGAGCTGTCTCCTGACAGGGACCTGCCTAGGAAAAAATGGGGATTTTGCCATGAGCTAGAAGCCAAGAGAGAGAGAGAAATCCCAAACCAGTGAGCCAGTGTAGCAGGATGTTAGGGAAGTATTTTGTATTGTTGGTCTTTTCCAACCTAAATGATTCTGGGATTCTTTTTCCACAGAGACTGAGACCACTGTTGAACCCTTCAGATGTGTTTTCCTTCAGTTTCCCTGGGAGGCAGGTTTGGCATTGTCCCCATTTCATAGATAAGGGAATTGAAGCAATGTTTTGCAAAGTCTGTCGCTGCTGCCCCCGATTTTTGATGCTTGAAGACATGGTACCTTTGATTTGATGTGTCAGAATATTTCTGTGTTTTTCTAGCACTTAAGAAGTGAAGTGGGCTGCTATGCTAATCAGGAGATTAATTTTTTCCCTAACTCTATTCTTGAAAAATTATTTTTTCGTTTTTACTGGTGTTTAAATAATTCAACCCAAGACACCTTGTGTGAAAAACTTCAGCCCACAAAGAGTTAAATTGGCTTCTGTGAGCAGCCTTTGTCATGGAAAGTGTTAGACGAGCTGAGCTGTGGGTGTCCCTGGGAGCTGGGTTTCTCTGTTAGTCACTGCCCTTCACGTGCTATTTAAGTGTCTTTTGCCAGTTTGCAAATGCTGAATCTTGTAAAATAGGGAAAAGACTATCAGGCTGTGGTATTTATAGTAGAAAACAGTAATAGGAAGATATGAACAACACAGAGCTTCTAGAAAGCTGAGTTGGGTGGAGTTTAGCCCGGAAAGGAACAGAATTCAAGCTGTAGGAGCTGGGATTTAGGAATGGCTCAGGCTGTGATGAGTTCAGGATAGCACTAATTTATTCCACTGTAGGGAATGGTTTTTCTGAATGATTTTCCATGTAATTCCATCCCCAGTACTGTTACCTAGTTCTTACTGTGCTTCTAGAAAATACCCCAGCAGTAGAGTAAAAGTTTTCCTCGTCACTGACAAACGTGTTTCCTCTGTAATTTCAGATATGTGCCATCATTGGAGGAACATTTACTGTAGCTGGGATCCTCGACTCCTGCATTTTCACAGCATCAGAGGCCTGGAAGAAGATCCAGCTGGGGAAAATGCAGTAGCAGTGAAACTCTACCCTCGTCTCAAAGGACAGGAGAAAAGATAGAGAAATCTACCACTACCTGTTTTTGTCTTTATTTTCTATTTGATTGAATCAGTATGTTTTTCTCTAATCAGGCTGTTCAGTGAAGATGTCTTCAACAAATCAAAGAAATCTCATGCATTTCAGAGCTCTGAGAGGGAAAAATCAGTGGAATCAGGGTGTGGATTTCGATTCCCTCCCCCCAGAAAGAGAGGTTGAAATGCCAAATATGAAATACACCATCAGCTCTAAATAAGGACAACAATGTGTTCTCTGGGAGGTTCCTATGGCAGTGTACAAACTAGGTAGTAGTTTGCAAAGAGTTGAACTGTCTTGTGGCACTTTTTGGAGTTCTGTTGGATTTGCATGATTAGACAATCGACTTTTGTATAGGGCAAAATTATACATTAGGAAGAAATTCCACCCATGGTGCCAAAAAGGTGATGTATCTGTTGGTGAGGAATGGAAAGTGTTAGTCCCCATGGCAAACTTAAGAGACAGAGGGCATAAATAACATCAGGAAATGTTTTGTGCTTTTATTGAAAGCTCAGTTGTTCAGATACAACCTTTCAATGAAGTGAACAAACGAGAAGAGGAAGCCTTCTCCCAGCTACCTTTTCGTGGGTAACCTGTGATCCCAGCAGTGGAGGGCATTTCTTTTACTCTGGATTTAAAAGTTGTTTCATTTCTTCCCAGAAACTGAATATCCAGTCTTGTGTTTACAGGTGGCATGAAGTAAAAACCAAACTGAGCAACACAGTTTTATGTGGCCTTTGCTTTGAAAGGGAATTGTTGTCTTTACAACATAAGCTTATATTTTTTTCTTATGTTTTCAAACACAGACCACCCAACAGTCTGGATTCTCCACTTCTGCTTTATTATTATTGCTGTTGTTTTGTTGAAAAGAGGTAGTATATTCTCTGTGCTCAGAAAAATGGTGCAGCCTTCTGGGTGGATGAGCACAGCTTCCTTCTTGCATTATGTGTGTATATTCAGTACACCTGTCAAACACAGGAAATCTGACTTTCCAGGATTTAAGGTGCCTCCCTTTTCCTTAAAAACTCAGTCAGGATTCTTTTCTGAGCCCTGGGCTGACACTGTTCTCCCACAGGTACAGCAGTAGCAGGGCAGCATTCCCACAGGCTGGCCCCTGCTTGGAGTTTTGTTCTATTGCTTAAAATGGTACCTGAGCTTCCCTGTCCATTCCTTCAAGCCTTGTCTTCTGGGGTCTCCAATAAATGGAGGCGTGAGGGGAAAACTGCTGCCAGGTGTGACTTGCATGTCATGGTGGACATGAGTTCACTAAGATTAGACCAAATGCCCACCAGTGCTTTTTCCATGACCCCATCCATGTTCCTTGAGTAGTAACAGTCTCCGCATGCGTTGTAAATGTCTGAGCTGAGGACACGCAAATTTTAAGTGTTCCAGGATGGATATAAATCATAAAATAAAAATCCTTAACTCAATGCTGTAAATTCTAAGATGGTTGCAGGGTTTCTCTTTGATAATATCTACTGCCCCCTTTTCCTGGAGGCAAACATTATGCTGTAATGATATGAATCCTTGAATATTCAGTGTTATTGTTAGAGTCAGATGCATTTCAAAACAATTTTAATACGTGTCTGTTGAAATTGTCTCATTGCTGTGGAAGTAGGGAAGGTGTAGCCAGTTTTATCCATGCACCAAAAAGAAGCAGCCAATCATCTGCCCTGTAGTGACTTGGGACAAACGACAGCATTGGAATTTTTCCCTGTTCTTATTCTGGACTGATTGCTATGACTTTAGTTGTAAATTGGATTGTGTAACTTCCTGTATCTGTTCATGTATGGATAGATTTTATACATTTTTTTTCCATTTACAAAAATCAACTTGAAAACGAGATGCTTGTCTTCATTTGGGGGGGGTGTCCGTGTGCCTGCGGCTGGTACCCACCGGGTGGCCAGGATTTTCCATGGCAGCTGCCTGAAGGATTCCCTCTAATCCACTGTGACCAGTTGAAGCTTACAGCAAAACTGTCCTGGTTTTTCCTTTTGGATTTGGTGAGTCTTTGCTCACAGCTTGTGAACCCAGTGGATTACAAAGATGGGATTTATAATATCCAAGTCATGCATCCTTCTCCTGAGCTGGGCCAGGGGAGATCTTTGCAGTGCAGTGGATTGTACCAATCATTTTCTGAAGTTTCTCCCCCGGTACAATTTCTTAGACACAAACAAGTGAAGGTGGTTGCGGATTCCTTGTGTCCCCTGGTGTGTTATTTCTGTCCTTCCCCCCGCTCCCTGTCTGTGTTAAACTGCCTTCTGTGCAGTCCAGGCCAATTCTCTAAACCAAACCAGTGAAGTTATTTGGCTTTTTTTTTTTTTTTTAAATAACATACATGTGCCTACTTTCTCTGCCAAAATATCCCTTGCAATAACCTCATAAATCATTTTTTTTTTTTTTTGCTAGATGTGAAAACCAAATTGTATTCAAGTTCTGGCAGAACTTGGCTGAAGAAACAGTCTGTACCTTGGTTCTCTAAACCAGGTCTAAGCCTTTGAGTGCTGCCAAGCCAAGGCCACCTTCTGGGGGCTGTTGGAAGTTGTGATGAGCTTGTCCTTCAGACATGGGTCACACAATGGTACTGAATCATGTGTTTACAGAAGAATCTGCTCTTCATCTCTCCAAATGTGAAAGTGAGGCAGTTACAGCCTCTGCCTCCACATCTCAGTAGATTTCATTTTTATTTTCAACTTGCTAGAGACAAAATGAGCTTAGTTATGCTTTTAAACATCATTGCAAACAAAACCAATTTCAGGTCATAGTGGAAGGGAACCACTGATCATAGGTGCTCATCCCTGTTCCTGACTTTGCTCTTTCAGGTCAGTGTTTTGATAGAAATATTTGGATTTCACGAGAAAGACATCCCTGTGGGAAGTAAAATATTTGGAACTTCCAGTGTAAATTAACTTAATTTCATTTAAATTCACTCTAACTCTAGACTCCATCCCATGGTGAGAACTTGAGGCATAGGATCGTTTGCAAGGTGGAGTTAAGACTTTTAGATCTATGGAAAGTGTGCTTAGGTGTGTTCTAGGCAGTATTGGACTGCTGAAGATGATATTTTAAGACAATAAAACATAAACGGGGTACGAAAAATTGGAAGAGATGCACTTGTGAACGTTCAGTCTGGTTTCTCAAATACTTGTGTTCAACTACAGCGCTGTAAAACATGAAGTCTGCGGTTCTGATGGCCAGTTATCAATTCCTGAATATTTCTCATTTAAAGTTGTTATCTGTTTGTGTGACACACTGAGTGTTGGGGCTGACAATGACTGTGTTGAGTCTGTGCTTTAGAATAGTCCTTTGAAGTTGCAGATTGAGGATGTCAGTGAGGTGTTTTCCCCTTGGAAGGTAAGAGGAGGGGGCAGGGGAGGAGGACTCAGCCCTGCAGTGTGTTACAGTGATGTTCAAAGCACAAGTCTTTTGCATTTCTACAGTGGAGACTATTGAGGAGTTCTGGCATTTGTTTTTTAATTTGCAACCTTATGTTAATAAAATATTAGCCTTTTTAGTTCTGTGATTAAAATAAAACTCTTACATGATTTGATTGGCTTCTTGTTGCACTACTATTGCAAAATCAATCTAAAGAGGCTTTTTTCTTTTGTTTTTAATTATGATTTCAGTGAACTGAGTGTTATCACACGGTGAAATCACTGTAAGCCAGGTCATTGTGGTGAAAGTTATCACAAGGCTCTTTTGTAATAGGCCCTGAGTCATGTCTGGACATTCAGTACTTGGTTTTGTACAGTACCAAGTGTCCTAACCTCCCTTTTCTAATGAAAGGTGAGTGGACTGTGCTTGGGACTTGCTGGGTTTGGCTTTAGTCACTGTGCCCCTTGGTATATGAAATAACCAGATTTTTATTCCCCCCCTCCTTTAATGTCCATTTAGCCTTGCTTCATAAGTATTTAGAAATAAGTGTCTGAGGCAATTAATAAAGATTAAATAGTGAAGGGTTACAACACAGTGAATTTGGGCTCGAGATATCTGCACCATCTTAAGGAACCAATTCCCTTTATGTTCTGGTGTTGCTGACTCATGTTGGTGTCAGCTGTACAACATCTTTGTGAAGGAAGACATCCTGCCTGCTTCCAGTGATTGGAACACAGACTTCCAGAAGTGGTGAGATTGTGCTGAAGGTTCCTTATTCTGTAAATGATGAGTAAAGGCACTGGGGAAGGTGTTTGTCCAAACCTCAGCCTGCTGCAACTCAACAGTCCAGAACTTTTCCAGCCTCTGTTAATAAGTCCAAACCCAGCCAAGTGTCTGTGCTGCATCTCCTCCAATTGATTGGTTCATTTCTACCAATTTTCTTTGAGAATAAATTAATCTGTGTCCTGAAAATATGTACTAGGGCGACATCTGCCTGAAAGGCAAGTGGTATGTGCAGGTAAGGTGGTTTATGGAGGAAAGGATGAGGTGACAGGTGACACAGGCACAGGACCAGGGGCTGAGTGGGGGAATTTGAACTTGGCAGAAGCTCCAGGGAACTGGTGTCCCTTTGGGGCTGGTGTCACTGAGGGAGCTGGGCTGGGCTAGAGAGGAGGCACCAGCAGTATGGTCCTGTTTTCATCCACGGCCAGGGAGGGGCTGGACATGGAGAGAAGTAACTGCTGCTGAATAGCTCTGATGGACAGGAGGGGGTGCACGGATGGGTACCAGAGATGATGCTTAGGTGGGCATGGGAGGTGATTCCTGTGTGAGCACTGGGAGATGATGCTCAGGTGGGTACCAAGGAATGATGCCCAGGTTAATACTGTAGGATAATGCCCGGGTGGGTCCTGGGGGACACTGCCCAGGTGGGTGTTGGGGACAATGCCCAGATGGGTACTGGGGGCGATGTCTGGGGTGTTTCCGGGGGATGATGCCCAGGTGGGTACCGGGGGATGATTCCCGGGTGGCTACCAGGGATGACGATCAGGTGAGTTCCAGGGAATGAAGTCAGGGTTGGTACCAGGTCGGTATGGGGGGTGATGCCCAGATCTGTCCCGGGTCCCTCCCCGGTCTGTCCCCGCCCGTGTGGCCTCCCGGCCGCCAGGGGGCGTTCGACCCTGCCCGGCGCGCGGGGTCTCGCGGGGTCTCGCGGTGCCGCTCCCGGAAGCGGAAGCGCCTGTGGCTCCTTTTCCGGGCGGGCAGCGCGGCGGCGGCAGCGGGTGAGGAATCGGGGGGAGCATCCGGGATAATCCGGGGTCATCAGGGACCATTCCGCGCCATCCCCGGCCAGGATCGTGCGCAGCGCCCTGCGGGGCCTCCGAAGGGGAGCGGGAAGGGGCCCGGGTCGCCGGGGGCCCGCCCGGAGCTGTGGGGCGGGTTTGCCGGGGGGAGCTCGGGCTGCGGGGAGAGCTCGGGGTGCGGGGAGAGCTCAGGCTCCAGGAAGGGCTCGGACTTCTTCGGTCTGTGCCTTGGTTATGGATTATTAAATTGATACGGTCCAGCTCGCATAGGAGGTGCCAGTTTGTGCACTGGGAAGTTGTGGAACTGAGCAAAAGCACCCTTTGATTTATCTTTTAATTTAATTTATCCTTTGCCAGCAGGATGAGTGGTGCTATGACAGGCAGTCTTTCAGTGCAGTTGTTAAAATTTAGGAAAGACCAGAAGTGTCTTGGATTTGCAGATGTGTTACCTGTGCGCTCTGCCGAGGAGCTCTATTGAGGAGCCAGAGCAGGGCGAGTTCCCTCCGCGAGCTCAAAATATACATCGAGTTCATAAGTGAGAGTGGTGTGACTGCAGGGCAGGATCCGGGTGTCCTGAGTGCTGGGAATGGGGAGGTTTGGATTAGAAGGGTCGTTGTCAGTCATGGAAGAGGCTTAAACATTTGGCATCAAGGCTATGAGGGTCCATTAACCAGTGAGTGGATTAAAAATAGCTAAAAGTGCTTTTTTGTGCCCTGGCCCTGTGGGTGGACGGTGAAACACGGTGTGTGTGAGTTATGAGCATCTCCCAAGCTGCTGTTCCTCTCTGTGCAGGCAAAATGAAGTTCAACCCGTTCGTGACCTCGGA
Source organism: Chiroxiphia lanceolata (assembly GCF_009829145.1). Classification (NCBI taxonomy): domain Eukaryota; kingdom Metazoa; phylum Chordata; class Aves; order Passeriformes; family Pipridae; genus Chiroxiphia; species Chiroxiphia lanceolata. The sequence goes on from NC_045651.1 coordinate 9,596,455, forward strand.
CCGCAGCAAGAACCGCAAGCGGCACTTCAATGCCCCTTCCCACATCCGCAGGAAAATCATGTCCTCGCCCCTGTCCAAGGAGCTGCGGCAGAAGTACAACGTGCGCTCCATGCCCATCCGCAAGGACGACGAGGTCCAGGTACCTCACTGCCCTGAGCTGCTCTGTCGCACGGGAAACTGTCTGGGTTTTAGTTTTCAGAAGAAAGTCTTCACAGAAGGGGTTGTCAGGCACTGGAAGGGGCTGTCCAGGGAGGTGGTGGAGTCTCCATCCCAGGAGGTGTTCAGGGAACGACTGGACGTGGTACTCAGTGCTCTGGTCTGGTTGACAAAGTGGTGATGGGTCACAGGTTGGACTCTGTGGTCTCAGAGATCTTTTCCAACCTAAATTATTCTGGGGTTCTGTTTCCATATGTAGCCTGTGCAAAAGGGAAGGACAAGACAAATTCACATTGGTGCTGCAGCTTTGCCCTGGGTATTGCAGAAATAATCCAAGATAATCTAGTCATGACTTGAGCTTTAGTCAGACACATTTTGTTTCTCAAATTCACATCAGTGACAATACAAGGAACGAACACAAGTGTGGTGGCAGTTTTACTACACTTCACTTATATGCAGTGATTGTCATGCTGAATTAAAAGCTTTCAACAATAAAGCACAAAAAATTTTCTTTTTTTATAGACTATTTGCTGCCTGTGATATTTAAAAGATTGATTTGGAAATGAATCTAAGTTAAGTGGCTTTTTTTATATAAAATGCAATGACAGGTGAAAAAATAACTGTTCAAGTTGAAGCCTTGTGGCTGAAAAGTTACAGAGCTTCATTAGTGTTTACTGCTGGAGAGTGAGGGCAAAGCACAGTTCTGATCCATTATATTTTAGTGACGCAGGAATTGTCAAGTCAGTGATGTCTTTGTGGCGTGTGTGTGTAAAGAACTGGGATGGGATTTCAGTGCAGCTCTGGTGTCCTGCTGGATAACTCAGTAGTGGTTTATAAGGTGTGGTGGTTGTTCAAGGGGTGTTTTTGGAGCGTGGGTCATTGTGTTCCCTGTGCTGGTGTTCAGGTTGTCCGGGGACACTACAAAGGGCAGCAGATTGGGAAGGTGGTCCAGGTGTACAGGAAGAAGTACGTGATCTACATCGAGCGTGTGCAGCGGGAGAAAGCCAACGGCACCACTGTCCACGTGGGGATCCACCCCAGCAAGGTACGGTGGGACCTGGGATCTGTGGGCTGAGCTGGGGGGCACATAAGGGCACTGGTATGAGTAGAACTTGTTACCAAGTGCTGGTGCTGCACTTGGGTCAGGGCAACCCCCAGGATCAATCCAGGCTGGGGATGCACAGATGGAGAGCAGCCTTGGGAAAAGGACTTGGGGGTCCTGGTGGGGGAGAGGCTGGATGTGACCTGTCCCAGAACACTCCCGTGTCTTGGGCTGATCCCACAGCGTGGGCAGCAGGGAAGGGAGGGATTCTGCCCCTCTGCCCCGCTCAGGTAAGATCTCTCCTGCAGAGCTGCCTCCAGCTCTGGGGGCCCAGCGCAGGAAGGACATGGAGCTGTTGGACCAATTCCAGAGGAGGTACAAATATGATTAGAGGGATGGAACAGCTCTGCTGTGAGGAAAGGCTGAGAGAATTGGGATTGTTCAGCCTGGAAAAGAGAAGCTTCAGAGTGAACTAATTGTGGCCTTCCAGTACCTGAAGGGAGCCAACAAGAGAGATGGAGAGAGACTATTTACAAGGGCCTGGAGTGACAGGACAAGGGGATATGGCTTCAAACTGACAGAGAGTAGGGTTAGATTGGATATGAGGAAGAAATTCTTTCCTGTGAGGGTGGTGAGGCCCTGGCACAGGTTGCCCAGAGCAACTGTGGCTGCCCCATCCCTGGAAGTGTTCAAGGCCAGGTTGGATGTGGCTTGGAGCAACCTGGTCTAGTGAAAGGTGTCCTTGGCCATGGCAGGAGGATGAAATAAGATGATCTTTAAGGTCCCTTCCAACCCAGACCATCCTGTAATTCTGTGTATAATGGAGATGCTGCAGCACTGGGTGGGTAATAAACCCGAATAAAAATAAATGTTACAGTGTTGCGAGTAGAGAAGTGAGTTGAAACCAGTAACTCCTCTTTGTTTCCAGGGTCAGAAAGCCACTAGAGACTTTGGAGTCCTGCTAAAACACTTTAAAGGGCTTGATGTTTTTAAACTACAGAACAGATTGTTTAGAATGATCCTTCATCTTTGCTATGTGGCATTTGCACTGGCTGAGGAGGTGTTAGAAATGTTTAAATAGATACTCAGAATCAGGATTTGTTCTTGTGGGCTGTTGTGAACTAAATTCTGAACCTGGTTTCAGCCTGAAGTGTTGAGTCAGTGAAAACCAGGCAAAGTGTGTTTTGGTCATAACAGGAAACATTTCAAACTAAACAGAACCACTCACCAAAACCTGGTTTGAAGCAGATGAATTTAGTCTGCTTCAGCCTTGCCATGTGGGCACACATACGGAAGCGTTGGTGGAAAAGATCGAGTTGTAACAGGTTTTGTGCGGTAAATAGTTGGTGTGTTGAGCAGAGGGAGAGCAGAATTATTCCAAAACAACATCACGACTTGTGTGCAGCAACAACATCTGATGGACAAGGTGACATTGTGGTGGAGCCTGTGCACATACTTGTTGTGTGGTGAACAGCAGTGAAAGAAATTGAATTTTCTGCTGGTTCTTTATTTCTGGGAAGGTTTTCATTAATTGGGAACCAGACCTTGATAAAGCTTTGCACAAGTTATTAATGCAGATGGAGCAGAGGAATGTTTTGTTACAGACTTGCAGTGGGCTGTATGAACAGTTTGTACCTCTGCTGGGTAGAGAGGTGGGAATTACAAATAAGAGAGACCTAAATACACAAGGAACTGAGGAGGAGTGTGAAGTCCTGCTGCAGCTTTTATGGGATTTCTAGGATTTGATTGTCAGGTGTATTTTTTAAGTACTGCTTTCAGTTATACCAACACACTTATTTCTTGATTCTGTGATCCAAGACAAACACTGAAGGCTGCTTTTGGGCTGGACATCAGAGCCTCAGTTTGCTGGTGCTTTGTTTGCAATCCCATCAATTGGCAGTGGCAGTGAAGGGTCTGCACAATTACCCTTTATGTGTCAGTCATGTTTGATAATCACAGCTGTGCCATACCAGGTATTCTTCAAAGTGTCTTTTTGGTTACTGTGGTGCTTTGACTGTTGCCTTTTTGGTGAGATCAGCTCTTCTGTGTTTCAGGTGGATGTGGTATCCATCATGTTTGAGCTGAATAATGGAAAGTATATGTACTTCAAAGTCATTATTTTATTATGTAGTTCAGTAGAAATTTGGCTGCTTTTCACTTTGTGCAGTGCTTTGGCTGTGCATTGAAAGAACTGTCCATGTAGTCTGATTCCTGGGTGTGCCTGGGAAAATCGTGGAATGGAGTCAGTTCTGTACCTCGGGTTTAGTCAAACCAAATGAGATAATCCATGGGAATAACACTTTTGTGCCAGGGCCCAGCTGCAGTACCACGGGTCCATCGGGTTGCTGTCCTTAACTCTGCAGGGACACTGAATTCCTTGTCCTCTCTCCAGGTGGTGATCACCAGGCTAAAGCTGGACAAGGATCGCAAGAAGATCTTGGAGCGTAAAGCGAAGTCCCGCCAGGTTGGGAAGGAGAAGGGCAAGTACAAAGAAGAAACAATTGAAAAGATGCAAGAATAGATGGTTCCTGTTTGACACCATTAAAAAACTGCTAAAACTCAACCTATTGTGTGTCTTCTCATTTAGATAGTCTTGGTTTGGTGTGTCCTGCTCAGCCTTTAAATATTCCTTCTTATTTTGACTATGTAAGAAATACTCCCACTAAATTAAAAACCTTTTTATGTCTTCTTCTTCCCCATAAAGGAATGTTTCAACCAACCGCTGAAAGAGCAGTGCAATCCTGAAAACACAAATCTAACAGCCATCATAGTTCTGTCTCTTCCACAGATCTTTAACAGTTCCTTAGATGTGTTCATGTTTTTAAATTAACATTTTAATTCTGCAGACTGTATATATATAATATTTTATTGGATATTTGAAGTAAGCTATTGCTGGCCATGTGTCTCTAATCCTCTTCAGTTATCTTTCGACTGTCTTATGAATTTGAGACTAAAACATGACATTTTAGAGGTTTATTTGGCACGTTGTGGGCAAACACAGGCACTGAATTTGCTGTGTGATCTCTTCAGGCCTTACATAATTGGTAGAGCTTGACAAGGGGGTTTATCACCAGTGCTTGTGAGGTAGAGCTGACTGGTTTGAGAAGGGTAGGGATGAAGCAGTCTCAGTGCTGGTGCTATTTTGGATGAACTCTTCAGTAAGAGGAAGTTGTTTTTAGCACTCTATACCTACAAATTGAGAGTGGCTGCAGTGTGTTGAAGACAGCCCTGAACTCAAGAGAACTTACTGCCTCAGTGAGTGGCCCTCTCACAGCTGAGATAGAGGGAAAGAAATTCATCTGCCTGCAAAACACCAGGATCTGAAAAATGGGATGCTGTGAATTGAGAAAAATTGCATTTGCACTTGGGAAGTCATTCATAAGCCTGAATGCAAAGCTTTGTTTGGTGGGCTGTGAATGAGGGTCTCATGCAGGCTCGTGTTTGTCCCTCCAGTTCGTGCTGCTGAATACGAGGTATCTTTGCCTTGAGTCAGTGCTTGAGGAAAGGTCCACCGAGACCTTTCCTGGTGCAGATCTGCCCTGTGGGACCCTGTCCCATGTCCCCAGTTCCCTGAGGAGCTCAGAACCAGCCCTTGGAGCTCTCTCCCTTACCCGCCAGCCTGTTTTTTCTGGGGTCCCATTATGAACAACGGCAATAAACAGGGAGATGATATGGTGCGGTGAGCAGAGCAGTGGGCCGAAGCCGGTAACTCCTCGCTGCTTCTGGGGCTGGAAAGGCGCCAGAGCCTTCGGGTTCCTGCTGAAACTCTTCTTTAAAGAGACTGACGTCTTTGTTCAAGAAGCGCAGCACAGGCGCATCACCTCCTCCCTCCCTCCCTGCCGGCGCGGCCCCGGCGCGCTCCCGCCCCGCGCGCTCCCGCGGTGACGCGGCGGGCGCGGGTTGGTGCGGGCGGCGCGGGCGGGGCCGCTCCCGGTCCCTCACAGCCCGGCCATGGCGTACGGCGGCCTCGCCGTGCCCATCATCGTCATGAGCGTGTTCTGGGGGCTGGTCGGCGGCGTCCTGCCCTGGCTCGTCCCCAAGGGCCCGAACCGCGGGTGAGTGACCGGGGCGCGGCGGGCGCGGGCCCGTCCGGCCCCTGGGGTGTGGGGGGAGGCCCCGGCGGAGGTTTCCCCGCAGCCCCGAGGGCTCCCCCGCAGTGTTGGCGCAGCGCGGGCGGGCCCGGGGCCGTGACCGGAGGGGCCGGAGCCGAGCGGTGCCCCCGGAACCCCGCACGGGTTTGGGTTTTCCCCTGAGGCCCTGGCACAGGTTGCCCAGAGAGGCTGTGGCTGCCCTGTCCTGGAAGTGTCCGAGGCCGGGTCGGAGCAGCCTGGTCTGGTGGAAGGTATCCCTGCCCATGGCAGGGGTTGGAGTGAGATGATCTTAAGGATCCCTTCCAACCCAAACCCTTCTGTGAAACCTCTGCAGACACAGCGCCCTGTGTCAAGCAGGTTCGCTGTTAGTCAGGTGGTATTTGAGCAATAACTTCCTCTTTCCTTCCTTACTTGACCTTTCCTGACTTACTCCACCATCCTCTGGTTTCCCACTGGAAAAGTTGCTATAGGAGATCTCGGTTCTGTGTTAAATGTGTGCTGGTGCCCTTGTAGCGGAGGACAACAGTGGGGCATCTAAGCGGAGGGTTTTCCTGCAGTGGTTGTGGCTGCTCAGATTAAAAAGCAGACAAGTTTTTGTCTTTCTCTTTTCTCTAGGAGATAATGACTTCTTAACCTCTCTTCCTCTCTCTGACACCCCCTCTACTCCACAGGTACCAACTGTCTTTTCTCTCAGTTGTTTATCTAAACCCAGAGGAATATTCCTCAGGCTCTGATATTTGCTGCCTCACTTTTAAGCCTTTTATGCCTGGAAACTTGTCTGTCCTCAGAAATACCTTGGAAATATGTCTTCCAGGCATGAAAGTATGTGAAATATGTGGGTGACGAACAGGTGGTGTATCCTTATTCCAAAGTGTGATTGTTTAACAAGTGTGAATAGAGCACTGCTGTGTTCTAATTCTACAGCAATACCTTGTAGTCTGTTCACTTCCCATCTTCTTAAAAAATTATGCAAAGTTTGTTTCTGAATAGGATTGCTGTTTTCCTAACAAAAGAAGTTAGTGCAAACTTTACCTGACCTAAGAATTCCCATTGCCTAGGTTAAAACTCCCAAACAAAGGCTCTGGGACTCCTTGGAAAGGTTCCAGGCTGTGTTGGCTTTGTAGCATTCATTCGAAAGTTGACAAAGTGGATGTGTATTGATAGATGAAAAATATTGAAGTTCTTGTGTCACAAAAGGGTTGGAAGACACTGTCCTACCATAACATTTTGTTACTCATTTGGGGGAGGAAAGACATAGAGGGAAATTCTATTTTATGACTTAAAAATAAAAAAACCCTCCACTTTGCCACTGAGTTCCATGAGCTGCAGAGATCACTGTTAGAAAACCTCATTTCCTTTCTTCCCATTTCAAAATCATCTGTGTGTGTAGCTGCAGTTTTACTGTTTTCAGTTTCAAGAGCTTGGTTCTTCCTTCTTTTCAGCTTCACTGTGCTTTCTGACACAGTTCTCTTCCAGCAAAAAAGGGAAATCTTACACTACAGATCATTTCACGTGGCTTTGACATTTTATTTCGTATTCTATTTGTAAAGCCCTCATTTGTTCTATAAAATTAAAAGTTATAATTTGACACTGAAATTTTCTGTAAGTAGAATTCTGCAAATGAAGAAGGTGTTTACTGTGTACAATAACATCCAGTTTCAGTGATTTACTGTGCTGGCAGCCTTGGCTGTGAAATGGAGCGGGGACACTGCATCAGATTTGCTCCTCCTCACAGTGATTTTTGTTAAATATAGCTGTAAACTTCTGTTTCCAGAGCTGTGTCAGTCCTTTTGCAGAGTCTGTGCTGTGCCTTTGTAGTTTACTCAGCTGGAAGAAGTCAGTACACTCATGTTGAGTCATCTTTCATATGATCAAAGTTAAACTTGTTCTTGTTTGCTGGGATTATTTTTGCCAGTGTATCTTGTGGTCAGTCACAACATGACACCTGATCAGCTGTTTCTCTCCTTCTTTGCAGTGTTATCAACACAATGCTGGTGACATGTGCTGTTTGCTGCTACCTGTTGTAAGTATAAATAATGTCTTGCCTTCTGACCGAGGCCCAGTTCTGATGGAATCAAAGGTTCCTTTTTTAAAGCCTCAGAACATTCAGGAAGAAGCTTTTTTGAATGTGTCACATGGTGTTCTTTGACAGCTCTTAGAATTTCTAGTTCTGAAGACCTCCAACGTGCCAAAGAAAACATTTTCCCATTGGAAAACACTGAATTAAAATGAACTTGAATTCCTTTTGTGGTCCTCCGACACATAACTGTGAGCTGTGCTCTGTGAGGACTCTATATTCCTCCTCTCCAGTTCACTGCCTCATTTACTCACAAGTGTAACAACAGTTGCTCAATTCTAGGATTTTTCTGATTCACAGATTGGGTTTTTTTGCCTTTTTCCTTCTTTATACCTTACACTGATTTCTGAGGTGTTACTAATTCAAACCTACTGAAGAGTTTTGCCCTTAGTTTGGTTGAATTTATTCTGGGAATCTGGTAGAGCGGTGGGTGGAAAAACTTCTGCGTGGGGATTTTTTTAGTGATACTTTGATATATTAAGACCATTTCTGTTTAAATGCGCAGTATATTTTGAGGGTGCCTATTTTCTGTAGGAGAGTTAGTAGCAATAGCAAAGTGACTTGCTGAGAGCTCCTTGTATCATGTTATTTATCAGGAGGTAAGCCAGCTGTAGCTGGAGTCTGCAAGAGAAAGTGTGCTTGTTGTTTTCTCTCTCTTTTTTTTTTTTAAGACTTCAGAGACTTAGTTTGTAAAAGAAAGTGCTATGCAGGAATAACTTTGGAAGAATTTGTTATGAAGAGTAAATTGGTAAAAGTCTGGTTCAATCTTAAGGATTAACTTTTAACAAAAATCATTATTTGGAGTCCCATTTGAACCCAAGTAGTATTTGCACTTTCCTGAACTATTCAGGCATTTTTTATGCTACTCAAAGCAGCTTAATATGAATATTTAGAGAAATGCATCTCTAATGTCAAGACTTATTCTGAACTGGCAGCCAAATGTGATATTATCAGTGTTGGCATGTTCCAGGAGAGGCCTGTTTGGTTCTGGGTTGGGTTCAAGCTTATACAGGTTTGGTTTGGTCTAATAATGTGATATTCAGATTTTATACAGGTGAGGTGCTTTTAAACTTCATTTCTTTATTCAGAGTATTTGACAGGTGAAGTCTTAAGAAATCATTCAGTTAACTGTAAAAGTCCAGCAGATTTTGTTCTGTGTTTTATATCCATGACAGTTTTTAAACTCAAGTTTTGCTGAGTGGACATAGAAACTTGAGAAGAGCTTTGCAGTGCAAGCAGCTTGAATTTGGGATTGAAATCTGGGAGTCTCAGTGCTATGAAGGTCTCCTTGCATGCACATAAAGTTTGTAGCAGCCCAGCCTCACAGTAGGTCCCAAATGCTAAGAAAGGGCAGCTTTTTGGTCATTTTTACTGGGTTACTGCATTTAGGTTACAGTAAGTTGGGTGGTGTTTTTTTCTTAGGGGGAGGGTTGAGCTTTGTTATGGTTTTGTTTGAGTTTGAAGTTCTCACTTGTTTTTGTCCTACAGAAATAATGTCCCACTCTTCTAAAATCCTTGAAGCTTAGGGTTTGTTGTCTGTATTGTTTGAAGAAGAACAGTTTCCTTGAAGTAGAGGCCACGTGGCATCTGCAGCATCCTCTGGATTGTGATGTGGAATGTGTTTGTTGTAGAATTTCTTAACTTTTGGCTGAATGCTGTGAACTTCTCCAATGTACAGTGATATTTCCCTTGTAACTTTAGTGGATTTTGTACCTAAACAGACCCATTACAAATCATTATCATGTTTTCTAATCTGTTCTTGCATGTCCAGTGAGGGGGTTTGTTGGTAATTTTGGAGGCTCCGACTTGTTTTCTAAATTCCCTTTGGCTTTCTCCAATTATATCTTGGAAAAAGAGAAGCAGCCAAAAATTAGGATGTTTTAAGACTTCAGTAGTTGTACCCAACCACATAAATGACATTTGTAGTGTCTGCTTGCCAGAATGCAACAAAAAGCCAATTTTTCTTCTCGTGTTCCAGGATAGAACTTGCCTCATCACGCAGTCTTTATTTTTTTTAATTTATTCCATATAAAACTGTAGAACAGCCCTTGTTGGAAAGGACCTTGAAAGATCATCTGGTCCAACCTTTCTTTCCTCAAACATGTGGAAGTTTGTTGTTCCTGTGTCCTCTTCCTTTTGGGGAGAGGAGGCATTGAAAACATTTCAGACCTTAATTTTTGGTGACTAAAGAAAGACACTGATTTTTCATACCAGTCTTGAAGGAAACCCAAAGAATGGTTTCTGAGGATTCTTTGTTAGATAATTCTTGTTGTCCCAGGTATGGTCTTCTGTATTTGTGTGTCCTTAGCAGGTGGCTGGTGCTATTATCTACTTCTTTGTAGAGTTTAGAACTCTGCTGGATCTACTTTCATGCTCTTTGAGTTACCTTTGCGGTTGAAAATAGGAAAAAAAACAATTTCCTGTCTTCGTTAAACACCACTTGATTGTCAAATTGATTTTCAACAAACCCAATTTGTCCTAACAAAATTTCAACTCAAAGCTGTTTATTCTGTGCTTAGATTTAACAGTAGTAATTTTGAATAACCATATTGATTACATGGTGTTCATTTGGTTGTTCTGTGGAAGATATTTGCATGGGTAAGTGCCTATTTTGTGTACAGATCCTGTACCCAGCAGCCTTTTGAAGGAGAATATACAACCCTCAGAAACCTCATAAAATACAAGGCAAAGCCTTACTGCTGCAGAAATTATAGGTTACACCATATTGGGAGGTACTGTCAAAGTCTAAATCTATTTTGCTGTTTACAAAGCAGTTCCTGAACAGTACCATGATGTCCTAGCAGAGGGCAGGGTGCTTGGAAAATGGTATTATTTGCTACTGATGCTAAGAGGATTAAAATACGGATGCCCAAATTGACATTTAAATAAGAGATAGCAGGACCTTAATTTGCAACACGAGCACAGACAGATGGCAGTTATGGTGGAAAGACCTTTTAAAAAATCTTTCTGGTACAACAGAAGGGACTTTAATTTCCTTGTCTGAGCTGGGTAATTAGCAGTAACTGTTCTAAGTGGGATCTGGTAGAATTTAAGGGCCTGTGGGTGGCTCAAATGCCATACCTGCTTTTAGCAACTCCAGAACATTGCCCGTTGGATACAGAGGTTTGTTTTACTCTGAATGCTGCATTTTGTTTTGTGTTGTCACCATGGACTATTGTGTAAAGCAGCACAGCTTAAGCAAAACACGGGAAAAGCTTTTCCGTGACTTACCTTGAATGCAAGGGAGTCATAGGTTAACTACTGTTTTAAATTACCAGGCCCTCACAGAGCAGGAGAAGGAATGTACTATTGCCCTAATGCCTCCATGGCTCAGAGCTCGGGTATCCAGCATGGCCCCAACAAATGCCTTTTGAAAACTGCACAGTGCTTTTCCTAAAGCCTGGTTACGTAGGGTGATATTCTGAATGTGTTCCCAGCTCATTTAATTCACAGCCATGCTGGGCCTGAACTTGGGAAGCAGCGAGAGGTGAGAGATTTGTGCGTGGAGTTCCTTCCTGCTGTACAGTGAAAAAGAATAATGTGCTTTAACAGGCTTTTAGTGTTCCTACCCTCCTCCCACTTGTGTTACTTCAGGATGCTGAAGGCAGATGGCACAGTGCTCTGGCACCTTTCGATCTCTCTGTTGTATCTGAAAATTAACCCTCACAAAATAAATTCCATGATCATTTTAAGAGCTAATTTGCTTTTCCCTTAAGTAGATTTAACACAATGGTTAACATGGTCTCAAAACACATTGTCACTGCTTTGGACAGCACAGTAAAAACGTGTCAACCTAAAGGTTGTTGGCTGCTCTCGGAGGTGTCTCGCTGACGTTTTAATTCCTCAGTAGAGCCTGCTGCGTATTGCAAGGCTCCTGTGACTGATGGGCTGCTGCAGGATCAGCCTCTTGTTTTAACTGGAGTTCTACTCTCTGCAAAACTGAAAGGGGCACTGCAAATAAATATTTGTAAGTTGGAAGAGGATTGATGTGTTTTCTTTAAACCTGACCCACATCTTTTGCCTGTGGCTGTTCCAGGCGTTTTGCAGCCGACCTGCACTTGGTTTGTTGGTCGGAGCATCCAGGTTTGTGTGGAATTTTCCATGACTGCCTAAGCACTCTGATACATTTGTGGCAGCTCCCATTACAAAGCTGCTCTGCTTTTTCTCCTCCTTACAAAGCATTCTAGAAATAGCAGACAGATGAGCCAGTGTGTTCACTAAATGTGTTTATATAGTTAGTATTTAACATAGATTTAAATCCATGGAAGCATCCATTGCTTTCTCTGACTCTTATAACATTTACAAAGCAAATATATCTTTTAACAGTGGAATATTTATTTCTGTTTAGCTTTCCTGGATATTTTCCACAAACTACATTCCTCTTGTTCTCAGTTCTGGCTGTGGCTGCTGCAGTGTTAGTTTGTGCTCTGCTCCGATGACAAGGCCGCTCTGCTCAGGGTCTGGAGTTTGTTGGGTTTGTTCTTGGGGTATATTTTTTGTCTTTTTTTTTGTGTGTGTTCCTATAGCATTGTACCCTTTTGCTTCAGGTCCCTGTTCTTTGACCTCTGGGCCGGGTTTAAATTCAGTTTTGTTCAATCTTTGAAAATGTACCATTTTCTGCAAGAGCAGGTTGTCATGCAGTGAAAAGCAAATGAGAGAGAGGATGTTTCTCAGAGGTATTTGTTTAAAGGATTCTTCAAAGGCACTGAAGAAAGGTCTGTTCTTTTATGTTTCTGTCTTCTGAGCCCACAAATACCTGAGTTTTGTGTATCTAAAACCACTTTCCTGTCAAAGGCAAAGTACGAGGGAAATGCTGTCAGGTGGTTTTGTGTTGCTTTAAATTGAACAGAACAATTTATTTCAGTAGCAGAAAGATTTGGTGCCATAACTTCATTGCCTGTTTCTGGTCCTTGTGTATGAACTTGAGTAGAATTTTTATCTGTTCCTAGACCGTCTTGAAAATGGTCTTTTCTTCTCTGCCAGCCCTTGTGCTTTGGTCAAGCCTTTCCATTATCATAAGGTTTGTAATCTGGCTGATGTTCTCTCTGTTGGGTTGGGGGGTTGTCTTGCAGTTGGCTGATTGCAATTCTGGCTCAACTCAACCCCCTCTTTGGGCCGCAGTTAAGCAATGAAACAATCTGGTATCTTAAATATCACTGGCCTTAAGGATGTCTGTCCTCTGCTGCAATTTATTGACTAGGTGAGTATGATCAGATTTATTCATATATTTGGTATGTTAAAGCTTCGGGAGAAATTGAATGGTGGTCTAAGCAGTGTGATCAGAACTGCTGTAGCTCTTTTGCAGGAGAAATCTGTCTCTCTGTAGGCTGCAACAAAACATGTTTTGGGTGGTAATCTTGACTGGATACGTGAAAAGCTTGGACTGAATTCTTGACAGTTATTTTTCTTTCTATCCTGTCATGTAGTGCTGTGTTCAGGGGTTTGTAAGGAGAACAAACATTTCATCCAAAAGCAAAAAAAAAAATTGGGCTGGGGTGTTTTTTAATAGCTAGCATAAGTGGATTTCCTAATCTTGAACAATTGTTAAACCTCTCCTCAAGCCTACTACCATTTCATCTAAGGCCTGTCCTGATTTCCAAGGCAACCTACAGTTGCCCTCATTCATCTGGGAAGTCAGAGCAAGAACAGTGATTAGTGTGTTCTTTATCTCCTGTCAATATATAGCTCTAACCCTGAGCTCACAGCTGGATGGCTTATTATGTTTTTAATGACAACCTGTGTGCAACTTTAATCCCAGGTGAGCCTGGTGGTTGATATCTGGGCTGTGCTGCTGGAATGTGGTTGTTGCAGTTCCTGGGCTTTCTGACAGGGCCAGCAAAAATAAAGTGTTGTTCTGAAAGTACCTTGATGCTGTTGGGTTTCTCCAGAATGGCAGCATTTGGAGTTGAAGTTTCAAATGAAGGAAATGTGGAAACAAGCACACATGGTTTTAGTTTGTATGCTGGTAACTGAATAATCAGACACACTAAGTTTTTTACCTGGGTTGTTGGGGTTTTTTGTCTTTTCAAGTTCAACTGCCTACCCCTACTCCCTTGCTGGTGTTGCTTCTGTTCCCAGAAATCCAGTACAGCAGACAGTGAGAGCTGATGTTATAGCTCAGTTAAATGCTGTCTGTAAAGTGTCCTGGACATTTGTGCTGAAGCAAAGCTCCTCCTCTGTTTCAAAGAAAGCTTCATGGGAACCGTGTTGTTGTCAGACTGGGGGCACGTGAATGTGTCTGTAGCTTCTTTTAAGCACCAAGCAGAATCTAAAGGTAGAGTTGGCCCCGCTTTAAGTCGAGGCCTGTAATTAGCTAAGTCAGTCAAGCAGAATTTCCTAGGAGCAATTTCACTGTTCGGGTGTTAACATATAATTAGTGAGCTAAAACAGAGAACAGCGTATTTTGGTAATGGGCATACAGATCCCTGAATCCCATAGGATGATTCAGTTTGCCTGGGATCTTGAAATGTGGTTATCTGGACAAGCGGATGCCTCGGAAATAAAAATTTGGTTTCATGGTGTGTCAAAACCATCAAGGACAGCCTGGAGGTGAGATACAGCCCATCAGAATCAGGCCTTTCCCCCTCCAGGATTTTCCAGAGAACTGAAGTTAAATTAGTACCAAGAAAGGGAGGGAAGTAATATGTTCAAACATGGCCAAAGAGTTTGTGAGGAACTGCCGTTTTTAAACTTTTTAATGGAATATGAGACCTGCACAGCACATGCTGTCATGTTACATGACATAGTTTGTTTTAACCTTTGGTGCATCCGATTTCATTGGCTTAATTTTGGTATAAGGTTCTTGTTTCTGTGAAAAAGAATGGTTTAAAAAAGTAAAAGCATATAATAAACTTGAATATCTGTTCTTTTTTGCTTGAAACGTGCTGTCACAGGACACACCACTCTCCATGGTCTTGTTTGAATTCCTCCCATAGTGTTGAGGGAGGTGCTCCGTCCCTTTTCCTTGCTCTTGTGTGCACTCGGAGCCTCCTGTGGAATTTGACTAGACAGGAGCTGTGAATTAGATCCCATCTGATCAGAGTTGGAATATATCCCTCTAACACTGCACGGATTCCCATAAATACAGCAACCAGTTAATTTTGGCTTCTAAGATGTGCTTTTCCAGCGTTAAAGTACTATACTTTTTTCTGCCTTCTGTTTCTTTCACTTGAGGTTTGGATGGATTAGTATGGATAATGCAAAGAGAATGAAGTACTAAGTCCCAAAGTGGAGAGATCTTATTTAAAACCAGAGGTGATCTAAGCAAACCCATTTTATTTTACCAACTGAGCAAATTAAAAATGCTCTAGTGAGCTCCTCACATTCTAGAGGGGAGCTCTGCATATGCTGACCTGATCGATCCATGCCAAATTACACAGGTTTGGTCTGTATTTTCAGTGAATCTCCCTCCAGTTCAAGGGATGATTATACAGCGTCATTTCACATATCCCCAAGTTAAGGGCTTGGATGGCAGCACATCAGAGCACACAAAGCTCTGTATCCATGGTAAATATGGGCTGTGGTCTCTTCCAAAGAATGTGGTCCAATGCTGCCTGTTCTCCTTGACTCGGTCAATTCATAATCTGTGTTCTCAGACCAGGAACTGTCTTGGTGCAAGTGCAAGAAGGGCTGTCATCCAGATCACTGGATGCTGTTACAGCAAAGAAAACATTCTGGGGAAATAGTTGTTCTACCAGCTTATAATGTAACTAAAACTACTTGCAGTAGCTCCAGAAATGAAACTGCCAAGAAAACATCCACGTAGATGAATTATCTGCAGTTCTTGACCATTTCTCAGTGCGTTTGTGGAATGGAAATAGGTGGGGTTAACAACCAGGTCTTCAGTTAGTAAATTGTCTCGATGGAAAGGAATAATGAAGTTGCCTCTTGCTTTGCAGGTGAAGAAGAGATTTCCTCCAGATGAAAAACTCCACTGACCCAAAGATGCCCTTTACGTAGCTGGTTGGATACCAAGCCTGCAGTAATGCCTTAACCTTTCTATTGTGCTTCAAGGGGCTTGTTCAAAGCCCTGTATTTTTCCTACCTTACCATTTAACAGTGTGCCTAATGCAATTTATACTCCTCTTTGGTACTGGCGATTTTTGACTGTTAACTCCAGACGTGGTGAAAATTTCTAAAGTTTTTACGGGTCATAAAGTCATTTCCTATTCATTTTCCTCCCTCTTTAGGAGCACTTCATGTATCTTGCAGGTCTTAGATTGTCTGTCATTGTGCTGTTCACCCCTGTTCTGTTTGCACTTGACAAAAATGTGTGCAATAAACTGTATGAGGAGAGGAAAAACAGTGGTGCCACAAGCTGATGGCTTTTTTTTTTTTTCCCAAATGAATTGTATTCCTGAGAAATTTGCTCTTAAATTTCTCACGCCTGGAAATAAAAGTAATCCTCTGCTTTATACAAAATGTTCTTGTGCCATGTTTAACTGTTACAATGTGCCTTTCTGTGGGTTTAATCAGTAGCTGGAGTTGAGCTGAGGAAACTTAGATGATAGGATGGGAATGAATCTAGTAAGTTGTTTGCCAAGGAGTAACTTCAAAAGGATATAAAAGCTGTTGCATGCACAAGAGCCTTTATGAATTCTTCCTTACCTGCTTCCATCATGTCCAGATAAATTGCAATTATTCTCTGCTGTGTTTCATTGTTATGCTCAAGGACATAATGGAGTGGTTCTTTTTCTTTTCCTTTTTCCTCTTGGATAGCACCATTAACTTGTTCTGTGGGATAGTGCTCATTACTATGCAGGAAATTCCAAGATCCTGACAAGTAACTCGCAGTGATCAAAAACTGGACAGTGTGAATTGCAAAAGAAGAAGAATGTGCCCCTTATTACGAATAAACATAGCAACTGCTGGGACTGGAATAGTGGATTTTTTTTGCTACGTCACCTTCTACAGAGAGCTGTGTTTTACCATGCAAGACATTGTACACCATCATGTTCCACAGTCTGTAGCAAATAGCTCCTAAGAAAATTGAAACCAAATGATCTTACAAAACATTAAGTGGTTGTTTGGATTTTTAAGTGTGTGAAGATTAAGATATGTTGACAGTGTATGAGGGGGGGAGGGAAAATACTTCAGGACATCATTGACAAATCTGAATGTGCAACAGATTTAAAAATACATTGATCTGCTTGTCATATTTACCCTAAAGTGAGATATCCAAAAAGAAAACACTCCGTGACAAACAGTGCTGTTAGTGTATTGTATTACCACTTTCTTGAACAGCCTTTCTATTTTAGGTTCTAAGCTATCACTTGCTGTAGAAGAGAGAACTAAAACAGAATTCCCATGGTGTGTCTCACTGTTGATGAATTTAATGGAAAGAGCTATTCCAAGCCTGGACAAAGAAGCCATAGAGCAATTTTCACTTAGATGCTTCCCAGAAAGAAATTCCCCTTTTTCAGAGTGATTAATATTTCCTCTGAAGCAGATGTCAGGTAGTGGCATGACTGAAGAAGCTGAAAAAACACTGTTTTGTCTCTGTTGTACTGAATGTTGTGTGACCTACTGTCTGCATCGTGGTTGTGAGTGGTGTCCATGTGTGCCAGGAACTAACAGTGCTTTGGATAATTCCTTTTCTTTTTGCATGACTGCAGGAAATTAGAGCAGATTCAGGGTGTTTTAACAAACAATGCAGGTACCAGAGCCTTTAACAGTTCCCTCTTGGTTTTGCGACAACATTAGAACACAAAATGTTCAAGGAAGCTTGTGTTGCTTGTAATAGGAAACCTGCATCTGCAGAGAAACAGGTATTTTAGGGCTAAGGTAAAAAATAAGTAAGATTAGGGAAACTGGCTTCAAAGTCTTGAAGACTTTTAAGTCATAAACACTGGCAGCGTGTAGAGTGACAGTTCAGTTAGCTCACAAATGCTTTTAACTGCTTTTGTTCATATTGTTTAAGAAATGCAAATATCTGCATCTATATCCTGCACAAGATATTGTTCTGGAGAGTTTCTTGAAGTTTACTTTTCCTGTACTGTAAATCACGGAAGCATTTTACTCCTGTGCAGGGCTGAGTCAGTTGTCAGAGGTGGGTGGCTGGTCCCTTGTTTCCAGAATTAAATGCTATGGAGTCTCTGGGGAAAAAAAAAAAAAGCAATGCGGTGAAATGCAAAAGTTGTCTAAACAATAGAAGAAATATTCTTTACAAATAGCAAGGTAAGAACGGCTGGGTCTTTTTTTTATCATTTTTATTAGCAGTGATTTCTCCAGTTGTGTCTTAAGCAGTCCAGGCCAGCCACCTGTCACTGTGAAAGGTGGTTGTGTGGGTAGCTGGAGACAGCAGGAAAAGTACTGAACTGCAGATACAAAATGGATGGATGGATGAAAGGGGTAAGTACGTGACCAGGGCTCCAGGGGGACAGGACCGGGGGACTGGATGTCGGGGCAGAAGCCCAGCACAGCCCCCGGAGCAGCGGCCGCACCGCCCTCTGCCCGGGGGCACCCGCCACCCCGCCTTAAATACCCTCCGCGCTCCCCTCTGCCGTCACGTGACGGGGCGGCCGGCGACGATTGGCTGGCGCGGCCGCCTTCCCCCCGCCCCCCGCGCGTGCCCGCCCCCTCGGGCCACGTGAGGGGCGAGTCACGCGATTTCCGGGAACCCGTCAGGAAGGGACATAAACAAACAAACCCGGGGCCGCATGGAGGGGCCGGGCCGGGGCGTGCGGGGCGGCGGCCCCCGCTGAGCGCGGTGAGTGGGGGCTCGGGGGGCACCGGAGGGGCCCGAGGGACGGGGAGACCGGGGGGCTCGGGGGGTCGAGGGCGTCCGGCGGGAGGAGGCGGTGTGGCCGGGCAGGGGGCTCCGGGAAGCGAGAGAGGGAATAGAATGGAGGGAGGGCTGTGCCTGCCCGGGGCACTGGGACGGGGATGGTGCCGGCGGCCCCTCCGCCCCGCTCGCCCCGCGGGGGGTGTGGCCGCCGGGGGAGCAGCTGTACGCGGGGGGTGTCCGGTGCCGGAGCGGAGAGATTTGCGGCCGGGGGGACGCGGTGGGAAGGGGCTGCGGGGACGAGCGCGGGCCGAGCGGGGGGTTGTCGGCGCTGTCCCCTCCAGCCTCCGCCCGGCAAGAACAGCCCGTGCCTTTACAAGGAAAGCGAGTCTCGCCCGCAGAGCAAAGCGCTGTCCTGCCAGGGGAGCGATGGGTGTGCTCGGCTGCCCGGGGAGGCAGAAGGGCTCGGCAGTCCCTGCGCTCTGCTGCCTTTCGGGCTTGTATTCGCCTCCTCTGCTTGCGACCTGTTTGAGTGTCCGAGCGGGTCGGGGGTGACCCGCGGAGTGCGGGCTCTCTGTGCCCGGGAGCGCTGGTGCCCCGCGGGCGGCTCCGCTCCGGAGCGAAGGCTGCGGGGCAGAGCGGGCGGAGAGGGGTCTCCGCTCTGCGAGTGCGGGGCAGGGCGGCGGGAGGGACCGTCCCCGCTCCGGCGCGGCGTTTATGTAACGACAGCGCGGGGGGGACGGAGGTTTCGCTGGCGAGCGGGAGCCTCGCGAAGGGGCTTCCCCCGGGGTCGCCCCGGCCGCCCGCAGCCCTGGCGGGGGTCGCTGGGTGGGAGACGCTCCACACGGGCGCCCCTCGTTGCCGTCCCCGCCCCGCGGGGTCCGGGGGCGGCCGGGGGGGCCCGCGGGGCCGGAGGGGGCGCGGGGGTCGCGGGGCCGCGGCGGGAGGGGGTTTGTTTACATGTCGCCTCACCCAAGCTTGAAAGGGCCGCTGGGCGGGTGAGCGGCGGGCGTGCCGGCCAATGGGGGCGCGCGCGGCGGGGGCGCGGGCCAATTAGCGGGCGCGGGGGGCGGGGCGGCGGCGGGCAGGGGTAGGGTGCGCCGGGCGCTGGGCGGCGGGGCGGCCATGTTGGCCGGAGGTGTGTTAGTGGGTCAGGGCCGGGCCGGGGGCGCGGGGGGGGACGCGGGCACCGCCGGGGCTGTGGCTGTCGGGGGACACCCGCGGCCCCGGCCCCTCGCGGCGCTTTGCCTCAAGGGGGTGTGTCCCGCCCGGGGGTCTGCACCGGCGCGGGGCGGTGCCCGCGCGCAGGGGTCCCGCTCGCCGCGCTGACGGGAGGACGGGGCGCGCTCCCGGCTCCTGCCCCGAGCGCGCTCCCGCTGATTTGGGTTATAAAACATCGGTGGGTTCCACGGGCCGGCTCAGGAGCCGCCTGCGGGGCTCAGCGTGTCCCCTATACGGGTGTCCGCCACCTCTGCGGGTTTGGATTAAGCTCACTGAGGCTCCGAGCGGGGGCAGCTCGGAGAAAGCCCCTCCTGTCACCGAGGAGTAAAAAATCTAAACTTTATTTCCCCTCCGTCCCGAGGGTCTCCAGCCTGGACGTTGTTCCCTGCCCTCAGCGTCGCTGCCGTACCCTGCCCTCATCCCTGTGAGCCCACGGCACTTCTCAGGGCATTGGCTGCTGTGACTGAGACCGTGTCACAGATAATTTCAGTGTGTCACACTCAGTACAAGACACACGGTGCTTTTTCAGGCTTCTCTGTGCAACAGGCTGAACAGCTTTGAGCACTCAGCTCTGCCTGCTGAAATGTGCAATTCTCACTTAAAGTAGTCGTAATTTTGCTGTTGCTGCCACTCGAGAGGAAACTTGTTGAAATCATGCAGTACATAACCTGCAAAACAGAACCAGATTCCTGTATTATCTTTCAAACACTTCTAAATGTTTTAAAGGATTGTGATTAAAATGCCTCTGGCCTAAGGTAGCTTAACCAAGGGCTTCTAAGCATCCATGCTGGGAGGATTAGTTATGATTATTTTTAAATATGTGTTTTCGTAGTAAAAATTATAGAGGGGCACACACAGGTGCTTTAGAAACCTGGTCGATTTTATTGTCGAAAACTTACTTGAGAAGTGAGAATTTCTATGGAAAATAAGTCACAGAATCATGGGATGGTTTGGGTTGGAAGGGACCTTAAAGATCATCCAGTTCTACCCCCTGCCATGGGCAGGGACACCTTCCACTATCCCAGGTTGCTCCAAGCCCCATCCAACCTGGCCTTGAACACTTCCAGGGATGGGGCAACCACAGCTTCCCTGGGTGTGACTGTTTTAGCAGGAAAGGTTTCCTGCAGAGGAGACATCTTTGGTGAGGGTCCTTTTTTAGAGGCATGAAAATAATAACTCAGAGGCCTCGTACAGTGTCGGTAGCCAGAAGTTCACCTGAGCCAAGAAGGAATTGTCCTGTGTTTGATGGGAGTATTCCCTGATAAGAGCAATCTGCAGCAGAGGCATCAGGCCATTGAGCACCCTTCCCGTGTGTTTTTTAAATTATGAGAGAAGCAAACAGCTCTGTGAAGGACAAAGGTTTGAAGTCCCTTCAGCATTAGCAGGAATTAATTGGAACAAAGAGAAGCTTTTGTCCAACTGATAGACTGATAGTATGGGATAAATAAGGGAACCCACTCGTTTAGATTCCCATGGTCTGTATGTCCATGCTGTGTGGTTTGGGAAGCTTAACTAAATGATGTTTTAACAAAAAATGTTGATAAGGAAATTTGGCACTGGCATTGGCTTGAAACTCAAGGCAAAAGCTTTCTGAAAATCGTAAATTTAAGGTTTAGACTTTGCTATAATTCCCCTGACTGTATATTTTTTTTTTAAATTCTTCTTCTGTTTTTGACCTCTTAATGCCTTTTTTTTATTTTACTTGCTGGACTGTTTTGACTGATGCATTTTTCAGATTTGTTGATGGCTTTGCAGTGTTCTATACTAACCTATTCCTGACAATAGTATAACAGTCATAATTTCACAATATGAAGAGTAGATTAGATTGTACCATTTCCTTCATCATAAGAGTTGTGTTGCTTTTTGTTTTTTTCCTGGGAACTACAGAATTATTTTTTTAAGCCCCAAAAGGCTTTGCCCTGTTAGAAAAAAATACAGAAACAACATCCTCTTGGGACATAGAATATTACTGGAGATTGGAAGCTGAATTGTTGGTTAGTTTTGCTTTTGTTTCTCTTTGCTTCCAGCCCACTCTGCTTCAGGGGAAATCTGTGGCTCAAAAAAAAATTGAATGTTATTTTACTACTGATTCTCTTGTGCAAACAACTCTCCTAAGTCTTCAGTGTTATTTTAATAATGCTTTATGCTATTAATATTTTAACTATAACAAGTTTTTTTAAAATTAATTGAAGTGTGTTAATAGAGTTCTCGTAAGTTTAACATGCTGCACATCGTACTGTTGCCACTAAAATAATAATAAAATCTCAGTCCTTGTTCAGGAATGTACAGAAAGGTACTTCTAGTAGGAATATATTAATCTGAGCATAGTTGTTATAAAATATGTAGATGCTTTACGTTTGTTATTTTAAAAAATAATCCCTTTTCTTTATTCTGCCTCCTGCGTAATGGTCAATATCAGTCCAGGCCGGGGTATCAACACAGCCTGGAGATGCACAGATGGAGAGCAGCCCTGGGAGAAGGACTTGGGGGTACTGGTGGGGGAGAGGCTGGAATGACCCATCCCAGAAACCCCCTGTGTCCTGGGCTGATCCCACAGCGTGGGCAGCAGGGAAGGGGGGATTCTGCCCCTCTGTCCCACTCAGGAGAACCCTCCCCCTGCAGAGCTGCCTCCAACTCTGGGGACCCAGTGCAGGAAGGACATGGAGCTGTTGGACCAATTCCAGAGGAGGTACAGATATGATTAGAGGGATGGAGCAGCTCTGCTGTGAGGAAAGACTGAGAGAATTGGGATTGTTCAGCCTGGAAATGAGAAGCTTCAGTGTGACCTAACTGTGGCCTTCCAGTACCTGAAGGGAGCCAACAAGAGAGATGGAGAGAGACTATTTACAAGGGCCTGGAGTGACAGGACAAGGGGGGAATGGCTTCACACTGACAGAGGGAGTGTTAGATGGGATATTGGGAAGAAATTGTTCCCTGTGAGGGTGGTGAGGCCCTGGCACAGGTTGCCCAGAGCAACTGTGGCTGCCCCATCCCTGCAAGTGTTCAAGGCCAGGTTGGACAGGACCTGGAGCAACCTGGTCTAGTGGAAGGTGTCTCTTCCCATGGCAGGGGGTTGGAACAAGATGATCTTTAAGGTCCCTTCCAACCCAAACCATTCTATGTTTCCATCAGTTATTGGGATCTACCTGTTTGCTGACGCAGCTGTGGAACATCCCTGAGCTGGGTAACAGCACTGGCAGGGGGGGTACATGAGTGCTGTGTTCTTCTGGTGGCTCATCAGCTCTGCTGTGGGAGGCGTTGCATGTGTGGAGACCAGGGCTTCTGTTTATTGGTATCACTTCCAGGTCTTGAAGTCTGTCTACTGTGGGCAAGTAGTATTAGAAAAATAATACTGGAGGGGGAAGGCAGGGTCAGCGGAGGAGAGGGAACAAAGACAGTGAAGTAGCAGTTTCCCTCTCCTGAGGGGAAGAGCCTTAGCAGAAGTGAAAAAGCCTGCGTGTCTTTAGTTCTTTTAAATGGCAGTGCTTCATCAAACTCAGGGTCTGGGTGTCTTAAACAGATGTTGTTTTCTGTCCAGGACAGAAAAACCAAAGGGCACAATGTTTTAGATGCTTGTGCTGCCGTTTGAATACAAATCCATCACTGAGAAGGTAGAGGGATTTGGCTGCTTTGGTGAACAGGTGAATGAGGCTGTGGTGGGTGGAAACACAAGAAGACCTTTTACAAAAGTGTCTTTGCTCGCTGCTATGAAATAATAGTAATAAAATTAAAATGTAGTGTCTTTGTGGTGGGGGAGAAAAGTAAAAGAATTTTTTTAAGTCTGGGTAATAATTGAAAAATCATGTGGAAAGGAAAAAAAGAACATTACTCAGAAACAAAATTAGGAGAAATACAGAATTACAGAATCATTTGGGTTGGAAAAGCCCTCCAAGATCAAGTCCAACCTTTTGACTGATCACCACGTTCTCAACTAGACCAGAGCACTGAGTGCCACATCCAGTCGTTCCTTGAACGCCTCCAGGGGTGGGGACTCCACCACCTCCCTGGGCAGCCCGAGCATTCTGAACTTGAAGACTGCACTGAACTGAGGATGTTCTGTAATAGAAAACAAACTGGCATAAACTCTGAAAGGAAAAATAGTTTTAAGAGAAGCATAGGAGAACTTCTTGCATCTCCAATTCTAGCACTTCAAAAATGTCCAGATACAGCAAACCCTGCATTGTACATAATGGTGCTTTTCAAACACATGGCGTGGTTTTCGTGCACTCTCTGAAATTCAGAGTTAGGCATTTGGAATGTTTCAGCCTGAGTTTTTAAGTTTGGTATTGAAAGGCCCTTGTGAGCTATTTTTTTCTGTCTGCATCAAAACTGTGACTTTGACAAGCTGTGCTATGTGATGCAGTCACCATCATGAAAGTGTAATTGTTCATGTAATGCACTTACAGCAGGCATTTAGCTGCTGGGATAATGAGCACTGTGCAGCCAACAAACCAGCACAGCCACGCTCCATGTGCCTTTCCAATGGCACAAAATACACATCTGACAGAAATAGCAACTTTAGCTACAGCACAAATGATTCATGCAGGTGACTGAGGAAGACTTTCAGAGGTGCCAAGATGAAGCTGCATTTTGGGATTTTCTTTTATAGAGCCTCCTTTGAAGGTGCTGTATTGTGGCAGGAGGGTGTTTTACCGGCCCAGAGAAGTGTCACATGCACAGGAACTGCTGTGTGTCTCCTTATTGCTGCATGTTTGGAGTTTAGGTCCTGCTGTCTTCTGGGTTAAATGTGCTGCTGCATCAGTAATCCCAAGTAATGCGCCTCCCGTCCCATTGTGTGAAGCTCAGTCTTCCAAGGCACCTTGGGACCACTGCTCTTCTTCAGAAAGTAAATATTAAATACGGAGGATTATTTTTAATTGGGATTTGTCCTTAGGTAATTAGTTACTAACTCTCTAGAACAGGCTTTGGTTCCTTGCTGATGACTGCTGGGATTTAACCAATGTACACATGCATGCCTGCATCAGTACCCCGGGTTCTTAAGTGTTAGACAAACACAGCTGCTCCCGAGATCATGGAATCCCAGAATGGTTTGGATAGAGAGGGACCTTAAAGATCATCTCATTCCAGCCCCCTGACGTAGACAGGGACACCTTCCAGTAGACCAGGTTTCTCCAAATCCCGTCCAACCTGGCCTTGAACACTTCCCGGGATGGGGCAGCCACAACTTCTCTGGGCAACCTGTGCCAGGGCCTCACCATCCTCGCAGGGAAGAATTTCTTCCTCATCCAATCTAACCCTACTCTCTGTCAGTGTGAAGCCATTCCCCCTTGTCCTGTCACTCCTGGCCCTTGTGAATAGTCCCTCTCCATGTGCCTTGTAGGCTCCCCTCAGGTGTCTTGCCCTTCCTCACACTGCAGTGAAGGCAGGAGCCTCCCCCAGGAGCAGGAGCACAGCTCTGCAGGGATGTGTCTCAAGAGGCTGCAGACACAGAACCAACTCCGGACTGGCTCCTTAATCACCTTAATCTGATTTCCCTGCAGGCTGCTGCCAGAGGAGCAGCACCCTGCCGGTGCCTCGGGCTGTGTATTCCACCTGTGGTTCAGTCCTGCCTGCAGTCTCACCTCTGTGTCTCTGCTTTGAGAAGGGCTGATGTAAGGCATTAATGCAAATTGTCCTGAAGTAGACAATCCTGCTATATTTATCTTCAGTAATTCTTAACGCTGCTGTTCTGCCACAGCTCTTTTAGTTCATTCAAGGCTGCATTCATTATAGATAACACAACAGCTGGACTATTCTTTTGTAACTCAGTCTTGGGCTGAAAGTGCCAGGAATGATGAATTCTGTAAAAACAGGACTTTAACTGCAGCCTACAAATTACTTTCCTTAACAGCGAGTTCCAGTTCTACATCTGTGCTTCCATATGTGTCGTTGACTTCTGCTATACATCTTTATTTACCAGTTCATGAAAAAATCCTGATGGTTACATGTGAGCACCAGGAGACTTTTAATGAAGATCTTGATCGTTCTGGGAAATTTGGAAGGCAGTTGGAAGTAGGACTGCTTTGTTGGGAGCATGAAGCATGCCCCGATTGTGCAACTCCCTGAGGCAGAGTCTTTCTTTTTATGTCCTCACCATGTTTTCCCCCTCCATAGAGCTACCAACAAAAACCTTATGTTGTTGAATCCTGGAATAGATCCTCCTGGGATTCAAGTCACGATTAAATATTAATATTATAAAATATCAAGAATGAAAAGATAAAGAGAATTACGGGAATAATCAGATTAGCTGATACACTGCTTTGACCTGGGAGGACATGCACTGTCATCCTTAAATGGTGCAATAAGTTTATCACTCCAGTCTGTGAGCTGGTTAAAGTATTTTGAAGGTTTAATGTTTATTTGAGGATTTGTAAATGATCCCAAAGCTGACACCTGGAAGCGTGGGTCAGTTGTTATTGAAGTCAGTGTCAGTACAGAGGAAGTTTCACCTCCCCTTTGCTAGCTCTGTGTGGAATGGCTTGAGGTTTGTGTTTGAACAAAAACGTGATAAAGAGTAACCAGTGAAGAAGCAGCAAATGGTTCCTTTCTTTGCCTTTTATATCATGCAGTGGCAGAACTCTGACAGTCTCCATGTGAACGCAGGTGGTGGTGGTGGTCTGGTGGTGATGTCAAAGTATTAATCTGATGTTCTGGTGGAAAAGGCATCGATCTCTGCATGGAAAGAAAGTGCTTGGGTATAGATTTATGTGGAAGATTATATCCTTCTCACCTCTCTCTTTGTGTCTGCGAACGTCATTTATTTGTTTTAAAGAACAGGCCTTTTCTCCTAGATCAGGTGAGGCTGAGAAGTGACTCAGTCATCCCTGCAGGGTTACCAGTGACAGAAGGACCAGTTCTGCTGTGGTGTGGCCTTTACTGGGTGAAGGGAGGTGGGGGTTGTTAAGGCACATTTCCCTAGGAGTCAAACTTCACTTTAAATGCCACTTAAGTAAAGAGTTCCCTGGAGGTTTTAGAAGAGAAAGAAACTTTTCTCAGGAGGAACTGGCTCTCGACCCCATGAGGAATGCCCCAGGCAATGGTAGAGTGGATTCACTGAGAATTTGTGTGTTACTGGACATGTTAACTGTTGTTCTTTATTTTCCAGCTGCTTTTTGCAAAGCACGTTTTGATAAGTAAAGACTTCTTTGAATAATGTCTGTTTTCACCACAATCTGATGGACTATATGCTGAATATAGCAAAATAGCTGAGATACTGTCTGAAAGTGGGAATAATCGTGGGGATGCCATCATGTGCTGCTGGGAGGAGGGTTCTTAGTGTAGCTCTGCTGTAGGAGAATACTTATAGTTTACTATTTGTTTTTCAAAACAAGAAAATAAACATAGCCTGAGCAGATTGCACCAAAGTCTGACTTAAGAGCAGTGCTGAGTGAGGTTTTTCCTTGCATTGTTAAAAATGCAGGATTAAGCAGGATATGAGGCTCATCTGAAGTAGAGCAGGTCTATAGAAACTACTAAACTGGTAAAACTACTAGCAGATAAATTGCTCCAATTTCAATATGTGCCTTACTTGAAATAATAGAGAAGATATTTTACTGGACAGCTGTGAATGTGGCACAATTTTTAATTAGTTCTGTTGGGGAAGTCTGTCTCTTCCTCTCTGCTGTTGGATGGTGTGAGATGCTCGCTGTGATCCTCTACCACTAGATGTTGCTATGTGAGTGATTGATATAATCTTATCTGATGCTGGACGGATTCATCCCTGAAAAAAAGGAGGAGGTATTGCTGAAACAGTATTTCTGCCTATTCTGAAATTCGTATTTTGAGCCATTTGCCTGAGACATTTTTAGAATTTATTGGCTCCTTATATTAGTCATAAAGATTATTTCTCTCTTGGGTACCCAGCAGTGTGCTAGTTGTTATTTCCAATTTGGCAGGGTTTTCTCTTCAGGTGTCTATAGAGCTCGTGGTCTCAGCAGTGAGGAAAAAAGGCAATAAAATGTAGCTCGGCCAGAAAGGTTTCTGCAGCAGCTGTGTTCTGCAGCATCAGTGGCTTTTCAGGCAGTGAAAGATGGCAGGGGGAATAAAATCCTTATGCATTCCAGCATGAGGAAAAATCACTTTTCAGTGGAAATTCTTCCTTTACTTCACTTTGGCTGGTTTTTAACCTTTCACCTTTTTTGGTGGAGGATTACTCACTTTCTTGGGGGTTTGCTGTGTTTATTCTGCACAGAAGTCTACAAACAAAAGAGCTCCATCACAGTGAACTGAAGTTATCCTAAGGAAAAATTTCATTGCATGGATAGTGTAAACTCCCTGAGACTGAATTAAAGCTGGAAAGGAATCTACAAGTGAATAAAACAAGAAGTTTGGAATTGGATTTGGGGAATCTGGGCTTGGAAATGCCTCAGGTAAGTCTGTTAGGATTTTATTTGCTTCTGTGAATAATTCTGCTTCCGTATTAAAAACAAGAGAAAGTTTAAGAGCAAATTTGGCTGGCAATAGGAGGGAGAATTTGTAAGAGATCAAATGGTGTATATCTTTCAGAGTCCCAGTAGTGACTGTGTTGGAAGCTGTGGTGCTGCTCTTGGTGCTGTGTTTGTTCGGGATTCAGCCAGGTTGTCTCTTGAGGAGGGCGGATGCCTGGAGAGCAGAACAGCCTTTTCTTGCTGCAGTGATTCACACATCAGCACACTGAATGACTTTCAGCAGCACAGTGTTTCTCCCTTCCCAACCCTCAGGGTGAGAGTGTCTAGAAGAGAAATAGAGGTCTGGAATTAAATGTAGCAAAAGGCCGTGCTGGCCATTCCCTGCGTGCCCAGTCATCCTGAATAATGTTTTTTTTGCTACAAATTCCACTTGAGAGAGGGGTAACACTCTTGATTTAGTCATCATAAATTTTGCTTCTGCTACAATTTCGTATGGAAGCTTTATGAGTTCTAATGGTTCTAAATACAGTCAGCACTGCTTTAGTACAAAATTATTTGTATTAGTGGGAAGACCCTGCAAGCATGTGGTGCCTGCTGATTCTCACAGATCTTGCCAGTACTTGCCCTTGTCTTCTCCAAACGCCAGTGTATCCCAAAACTTGTCAAATGCGTGAGACTTTCAAACTCACAAGAAAGAATGAATGAGCAATGCTCTTGCAGCTCTGTAGTGAATAGAAACATGTCCTTGGATTGAGGAGTTGTATGTAGTCAGCTGCTCTTAAAGCATTCTCTGGCTCTGGGAAATGACATGCTTATCTGTGTAGGTAAAAACCTTCCAGATGCAAGTAGAGCAAGAGTTCAGAGACTTGGAGGAAATGGTGATATACTCTTTCTGTTTTGTTGAGGATGATAACGTGCCTTTTTATAGCATGTTTCAAGTGTCTGTCCATTGTGTTGTAGCCCAGTGTGAGTGGAATGGACCCTCCTTTTGGGGACGCCTTTCGGAGCCATGTGTTTTCAGAGCAGACCCTGATGAGCACAGATCTCTTGGCAAGCAGTTCAGATCCAGACTTCATGTATGAACTGGTAGGTCACATTTCTGTGTGTGTACAGAATTTCCTCTCCTTGACTAATACCCCGAGTTCCTGTAGTAATAGAGGGTTATTTGTTCAAGAATGCTGGGAGATTATTCATTATTGCTGGGTACTGGTTAGGGAAGAGCCCAACTGCTTGTCCAGCAAATGTGATGCTTCCTCAATAGGCATTTGAACAAGCTGGCCATCAGGACAGGCTCAAATAGAGTTTGTGATGGTGCTCGAGACTCTTCCCACAGTCTTTTTTTTTGCAAGAGCAGCTATATAGAATCACAGAATGGTTTGGGTTGAAAAGGACTTTAAAGATCATTTTGTTCCTCAGAAGAAGCTTTTAGTTGAAAGTTGAGGTATCTTCGTATGTTCCCACTCTCTCACACTTCACTGGAATGGAGCTCTCCATATTAGATGAAGTAGAGGACAGAGATGATTGATATTTGTTGTGTATTAATTTTTAACTTGTCTTCTTATGCACAGGATAGAGAAATGGACTATCAGCAAAGCTCCAGGGACAACTTGCTTTCCATGGAGGACTGCAAAGACCTTGAAAACTTGGAGTCTTTTACGGACATCCTGGACAAAGAAGCTGCTTTCACCTCCAAGTGGGAGCAGTGGGATACCTACTGTGAAGACTTAACTAAGTACACTAAATTAACCAGCTGTGACATCTGGGGAACAAAAGAGGTGGATTACCTGGGCCTTGATGACTTTTCAAGCCCATACCAAGATGAAGAAGTGATAAGCAAAACACCGACACTGGCTCAGCTTAACAGTGAGGACTCCCAGCCTGTCTCAGATTCACTCTATTACCCCGATTTGCTCTTTAGTGTAAAACAAAACCCTTTAAATTCTTTGTTACCTGGCAAAAAAATTGCAACCAGAGCAGCAGCCCCGGTCTGTTCCTCCAAGAACGTTCAGGCTGAGGCGCCGCTGTCGGACTGTGCTCAGAGGGTCAGCAAACCTGCGACCCAGCCTGCTGCCAGTACACAGATCATGGTGAAGACCAACGTGTACAATAATGAAAAGGTGAACGTTCATGGGGAATGTAAAGACTATGTTAAAAAGGCAAAAGTAAAGATCAATCCTTTGCCACAGAGCAGACCAGTGCTGAGCCAGGCACATGCTGACGCAGCGAAGGAAAACACCTGCTACTGTGGTGCTGTAGCAAAGAGACAGGAAAGAAAAGGACTCGAATCCCCGCATGGCCACAGCACACCTCCTGTTTTGCCTTTTAAAGAGACTCAAGAACTGCTCCTCAGCCCACCCCAGGAGACCCCAGGGCTTATCGTGGGGGAGAGCAGCCTTTCTGCCAGCACCTCCGTGTCGGATTCTTCACAGAAGAAGGAAGAGCACAACTACTCTCTTTTTGTAACAGACAGTTTGGGTGAACAGTCAGCCAAGGGAGACCCTGAGGAAGATGAGGAGGATGAGGACGATATTGAAGATGAGGACCATGATGAAGGATTTGGCAGTGAGCATGAGCTGTCTGAAAACGACGATGAGGAAGAAGATTATGAGGATGATAAAGACGATGACATCAGCGACACTTTCTCAGAACCAGGTACCAGCAATGTTGGGCTGTGTTAACGTGGAGGTGAATGGATTTGTCTGCCGAGTGGGAAGGAATGCTGTTGAACTCCTGATAGATCAGTGTTGCTCACCTGTAACTTAAGTTGTGAACTTCCATCCCAGATTTTCTAAGTGCTTTGCAAAATGCAGTTAATTCAAGGTCTCTGTTGCCCTGTTTGGTGAAAAACTACATCAACCATGGTCATGAAACAAAAGTAATAATAGAGAATACAGGAAGCCCAGCTGTAGCTTGAGGCTAGAGCAACTGCAACAAGTGTTTTCTTCTTTTTTTGTGCTTGATGATAAGGTGTGCAGAGCTTTCTTGCACTTCTTGTTGCTTTGAATTTATGCAGAGTTCTATCTCTCAGTATGAAATCATATCCTGAGTGATTTCATAATTACTTAAGTCCTGCTGTAGGTACAGTTTTCAACAGAATCCAAAGAATAGCTGCCCCTGAAACGAATAGAACCATTTCTTGGTGGTTTTCAGCAGTAACACTTAGTGGGTCTTCAAAGGACACTGAATTTCCCTGTTCTGCATGTAGAAATGGAGCCCTAACAGCAGAAGTAAGAACTAACCTTCACGTAGAAGGTAACAAAGGGGTGACGTTGTATTAAAATAAAATCAGAAGGGAAAGAGACAGGATTGTAACCAAGGATTAATTTCATTGCAGGAAGTGTTATAGCATTCACCTTTTATAAAAACTTTACAGTAGAGTATAAGACTTAAGGTATTCAGACATTTGGAAATACGTAACTGTGGGGTGGGGGGGAAGCAGCTGAAATTTTTCCCTTTCAAGAACAGCTTCCATAAAACTTGTCAGTGTTTCATGAACAGTCATCATGAACTCTCAGATGGAATTATTTTCCAATTAGATTTCCTAAGCTAGCATTAAACTTGATAAGCCTTATGCCCTTTATGTTACTTTAAAATGCACTGAACACATTTTTAATAGCATTTTAAAACCTCTTTCTCCTTTCTGAGGTGAACTCCCTCTGCTTTCTGCATTTAAGTCTGGGGGGCTTTGCCATTACTTAGTATATTTTGCCTAATAGAAATACTTGTAAATGACTGCTTCTCCCATCAAGTGGTCAAGAGATTCCAGAAATGGGAAATGCAGCAACTTATTCAGTTGTCAGTAGCACTGGAGAAGAAATAGCAGAAAGGGAAAAGTGCTTGTGAAGGCACAGAGATTGTTTTAAGGAGCTGCATTGCATCAGCTTTGAGCACCTGCACCATCAGCTGAGGGAAAAACACTCCTAAATGATTTGGCAGAAGTCACTGTGACCAAGTGGTTAAGAGGAGGGGTTTTCTGGTTTTGTTTTGGTAGGGCTATTTTTGCTTTTAATCTGGTAAAATGAGGAAGTCATGTCTATACTGTTCTCTGTTTACTTCACTTAACCTTGCTTGGCAGATTTAAACCTGAAGCCACAGTAAGGGATGTGAACAAAGATTTTTAGGAGGGGCTTTCAGAAGAAAGAACCTTTCAGATTTCATAGAAGCCTGCCCTCATATATGATCTTTGCTAAGAGGAGGAATCAAGGAAGAGGAATAAATATAGCACAGAAAATCTTAACAAGTTTGTGTGTTACAGCCCAGGTTAAGACACTGTGCACTGGATTATTTTATGTAACTTTAAAATTATAGCAGGTCAGTGTGCGAGCTGCAAGGCAGGATGTATTAAGTCAACCTAATTTCAGTTGCTAACTTAATTATAGTTCAAATAAGCAAACAGGAAGTCTTGATTTTAACCTTGTTGTACATTTGTACACATCAGCTCTTACAGAGATTTGTTTTCATTGGTTGGATTAGTTCTGTGTGATTCTGAAGATGGGCTAAATTCATACATTTCTATCTAATGAGTTGCACTGCTAGGCATGTTTTTTTCAAGGGGAAAGTCAATGAGAGTCAATGGGAGTATTTTGATACTCATGTCAAACAGCATTTGGGTACCATGGAAGTACAGGTACAAATATTTATGGTATTTGAAACTATATTTATTGTAAATTTTTCAATAATTTTGGCTATACAACAAAAATGTTTATAAAATTATAAAGCGTGTTCCATTGTTTGATTTGCCTTTAAAATCCTGCATTTTAATAAACTAGAGAATCAAAGTAAATGAGTTGATGAAATGATTAGAAACAGAACTTCAGAATGGATTTCATCCTTCTGCACACCTAACTTTTATTCATACTTGGGGTTATGAGGTGAGAGTCAGACCAAATCAAGAAAGTTTGTTTTTCCTCTTTCAACTGGTTTTTCAAGTGCAAACAGACTAATTGAATGGACTGTTTTAAAAAGAAGAAAGTGTTCTTTGTGCTGCTGTTAGAAGATGAAGCAGAGCTGAAGCATATGGGGTCAAGGCTCGCTGAGCCTGCAGTCCATGCAGTGGCTTTTCCTTAAGCTCCATCAGAGCATGTGATGCTTTGAAATGCTCCTGTTTTTAAGTAAATGTAAACTATTATGTAGCATTTTAGTACAAAAGGCAGTGCAGTGGTTTGAGGGGTTTTTTAACCTTAGTATAGGTTATCTTCATTTTCTAAAGCATATCTGGGGTTTTAAAACCTGTGGTTTGTGTTTATAGTTATGGTAAAATGTTTCTGTGATGTTGGACTGCGTTACGGTTTCCACATCCTTCATGAAAAGTTCATCAAATCAAGTGCCGTGTAATTTACTGCTAAAATATGATACAGAGGATCATTTCATCCCATTAGAGAGGAGAGGAAGAGACTGAACAGCCTGTGTCCAGATCCCTTCAGTTTAGATGGTCTTTTTGTCACTGTCTTGATAACAGAGCCTACTTGTTCCAGTCTGATAGGGCTCAGTGCTTTGATTTATTCCCCAGAGGTGTTCAGACTCAAGGAAGAGCAGGAGTTGGATTCAATGATCCTAGTGGGTCCCTTCCAACTCAGAGTATTCTGTGATGGAATCATTTTGTTTTATTGTCTTTTGCTAATTCATCTTTATTATCTGCTTCTCTTTCCATGTGTTTTGTAAAATGTGGAGGTGAGCTAGGATTATATTCCTGCAAATTCATGGAGAAAATTGTAAGGACGGAAGAATACTGTCCAGTAGCTGCTGTCTGCGGAATTGTGAGGGACAAGAGCTTAGGGGGTCAGAGAACATAAAGGGGCTTTCAGTGCATAAATATTTTGTCTCTTTTCAACTAATGAAGCACTATCAATGGCTCAGTGTCTATCCCTGGATTTTAGGGAAGTACTTGATGCTGAAAACCAAGTCTGTTATATAATGTAAGACAGGCCTCATCTGTGGTTTTGCTCTTAACTTGAATACTCAGGCCACTGCTAGAGGGCTACAAACAAGTTCTGTCACCAGTATATAAACAACCCAATGCGTCCTTTTAGGGTATGAAAATGATTCAGTGGAGGATTTAAAAGAAATGACTGCAATATCCTCTCGGAAAAGAGGCAAGCGAAGATACTTCTGGGAGTACAGCGAGCAGCTGACGCCGTCACAGCAGGAGAGGATGCTGAGGCCATCCGAGTGGAATCGGGACACCTTGCCCAGCAACATGTACCAGAAGAATGGTCTCCATCATGGTAAGGAGAGAGTCCCAGTCACAAGTGTCTGTCTTTCGTTCTGACACCTTCACTAGCCAAATTCCCATACTTGCAAGTGCGGAGAAAGTGGTGTTTTGGCCCTGAAAATCAGTTGTTTAAACACTGTAAGTCTGTTGCTCAGTTAGCAGGGTTCTGCAGTGTCCAGGGAAGGCACAGTGAACGCACAGTAGGGACTTTCAGTGTGGTTTCTGCCAGAGGAGAGTGGATGAATTGAGAATTGTAACTTCCAAAGGCTCTCAGTGGAAACCCCAAGAGTTCAAAGTTTTCTCAGGGAGATACTGTAAACATTGGATGGGTGGTTTGACTGATATTTGCTCCTTGTAGCTGTTGGTTTCGGTCCTGCCTGTGTTGGCAGGAAGCTGGAAGGGATCCGGGATGGATGCTGAGTTCAGGGTAACTGTGGTATGAACTGAGGACAAGCAATAAGGCACAACTGTCTCTTTTTTCTCTTCCCTACTTATTTCTCCCCCCATGTGAATGCAGCACACTGAAGCAGTTACTCTTCTGGGAATAAACTATTTCCTTAAAATGCCCTCTTAGAAACTTAAACCAATTGCTCTAATAACTCTGATTTATTCCCAATGAGCATTTACTGCACCACAAACATGACTAGCATCACCCCAACAAACCAGTCTTAGGGGTATTTTTGTTTTCTTGTCACAGGACCTCTTTTAGGCTCTGTTTGATTTGGTCTTTGAAGGAGAAAGTGAAACCAGCTTCCCTGTTGTAAGGTTAATATTCCCCTTGCAGTTGAAAATTACTGTCTTTAACATGACAATTGACCTTCTCTTAAACCAAAAGATTTTTTTAATCTGTTAATAGTAGATTTATTCAGGGAAGAAAACATTTTTTCCTCTAAATCTTTTTAATTTTTAAATGCTTATTTATCTTGTAGTGAAATATCAGTACCTGAAGTCCCAACCTCTGCTCCTTCTCATGATGGAGCTCTGAACAGCCTCATCTAGTGGAAGGTGTCCCTGCCTATGGCAGGGGTTGGAACGAGATGAGCTTTAAGGTCCCTTCCAACCCAAACCATTCTGTGATTCTAAGATTCTGTACTTGTTATTAAACAACAAATAACCAAACATGCCTTGAGGACTCAATCCCACCAAACATGTGAAGCAAGTGACCTTTGTCAGGTGTTTGTGCAAGGGATTGGTGAGATCAAACACTGTTTAACATCCAAAAGCTACAAATATAACATAGGCAGGGTTGTTTTGGTTTTATATGCAGATATACCCCAAGGTCAATAAGCATCCACCTCAGATAAATCATGGTAAAATATCACCTCTGAAATAAATATTTCTGGAGCAGGTTTTGTAATTTTATTAATACTTTCATGCAAGTATCTTTACCAAACAGCATTTTTAATAGAAATCTAGAAAAGACACATAGCAGTGGCAGAGAATCTTAAGGAATAAAGATTTTGTCTTGAATATGTGTATTTCCTCAGGAAAACCAGGCCTTAAATAGCTTCAAACACATATGAAAGGGGTTAACTGGCCTTCATGTGGATTATTTATGCTCAGCATCACTCAAGATCGTTTCAGGCCTCATCATTCTTTCTTAATACAGAACTTTAGCAATAAGATTATTTAGGAATTTAATCAAATTGAGTGTGCAAGAGGATATATTGACTGAACACGTGAGTTAACAAGTTTACAGCTGGAGCAGAACAACAGGGTTTGAACTTGTGACATACATTTTTCAGCACAGTTGTGTGTATATTGTCTGTCACACCCAGTAGCCTGGCCAGCAGTATTTGCTCTTATCTGATCTGGATAGAATATGAATTGTACAAAGCAGTTTGTCTGGAAATGCTCTTTCTATTGTGAAAGGCCACAGGGATCACATGATTCCAACCCATTCTCTTGTAATGAACAAAGGAACTTCAAATGCACCCAAAAAAATTACGTGTTTAGGAATATTCTCACAGGTTTGTGTGCCTATTGTGTCAGTTCCCAACCTGTTTTTCTGCACATTTGAAACAGGAAAATATGCAGCAAAGAAGTCACGGAGGACTGATGTGGAAGACCTGACTCCTAACCCCAGGAAGCTCCTACAGATTGGTAACGAACTGAGGAAGCTCAATAAGGTGATCAGTGACCTGACACCAGTCAGTGAACTTCCCTTAACTGCCAGACCCAGGTCAAGGAAAGAAAAGAACAAGTTGGCTTCCAGGTATGTGTTAGCTGAAGCTGCAGGGATGAGAAGATTTGGGATTGCTACAGTCTCATGATTAAAGTCTAAGTGATTTTTGCCTGAAGAAATGCTGCTTCATGTGGTAGCTCCTGCAATGGGCTAATTACCAGTTTATCAAAAACCAGGGCAGCTAGCACTTTGGAGCTGTAGTTTGCCTGTTCCCTAGATAAGGATGTATTTCCACTGGAAGTTGGCTTCCTTAGCTGCAGGGCAAATGACTGATACAGTGATAAAATCCACAAGTGTCAAATGTAATCAAGTGCAGGTAGCAGGGTGTTTTCAGTGAAGGGGAGCGAGGATTTTGTACATGACAGCTCTGGATGTTTTGGTTAATAAGTTAGTGTGGCAAACAAACAGATGCTCTTAGTATTCTGGAATTTTTGGAAGTGTTCTAATTCTTCCCCTCTTCTTACTATAGGGCTTGTAGACTAAAAAAGAAAGCCCAGTATGAAGCCAATAAAGTAAAACTCTGGGGTCTCAACACGGAATATGGTAAATACAACTCTTCACATCTTAATTTTTCTTTTGTTTGGACAAGTGTGTGTTTTGCACCGTGATGTAACCCGGGTCATAGAGAAAACAGAGTTGGTACAAACCCAACAATTCTGTTGGTACAAAACCAGTCCATTCCATAAAGTATATGTAAATTTGGTTACCTGCAGTGTTGAGCTACATTACAAATGTAAATTATGTAAATGCATGTAGCGTAAATATTTTTGAAAATATTTGTAATATGTGATATAAACTATTACATTTTAATTTTACAGTAAGTGTGATGTGACACTTCTGACAGATAGCTGTGTGTGGATAACTCTGAATTTCTTTTGCTCCAGGGGGAATGTGCTGTAAATCCAATCCAGTTTTTTTTCTTTGCAGATAATTTACTGTTTGTCATCAATTCCATTAAACAAGAAATAGTTAATCGGGTGCAGGTACCTAAAGAGGACAGAGGAGTCAACATGGAACAGAAGTTGAACATACTTATTAAAGACACTCTTGGTAAGCAGTAAAACTTCATTGTTTGTCTGTATGTGAAGAGACATCACATGATAGTTTGGGTTGGAAGAAACCTTAAAGCCCATCTTGTTCCACCCCCTGGAACAAGGACACCTTCCACTAGAACAGGTTGCTCCAGACCCCACCCAACCTGGCCTTGGACACTTCCAGGGATGGGGCAGCCACAGCTTCTCTTGGCAACCTGTGCCAGGGCCTCACCACCCACACTTCAGTGGGAAGCCATTCCCCCTTGTCCTGTCACTCCAGGCCCTTGTAAATAGTTTCTCTCCATCTTTTTTGTTGACTCCCTTTGGGTACTGGAAGGCTGTAATTAGGCCATCCCAAAGTCTTCTCTTTTCCCAGCTGAACAATCCCAATTCTCTCAGTCTTTCCTCACAGCAGAGGTCCTCCATCCCTTGGTGGCCTCCTCTGGATTCAATTTGAGTGCAAACAATTTCTGAAACAGAGAAAAGAAAGAACCCTTTCCTGGTTTCAGTTGTCCGGAACCTTTAGCTGATCACTGACCAAAGCATTCATTGGCTTTGTGTCACTTGTAGGGACATCCCAGTCCGTGCCATGAGCAGTAACCTGACAGCACGTTCTCTTACCCTCCCCTTTAGGACTCCCTGTAGCTGGACAGACATCCGAATTTGTCAATCAAGTCTTGGAGAAGACAGCAGAAGGAGACCCCACCGGAGGCCTCGTAGGGCTGCGAATACCAATGTCAAAAGTTTAAGACGTGACTTGAGCTGTTCACGGGTCAGATTCCACCTGTGCTGTTGAGTTCTTCGTTGTAAATCCCGTTCTGGTCTGCATGTCAGCTTAGCATTCTGTAAACACTCACCATTAGGTTCCATTGTTTGGAAATAACAATGTAGTAAAAAAAAATCAAAGCGTGATATAAAATGCTTCATAGCATTTTTGGACCATAAACCAGATAGTTTCAAAGCTGCTTTAAGCTTCAGTACAGAAATGAGAGTTCTTTTTCAAGTGATCTAGGACCAGAATATATCACTTTTGTTTTAGAAGCAAAAACATGGTTTTGCTAGTGACATTTTTTAGCATGTGCCAGACATTGTGACAGGCTTATGGTCCAAGTAAAATAAGAGGAAGCGTTTTTTTTGGTAAAACTGTCAATTTAGGGAGTTTTTTGTTCCTTTTTTTTTTTTTTTAATAATTGGGTTTTCTTTTCTTGTTCTTAAAAACCAATAAGCTTTCTTTGCAACCATTAACTTGTACATAGCACACCTGGCATTAGAGCTAGTGTGCCATATAAGACTTTAATTTTCTGAGCTTAATATAGTATTTAAATGTCTGTGCAAGCAAGAGAAAAAAAAAGTATATTCTTTGTGCCTTGTATTTTGGGGGGAGAGCTATCAGTATAAGCTGGTAAAGTTTTGTATGAAGAAAACCCTGAGGGGCAAAACCAAGCTGTATAGATGGTAAGATTTTAGGTTTTAATGTATTTGTTCCAGCTCTTAAAATTTTTGAATGTATATAGGAATATGTTGAAAATGTAGATATATGCCACAGAGTCTATGTATTGTATAAAAGATGGCTCTAGAAAACTCAATTTCGGTACTTTGGCCGGAAGAAAACAAATACTTGCACATTAATGCGATTGTTTATTTTTGTACCAAAGACAAATGCAACTGATATGGCGAACTGCCAGTCTAAGTAAAGTTTTGCACAGCTTATATGATACTGTACTGAATGTAAAAACAAAAGAAAAAAAAAGAAAAAAAATTAAAGGTCAGGGTTAGGGATCTTACTGAACTGTGAATTTTTTTGTTTGGGTCCAATTATCTACAGAAGGAGCATTCATACATAACAATATTATTTTGCTGTTCTTGTAGTTTCGCTTCCATGGTAGATAAGTTGGTGGCCGTCTTGGAGTCTTTAAATCTTTTTTCTCTGCACTTACTGTAGGAGATTTTAATATATTTGGATTTTAGTAAGCTATTGGTAAAATAGTTTTCAACTTTGAGAATTTAAAAAAAAAAGTATTTAGCTTGTTGTAGTATACTTCCACCAAACAACCAAAATAAAATTATTTTTATTGTAACTTGTATATATGTAAAAAGAAAAAAAGAGCTACAAATATCTAATTCCTTAGTTGCCACTTTTCCAGTTGATGTATTATTATGCATGTGATGTTTCCAAGGATCAACACAGGCTTCAAACAAAACAAAAAAAAAATTTATAGACTTTTATATTTTTGTACAGGTATTTCGAAACTAGCTTCTTCAGACTTATATGTGACTTATTCTTGTTAATTCAGTAGTTTCTATGATTGAGGAATATTAACACACAGTTCTTATTTGCTATTCTGCTAATAAGAGTTGGCTTTGTAGTCAGTGTTAACGTACAGATTAAAAGCTTTAGCCTTTGATGAGAAAGTCCTTTATCTCAAGGCAAGATCATTCTCTGGTTTCATGGACCCCCCCCCTTTTCCTCCCTATTCTTTCTCTCCCTATTTAAAAATGACAAAACACTGTTTACTGAAAATAGAAATACCAAATATTTTCAAATGTAGCTGCTGAAAAAAATGCAAAAGTCCATGAAGGCTTTCTCCCCACTCCCTTTGGGGAATTTCTCCACTTCATTTCTAGTTTGTCTAAGTTTGTTTGTACTGTGATTGCTTTTTGTTTATAAGTAGATTATTTTTATATCCAAGCTTGTACTATAAAAAAAAAAGCCTGAATTGGTAACAGTGCAGTAAGAGTGGCCGATGGAGGTGGTGGCCCTGCCACACTCGTGTGCACACAGCTTACTTTGTACCTAAATATTTTGGAAGACTCAAAAGGGAGGAGGAGGCCAAAATACCACTACTGAGCTGTACAGAAAGTCTTTCCTACAAGAGACTGAACAAATACCCAGGGCAATTTAGGCAAAACTTTGTAAATCCACTTAAGACTTGCAAAATCTGAGTGGAATGTGGGTGTTTTCGTTTGAGGTGTTTGTGTTGTTGTTTGGGTGAGGTGAGAGTTGGCTGCTGCTTTACACAGTGGGTCTGGTGTATTCCTATTGTAGTTGTTGCAGTTATTCTGGAGCTGCAAATGGCCCATAAAAACCCCGACAGAGAATGTCTCCTGAAGTTCAGGCCGTGTCTGTACCAGGGCTGGCACACTGTTGTTCCTTTCTGATGGACTGCTCGGATCCCAGAGCTCCTTGTGCTCCATCCAAACCCTGCAGACAAGGCAGCATTTCTAAACATTAACAGAGAGCAGTTTGCAATCAGGTAAAAACTTCCGTGACAAATTAAACTGACAAGGTATTAAAAAGCCCCTTTTTACTGCTCAGAAATGCTGGGCAAACACAACTTTATAGCTTTTTATTTTTGTCTGAAAACCAGACGATGATTTTGGTCTCGCATTTCAAAGTAGACTTTGAATCTTTCGTGAGTTCCATACCCTCGCATTTCAGTGTTTCCTATGTATTATTTTAAGTTAAAGCTTTGAAATAGTTGAGCTTTTTAATGTTGACACTTTATTTTGTAACTATTTATATGTATGTATATCTTAGAAAAGCACTTTGTTTAAAAAAAGAAAAGAGGAAAAAAAAAAAAAGAAACTGCGTTTTATATGATTCCTGCCACTTGCTGCTAACTCTGGGCTGGTCAGAATGCTGCAGCGATACTTGAGATAAATAAAACCTGGCAGTAAAATGTAGAGTAAAGATAAGACCTTTTGCTGGTTTAACTTTATCATAAAGGTGACATAGGCAAGCTGTGCAGCTTTACATTTTAACCAGGGGACTCTGTGGCATTTAAACCGTCTAGAAATGGTTGTACTTTAATGCCAGTAACAATCTGCTTCCTCTAGTGTCATTAAAATATATACATTTAGTGTATACTTATCACAAACAAAAATCTTATAAGGGTATAAAAACCAACAAATGTACATGTTCTGTTTTTTGGCAATTGTGGCATGCGTTTTTTGGGTGATCTTTAGAGAAGACCATTTTCTAAAGATTTTCAGTGTTCATACATGGTATGTGGATCTTAACGAAGTCCTGGGTTTTTTTGTTTGTTTTTGAGTGTAGGCATTGTGAATATTCACTTTTAATCCTATATCCAAAAACAATGATATATTTTTTGATTTAATACAAACAAAAGCTCTTCCTTTTTCTGATACACTGGATTCTCTAGGATTTGTTTCCATATTAAAAGCATGCTGTCATAACTGCTCTTGTCGAGATCTCGTCAGTCTGAACGTAGGTGCCACACTTGGAATCGATGGGCTGCTTGTTCTGCTGTACCATGTATGACCCTCGTCCTTCCCCACTTCCTTCATGACAGATGATGATGTGGCTTTATATTGTGCCTTACTTGTACATCTAGAACTAAATGTTTTTCATTCCCTCTGAACTCGTCAAACCCTCTGAAATGGAATCAGAACTGAAGAGAGCGCAGCTAGGTCTGATTTCAGTTTCTCTCACTAGTCCTTTTGTATTTATATGGAAGACCAGTTTTTGAATGGCCTTGCAAAATGTGGGGGTGCTCATGAAGGGTGTTTTTTAGCCCAAAACCCCTTTTGCTAATGCTTCTTTTTCTGGTTTATTGAACACATTTACTGATACTTGGTGAGTACTTTTCTTTTTTTGGATGAGAGAGACTTACTACTAAAGCTATGTTTACGTGTGGATGGGCTGGATTTTCTTATCATACCAGTTGAAATCATTGTGATTTAATAAAGTTGCATTGCTGTAAAGCTGATGTGAGAGTCAGGCTCAGCTGTGTTCAGTTCCTAATTCTTTATAGATTGACTTTTTTCCATACTAAGAGGGCCAGGGAAAAGTTTGGTTTTTTTAGAAAACAAACAAACAAAACACCAACCTAAAATGGATGAAAGGTCTTTTAACTAACTTAAAAGCAACCAGACACTTCTGAAATACAGTGGTGTCAGTTTTAATTTTATTTTTAAAAGACTCCCCCGTATCTATGTGATATTTGCCTTCATTAATAAAACAGTTAGCTTATTCACAAACTATAATGACTGGATGTGCTTTTCTTTTCCATAAACCATTTAAACATAGCTATTTTTTTAAAAGCTCTAAAACACTTTATCAGGAGAATTTCCAAGGGTTGTGTACAAGTTGCCTTCAGCAGAAATAGCAAATGCAATTCTGTTCCTCAAACGTGCTTGCTCGTCTTCCTGAAATTCTGTTGAGGCACAACCCGTTTATGGACCGTGAATGTCAGGATCTGTATTTGGCCTTGAGACCTGAGTTTCAAGAGTACATCTAATCATGATTTTATTTTCTTTTTAAGTTGGAGGCTTCAGTTGGAATCACCTAGTGAAGTGTGCTGCTAGATGTGGTCTTGGCTTATTGACACAGCCTTGCACACAGCTGAGGTTTATTTTGTTTACCCCAGGGAACGTGTGAAGTACATTTCAAACAGTTACTCAGTGACTGATCCTTCTTGTAACTGTATTAAGGGCATTAGTATGTTGAGAAAACACCACTTTTGAATATCTCCCAGTGTAAATTGGGATTCTTAAATGTCATTAATGAAAGATGGCACTTTTTAGGTTGTATCTTCTTTGCAGCATACAAAAATGTCTCTATCTTTCTGCTATTTACATTTCACAATATGCCATGTTTTTCCCCCCGATGCTTTTAGAAGTCGTGTGTGTGCATTCTGAATTATAACCCTCAGCCTCTTAGACATTCATGGACTTCCACGGGAGCAAATACTGACTCTGCATTTACTGTCTTTCTAAGGAGCTGTGGAGCCAGAGGTATTTTAAGCCACGCTTTTTCTTCCCCCTTCCACCCCCCACCCCCCCAAAAAAAAAGAAATACAACTCCAACCTTTTAGATAACATCTTTATTCAGAGTTTTTCTGGAGTTAAAAATATGTCGTGGTTGGTTGTCTTTGTAAGTCAAATTTGGGTGACTTAACTAGCTCCTATAAGGAAAACTTCGGTGTTGGATTTGATATTGGCAAAAGCACGTTCCACCCTATCAAAATCTGATTGGGAAAGAGAATCTAGTAGTAAAACTTAAATTTTATTAATCTTTCTCATAATGATCAATATTCATACATTCTGATTGGAATAGTGTATTCTCCAAGAATATTATGTCCAAGGAAAACTTATTGCTCAGTATTTGTGGTTGGGTGAACTCTTAAGGCTGATGGCACATGCAGATGCAAAAAAAAAAAAAAAGGCATTTTAAATGAAACATGGCATTCTGTTCCACCTATGCTTGGGGTCATGATTGTAATGCTGTCCTTGATATTCTATAATCAACTTCCAACTGGAGCTCAGAAAAACTTACTAAAAGTCTTGTCTCTGTTAGAAA
The DNA here is from genome assembly GCF_009829145.1 of Chiroxiphia lanceolata. NCBI lineage: Eukaryota > Metazoa > Chordata > Aves > Passeriformes > Pipridae > Chiroxiphia > Chiroxiphia lanceolata. Next base: position 9,639,904 of record NC_045651.1, read on the forward strand.
ATAAATTTACCTTGTTCGAAGCATGATCTGTTAAGAGTTGCAATGTTTAATGTTGGTTAATAGTTGTGCAGTTTTATTTTTTTGAAAAGAGGCACAATTAAACTATTGACTTTGTTTACTCTGTCACCCTTGATCCCTAGCACTTCTATTCAGATACGAATTCATCAATGTATGCAACATCCTTTGTAATTTAAAATAAAAATTGTGGAGGAAATAATGTCTCAAATTATTGTGTGTGTGGAGTGATAGAGAATGGAATCAGCTCTCTTGAAGTAAGTGCCTTTGGTCTTCTGGTATTTTCAGGAACTTTCCTTTGGAAGTTGAGAGGGAAGAAAAGAACTTGGTTTTTCTTTCTCATGCCAAGAGCTGCCTCTTGAGGCTGCTGGATCAGCGTGGTGGTCCAGCAAGAGAAGCTAGATGGGTCGTCCAACTGGCTTCCTGCAGTCCCTGTGAAAATGGTCTCCAACACCTTTATCCAAAGGGTCTGAGAGCAGCAGAGGGAGGACACAGCACCAGGGGAGGAGTTTGTGGAAAAAGCAAAGGGCCATTGCCCTACCTCTTATTTTGGGGGAACAGAAGGGACCTCGTGTTTCCCCCCCCCCCCTTGCTTATGGCCAGTGTCGCTCTGGGTCTGTCCACCCAGAAACCTCAGGAGGGTATTGGGTGTAAACCTAGAGCTTCTCAGGGGAGAACTCACTCTCTTCAACTCCCTGACAGGAACGGGGGGCCAGGTGGGGTTCGGGCTCTACTCTAAGGGAACAGGGGACAGGATGAGAGGAAACAGCCTCCAGCTGTGCCAGGGGAGGTTCAGAATTTCTTCACTGAAAGGGCTGTCAGGCATTGGAAGGGGCTGCCCAGGGAGGTGGTGGAGTCCCCATCCCTGGAGGTGCTCCAGGAAAGACTGGACGTGGCACTCAGTGCTCCTACCTAGTTGACAAGGTGGGGATCCATCACACGTTGGACTCCATGATCTTGGAGGTCTTTTCCAACCTAAAGGATTCTGTGGTTTTGTGATTCCAAGCCCACTGCAGTCCTGGAGTGACCAATGGTTCTCCCGGGTGTCAGGGGAGATGCTGCTTTGCACCTTTTTTTACCGTGAGTCCAAGGGCCCCCCGTTTGCCCTCAGCCACTAATGAACCACCTTTGCGTGCTTCCCACAGCACTCAGCGGGATATTTCACTGCCCAAAGAACTATAAAATATGCCCCAGCAGCACTGGCGGAACACAATATGTGTTATCTGCAGTGCTGTGTCCAGGTCTGGGCTCCTCAGGACAGCAGGGACATGGAGCTCCCGGAGCGGGTCCAGCAGAGGCTGCGGAGATGATGAAGGGATGGAGCATCTCCCTTACGAGGAAAGGCTGAGGGAGCTGGGGCTGTTCAGCCCTGAGACACTGAGAGGGGACCCCATCAACGTCTGTCAGTGTCTGCAGGGAGGGGTCAGAGGATGGACCAGGCTCTGCTCGGGGGTGCCCAGCAATGGGACAGGAGGCAGCGGGCAGGAACTGATGCCCAGGAAGTTCCACATGAACACGAAAAAGAACTTTCCTTTGCAAGTGGCAGATTGCCCAGAGAGGGTGTGGAGTCTCCCTCACTGGGGACATTCCAGTACCGTTTGGACACAACCCTGTACCACGTGCTCTGGGATGACCCTGCTGGAGAAGGGAGGTGGGACCAGATGGCCCACCCTTCCAACCTGACCCAGTGTGTGATTCTGTGCGACTCTATTATTCACCACGGCCCGTTATTCACCACATCCCCTCTGGAGCGGCTCGTTCCCCGCGGGTCAGCGCTGCCCCTTCCCCGCGGCCCCTCAGCCCCGCCCGCCATGGCCCCCTCAGGACGCGCCTCCCCCGCCGCCCGCAGGGGGCGCCCTCGCGCGGCTCTGCCCGCGCCCCGCCCTCCCCTGCCAAGATGGCGGCCGCCGCCGCGGCGGTGCCGGTGCGGGTCTGTCACCAGGAGATCGTCAAGTTCGACCTGGAGATCAAGGCGGCCGTGCAGGTACTGCCCGCCCGCCCGCCCTGGATCACCCCGGCGCGGCCGCGGGGGGAGCCGGGGAAAGCCGCGCTGACCGCGCCGTTGTGTTCCAGGACATCCGGGACTGCCCGGGACCTCTCAGCGCCCTCACGGAGCTCAACGCCGCCGTGAAGGAGAAGTTCCGACATCTGCGGGGCTGCATCCAGGTGAGGGTCGCCCCGGCTGGGGGGGCTGCTAAGGGGACCAGTGCTCTAGGCCCGTGCCTGCGGCTGCCCGCGAGCTGAGGGGGGTCCGGCCGTGGGTTGACGGGTCCTGGTTTTGGGTTGAGGGGTCCCAGCTGCGGGTTGAGGGGTCCCGGCTCCGGGCTGGGGATCTGCCGGATCAGTCTGCTCTGAATGCGCTCCCTGGCCGAGTTGGGGTGTGCGAGTTGCAGGTGGTTGATGGGGTTTTGGTGTTTGTGGTGTCTGCCGAAGGAGCTGGAGCAGATGGCGAAGGAGCAGGACAAGGAGTCGGAGAAACAGGCCTTGCTGCGGGAGGTGGAGAACCACAAGAAACAAATGCTCAGGTGGGTCGGGCAGCTGGTGCTGTTCCCAAGTGCCCTGTACCCCGAGATAGTCTGACTTCGAAAAAGCATCTCTCAGATTCTGTTTGGCAAATGCAGTTGCTGACAGGATATGTTTTGCTGAATACCGAGAGGTCAGAGCTGGAAAGGATATAACTCTCTCTTCCTTTCCAGACTCCTGTCCTGGCTCCCTAACTCTGGTCTGTCTCTTTGAGCACTTGAGCTCAAAGTAGGTGGCTTGAGAGTCTGTCATTCAACAGCTGGCACGATTTTCTTCTTCTCTTGCTCCGTAAATGATACACTGAGGAGAAGGAATGTTGGAGCAGTATATTGTTACTCGGTGTTGTAATATTGAGAAAGTGAGGAGCTGAGGGAGCTGGGGGGGCTCAGCCTGGAGAAAAGGAGGCTCAGGGGGAAACTTGTCACTCTCTATAACTCCCTGACAGGAGGATGGAGCCAGATGAGGGTCAGGCTCTGCTCCCAGGGAACAAGGGACAGGACAAGAGGAAACAGCCACAAGCTGTGCCAGGGGAGGTACAGGTTTGACATCAGGAAAAATTTCTTCATGCAAAGGGTTGTCAAGCATTGGAAGGGGCTGCCCAGGGAGGTGGTGGAGTCCTCATCCCTGGAGATGTTCAAGGAACAACTGGACTCAGTGCTCTGGTCTGGTTGACAAGGTGGGGATCGGTGATCTCAGAGATCTTTTCCAGCCTAAATGATTCTGTGATTCTCTGAGGGTCCGTGCACGTATCGGGGGTGCCCAGTTACAGTAGTGTTTGCTTTGTGAAAATTGTGCTTGCAAAGTGTTCCCATCACATTACAGCACTTTGTTCTTGTGATTTCAGCAACCAGGCAGCTTGGAGGAAGGCAAACCTGGCCTGCAAAATTGCTATTGACAATTCTGAGAAAGATCAGCTGCTGCAGGGAAGAGACTCCTTAAGACAAAGGTATCAGACTGTCCCACTGTACTCTAAGAATCAAGCAGTGTCTGCTGTATTCACTAGTTTTAAATGGAAGTGACATAAAGTTACTTAAGTATATCTGGAACGTGGCTTTTCTTTTATGAGTGTATTTTCCTTTTGTGGAGATTTGAACTGTTAAGGATTGTGATAATTTCAGGTTTTCTTGGCACTGGCATCTCTAAGCAGAAAAGGGGGTAAGTTAGCCTTTATAGTTTTTCTTACTATCTTTTACATTAATTCCAGTCAAGATTCTAAACAAGTAATAGATCATTATCCAAGCTGTTTTCACGTGCAGACCTGGATCCAAGCGTATGTAAGTTGTGTATTGAAAGCAACAAATGGGATACCTAAGCTAATAAAGCTGTAGTTTATTTGAGTACTTCCATAGCAGCTCTAAGTTACACAGTCCTGGATGAGTAAGTAGTGAAATACAGGCCCATGATTCTTTAATATTTTGTGATTCTTTTTTTTATTGTTTAGTGAAGATAATCTGAGTTTCTTATGGAGTGAAAACAAACTCTGTCTTTTGTACACTGGCAGAGATGTTTGGTGCCAAGCTTTGTTCTAGGCTCCCTGGCAGCAGCATTTTACCAAAGTACCCAAAGAAATAATTTTATCCCTTCCTGCCTTACTTTTTCCCTTTCCTTTTCAGGAAGACTACAAAGGAAAGCCTGGCAGAGAGTGCAAGTAACATCACAGAGAGTCTGATGAGCATCAGTAGGATGATGTCACAGCAAGTGCAGCAGAGCGAGGAGACCGTGCAGACCTTAGGTACAGGTGGAGTTTGGGCATGGATTGGGTGGTGGAAGCACCTTTTGCCAGTTCTGTCAGGAGAGGGAGAGGCAGACCAGCAAATGTGCAGCAGAGTGGAAAACTGCTTTGCTGTAGGAGAACATGGTACTATGATAATTAAAGGCTGTCCAGCAGAACTTCTGTAGCAGTTGGACATAAACAGGAAATAATAATGTACTTTGTGTGGAGCTGTTTGTTGGAGTTTCTGTTTCATAATTAAGAAAAGGAAAAGGGGTCACAATAAGGAGCTTTTGTTTTAGTTTCACATAAATGCAGTTGTAAAAGCAGTGTGAGCTCACACAGCGCCAAGAGCATGTTTGATGTTATTCTGTGCCACTGTCCTGGCATGGATTTGGTAATGGCAGAGAAAATAAAAGCGTGGGTACAAGTCCATACACAAAGGAAGGAGTCTGGCTGGAAGGCTGTTTCCACCCAGGCTCCAGCTGGGATGACTGAGAGACGAGGAGATCAAGTGACTTGAACCCGAGGTCACTTGCTCTGTCAGCAGTGCATCAGGGACTGTGAAACCAAGATTTCACCCAGTTCTTTGGCTTAGACTCCTAAACCAATAAATCAAGTGACCTGTCAGAACTGGTGATTCATGAAGCATTTAGAAGTTGAGTCTGTGCTGCCCGGGCCTCTTCCCTAGCTGTGCTTTTGGGCAGAAGGGAGAACAGTTTAAAGATGAGGATAAATAACACAATTTTGCCCTCCTTGCTTTCTGCCCTGTCTGAGGGTGGCAGCTGGGCACATTTTGTTCCTGCAGAAGCAGCATGTTCCTTCTCCAATTAAAAAGACAGCTTGGCTGACACTTTTTCACCCTGTGTCAGACTGAACAGCACTTGGAGTTCATCAAAGGAAAAACTATCAAAGGTCATTTTCAAAACCCAGCTGCAAATTCTGAGTTAGCAGTTAGAATTCCTTTTTTTCTGAGCAAGTCCTTCCATAGGATGCAATGAATGTTTGAGGCTGTGGAGCAGGGAGGCTCTGCTTTGTCATTAACTCTGGGAAACAAGTTTTCTGTTTTCACTTGGATCAAAATACGTCTTGAAATGAGATGTGATGGGACAAAATGTTTTGTGAAATACTGCAGACTTTATTTCTACTCTGCTTGTTTCTGTGAACTAGACAAATGTTGGATTTGACCTTTCTGTAAGCAATCAGGGCAGTGTAGAGTGGTGCACCTTTCACTGTCCTGTAGGCTGTGCATTCTGTAGTGGAGGAAAAAGGGAATTCCAGGGCTTTTGCTTTCATTGAGTAATTTGAAAGGAGGAAGGCTGAGGAGTTCAGGGCATTTGTTTGCTTGTTTGTTTTCTCACAGGGAAAGAGAAGTTGAGACTAATCGACACACTTTTTCTAGTTGACTCTTCTCATTTTTATTAGGCAAAAAAATATTAAGTTTGTCAAAAATGGCTATTAAGATCATTATCATCCTATTAAAAATCTCTTGCTGCTGCATGCTGCTTTCTCACTTTCTGCAAACCCACCTAAATCACACTGTTCTACTGCCCTGGCTTGGGGGAACAATTTCAGTTGTGCAATTAATATTGCCCTGTCCTGCTGCTGCCAGAACTGCTGCTGATTGTGCCGGTGATTTCTCTCTCTTCAGTTGGTGGTTATTTTACACCATTCTTATTTCACTCTGCATCCATCAAAGTCTCAGCACTGACTGAAAAACACAAACTAGATTTGACCTGGTAACCTAAAAACTAAAAATTCAGGAACTTTAGTAGGTCTTGAAGCTTTTCAGTGCTGTTGTTTTGCTTTGCCTTCTTCTTTAGCACCGCTGAGTTGTGACAACTTCCATGAGAACAGTCCACGTGTGTCTCACCCACAAGCGAGTGTGACCCAGCACAGGATCTCTCGGCCACTCTCTGTATTGCCAAACATCTCATCCTTACATACTTTGCCTTGTATTCTTGAACTGGCTGATTTTATTTTTTTTTTTTCCCCCCTTAATTTCAGCCAATTCTTCAAGAACCATCCTGGAAGCGAATGAGGAGTTCAAGTCCATGTCTGGGACGATTCAGCTGGGGCGGAAGCTCATCACCAAGTACAACCGCAGGGAGCTGACAGACAAGCTGCTCATCTTCCTGGCCCTCGCCCTGTTCCTGGCCACAGTGCTCTATATCTTGAAGAAAAGACTCTTTCCATTTTTGTAAAATTCCAACACTAAGCTGAACTATTAAAAACAAAAAAGAGAATCAGAAAAAGGTGGTCGATAATGGTGGGGCTTTTAAATGAACTAATAAAGGGATGCTGCAATAGCTGGAGGAGTGTTAGAGCAGGCAGGGCTTTGTGCTGTCCCCGTGGAGCTTGTGACCTGCCTTGGAAGAGCTTAAAGGAGCAGGATTTGGGAAGAAACAGGTGGATCCTGGTGTGGAAAAGAAGAAATGCCGATTTGCCGGTAGATTTGGGGGAATCAAACACCTGAGGAACTGGTCACTCAAAGGTGCCAGTCTGAGCTTCAAACCTTTCATTGTTTTTTGCCTTGAAATTAACTTTTGTCCTTGGCTTGGACTGGAAACTGCTCTGGCATCTGTGTGTAAGGTGCTGAGAGTAAGAGGAAGGATGGAAGAGAGAAATTCACATACATTCCACTAATAAATATTTATTGTATTCATGTAAACAGAGTTTTGTTTAAAAACAAAGTCTAATGTGTTGAAAGAGCCTTCCAGTGTAAAAATTCATATTATTTAACAGCAGTGGTTGTTCATAGATTGTTTTTCCTGGGAGCATAACACATGTGCAGCCTGGCTCTGCTCCTCTGGCAAAGCAAAAATGGGAACCCCATTTGTTACTATTAATTCACACAATATATTTGAGAATTACATTGCCAATCTGTTGAAATCAGAAGCCTTTTTGTTCCTTTTCATTATGAATATTCACTAAATGCTTTATATTTGCAAAATGCTGCCAAGTTGTACATTTGGAAGTTGGGTTTTTTGTTGAGACAGGTGATCTCTTCTCAGTAAAATCTTTACCTTCCTTATCTCTTTTGCTTTAGTAATGTGAGTTTATTTGAATTAACAACATAAATGCCAACCACCACACTTCAGGTAGTACCTTGAGGTACCAAAACCTGCACTGCAATGTTCTTAAAGTTGATGTTTCATTGTTTCTTCAGAGCTGGCTGGTAAAGCTGACATTCTGTTTAGGAAATTCTCACAAAATGGTTAAATACTGCCTTAATTTAGTAATAAGAAGTAACTTTTTTAAAAGGGAGTGCTACATCTATCCTAATAAATAATACATCAAGCCAATTGCAGTATGTAAGTTTGTGTGAAATTTGAGGCTTGGTCACCTCTGTAGTCAGTTCTCAATGGGACATTTAGAAGGGAGGTGACCAGTTGATGATCTTGTCATTGTAACTCATTCACCAGATCTCAGTGCAGTGCTGGTTTATGCAACTTTGGAGCAGTCAGTAAAATTCTCTTTACAGGGACTTGCTGCTCCTTGGCCAGATGTAGCAGTGTGGCTTTATTTTGTTCAGTCAGCTTGAAAACAGTCTCATCCTTCTGAAGTATTGTGGTCAAACACTCTCTGCCTCTGGACATAGATCAGCCTTAAAAAAAAGCAGCAGATTTCTCACAACGCTGAGAACTTCAGTAAAGGTTGTTTTTAAAGGGGTGGTATTTTGGGGTGGGGGTTGTAATGTAGAGTTTGGGGGAAAAGAAAACATCTGTTGCTGAGTGTCTTGGTTTTTGCTCGGTTGTCATCTTGATACTGAAATAGAACCTTTCAGACCTTGACCTGCTGGAACAGTCTGAAGGCAAAAAAAAAAGCTTATGACATTTGCTTTCTGTTGCATCTGGATTTAATTTAAAAAAATAATCCAGCCCTTTTGTAAACATACCTACCTATATAAACTGACTCAATTTACAGTCCTGAGAGACAAGAGAATTAGTGAAAAAATATTGACAGCTAGATCTTTTGGAAGAGGGGAAGAGTAGAAATAACTCTCCACTGCCCTGGATGCAACAGCTTGGTCTGCAGTACTTGAATCGTTTCCTTCCATAGGCAGCCAGAAATCATGCAGGCTCCTGATGGGCCACAGACCTGGAAGGAAAGAATCAGTGGAGACATCAAGATAAATGTTACTTTCTCTTCAGGGTAAGAAGGGTGGTTTGGTGAAGCACCACCTCTGCTATGGGGGGTGAACCAAATCAAATGGTTGCTCAAGAGACACCTGGGACTGGAGCAGAGCCAGAGCTGGTGGGAGTGCCCTGGATCCCTCCTGGCCCGGTGAGATCCCCAATCAGCCCTAATAGCCCACAGCTGGGGGTGGCTGTGCCCAAAGGTCCTCCCTCCACACTGCAGTGCGGTGTCTGCCTTGCTCCTCACCCACAGACCTTGCTCCTGGCCTGAAGGTAGGACTTTATATCTTATTTTTTTAATAAGTGAGCGGGAACAGCACTGGGGGAAGAAGAGGTTGTTGTGCCTTTTGTTTTTGCTGTCTCATCCAGGGAGTGTGGAAAGTTGTGCCTGTGCAGTTTTTCTGTGTCTGCAGAAGGGTTTATATTTGCACACAGGATGGTGTGTCTTGGGGTCTTGCTGCGGTGTGCCCGAGGTTGTGTTGGGAAGGGTAAAAAATGGCATCACACTGGTTTTTCTGAAAGAGTAGCATTTTCTTAGGTGCTTTACCTTTCAAGTCTGCCCTGAAAAGTGCAGCAGAGCCATCAGGGAGGGTGAGAAGGGGATGGCCTCTGTTCCCTCTGCACTTTTGGGCTTGGGCATGACTCGGGGACCAAGGGTTGGAATCCTTCTGAGACCACAGACTCCAGGAGTGCAGAAGCAGCAAGTGTTTGGGAAGAAAGAAAGAAAGAGAGCTCTGGAGAAATGTTCAGGACTGTGCTGGAGGGTTCATACACAGGTGAAAGCAAGCAGGACTGCTCTTGTTACTCACTGGGCCATCCCTCCCCAGAAGGCAGCAGGTATCAGATGTGGTTGCTGCAAGCAGATGGTGGAATTTACTGTCACAAAACAGTTGCAGTAAAAATCTTTTTCCTTTGAAGAATAACACTCCTTTAAAAGAAGGAGTAAGGAATCACTCTGAGTTTAAAAAGGGGCTGAAATCTTGCTGTGGAGTTCAGGGGCTGAGACAGGCAGCTGGCAGCAATCAAGCAGCTGTGGGTTAATGAACTCATCAGCTGAGTGGTGATTCATTAGTTGTGTCCTCCAGGCAAAGGGGGCTGAAGCCATTTAAAGGACTGTGGGTGTTTGGCTGTGCAGCTGCAGCCACTTGGGAGTGAGCGTGAGGCGGCTCTGATGCCTTAGTGGATTCAGAGGTTTAGAGCTTGCAGGTTTGTGGAGTCTATATCAGGTCCTGCCTGTGGAGTCTGACCCACTCCACTGAGAGCAGTTTGCTTTTTCTGAGCACGGGTGGAAAAAGGGAAAATGTCTGGAAGTTGACTGTGGATGTATCAGGAGCCAGATGGTGCTGTTGGATATCTATCTGTGTTGCCAGCACGTGGTTACTGGGCTGTGGATGCAGATACAATCCTGGTCTTAGTTCCCACATGGCCATGGTGAAAAGCCTGTGGACAGGAGCAGGTGCCTGCCAGGTATCCAGTACATCCCTGAAATCTGCAGCATGAAGGTCACTTCCTAAGCATTTAGTTAGATGTATGTTTCCAAGGAAAGTCACTTTTTAGTGACTTGCAATAGAACATAGACCTGAAGAAAAGAATTGGAAATAGTTTTAACATGGGTGTAACTGTGCTGAAAAGACTGATTTGATTTGACTTATAATTATTTTATTTTTTATTACGGTGTCCGGAAATACAGAAGTATTACAGGATAACTGTGGGAGAATAAATGAAGAGTCTAATATTATTTATTCCCCCTCCTGTGAGAATTGAGGAGAAATTAAGTTTGTATCTAAAGTTGTGCTTTTGAAACGCTTTCCACATAACTGGCTTTACCAAGATGGAAAGGTGAATTCATAGCTTGGAAGTTTCTAAAAATGTCTCTGCCAAATGTGCATGGCTGCTATCACAGGCCGAGTGGCCCAGAGCAAGCCAGGCTGGAATCTTTGGGGGCTGAGAATATCCAGAGGGCACATGCATACTTGTCTGCAAATACGTGGGGCTCTTCTCTGGAAAGGGGGTGCAGAAATCAGCTTTGCCTTCCTGTTTGCAATGGAATGATTCTCCCAGAAGAGAAATCTTAAGCTGAATCCAGGGGCTCTTTCATCATCCTGCTACTATGGAAAGCTGTTTGTGGCCTGGCTTAGTGCAGTTGATCTTGGACTTGTTCAGGCTGAGGCTGTTACACTGAATAAATAAAACTTTGTTGCTTGCTTATATACAATGGTACAAACATTGTCTAGGCTGCTCTGTGCCACAGGGTAAATGACAGTCCCGCCGAGCTGAGGTTTGGTTTTGTCACAGGAACATGTGATGGAGACTTTGTGCTGATTTCTTCAGGTGACACATTGAGAGAGATGCTCTGGCTGTGGTGGAGCACTGTAACTAAGCCTTCAACACTTGATCCTCTTCCATGTAAAGAGAGAGCTGCAGTCTGAGGAAGGGACTGGGTTCTTCATTTAATTTGTTTTAGGACCTGGCCCTTTGTGTGGTGTCCACTGAGATCTTAAGCTAGCAGAGATGTGGCACATGTGATTAATTTTCAAGTCCTTTACTGTCTGTAATTATTCAGGCTTCTGTGAAGCCACTGAAAAACTTTGCCTAGTTGTGCCTCTGTGTGTCCATGTAAATGCACTTGGTTCAGTGCAGCGAAACCAGCACGGATCACCCAGGTAAGGCCCCTCCTCTGTGCTGTGGGCCGGGGCTGCTGCTCCCATCAGTGTGAGCAATGTGTGGAATAAACTCCAAGCGTTTGGCACCATGTGATCATGAAAAGTATCAAATTCTGCGCAAGCAGATATATGGTCTTCACAGTAGCAAACCTGAAAAAGCATATTTTAATTTTATTTGGCTCTGGTTTGGGATTTTCTTTCGATGTTGTGATTTTAAGCCTTTTGTGTAAGTGGCAAGTGCTTAAATCATAACCCTGGAGAATTTGCAATTGCCCATTTCCCTCTGCCTGGCTACATCCTCACCCACTGGCTATTCCCACTTACTTCAGGGGAGCAGGAGGGTTCCAGCCTTTCTTGGGTTCATCTGGTGTTGAAGAAAATGTTGTGGTTCCAGTGTGGACCTTGGTTACTACTGCAAAGCCAGAGCTAATCGTGGCAACGTGTCTGCCTCCAAGTGGTGTGCCTTGGGCACCAAAATGCTGAGTGAATCGTGAGGCTCCTGGAAAGTCATTAAAAATACTTGTGTTGGAGTTGAGAAGCAAATCTGGTGAAGGTCTCCCTGGGGTGCTGTGACATCTTGCCATACCTTAGACCACCACAGCCTTTTGCTTCCACTTGGGCTTCCTTTTATTTTTATCCCCACAACGTGAGGCCGATCAGATGTTATCGCTCCTGACCTTTGTCTCCTGCTGCAACATCAGAGCTGACTCCCGTATCCCACTTATCTGTGGCTCCTACAGCCTGCCAGGCGGGGTGGGGGCTGTGCCGTGGTGCTGTGGGATGCTTTGCCCTGCGCTTGGTGTCGGTGGCTGCATGAAAGGAAAATGCCACTCGGCTGCTCCGAGCCTGGCCCGGTGATAATGCTGCGTGTGTCCCTCCGGGCCCGCGATAAGCGCCCAAAGGGCAGGCAGGGAGAATGTCTCTGCTGGGATCAGCACACACCAGGCCCTATAGATAGAACCACATATATATAGAACAACATGAAAGCTTTTTGCTTTCTTCTTTTCAACAGCATGATGGCTGAGTGTCCCATCCAGGGACGCTTTCGGGCCTGACCCCGCCGGGGCTCTGGTCTCGTTGTACGGGCGAGTTCTTCAGTTTGTGTCGTCCCAGGGGGGCTGGAGATTTGAAATCAAAACCCACACGGGCTGCAAAGCGATGTTCTGTAGTCCTGATAAAGGCACTAAGACCGGGGAGGGCTGGGTTGGTTTGCCTTTATCTTCAAAATAGACAGCAGGACAAAATTTTCCTGTTTGGGTTATTGGCTTTTCGTAGGTGTCACCGAACAGTTATTGCTGCTGCTGATGGGAGATAACTCTGTCAGTGGCATCTGGGTGCTGACATTAAGGCCAGCCAGCCTGAAATGAAGATAAGATTTTGCTATATTGAGTAAGTCTATTGATCCGGTCGGCCTCCTGTCCTGTGTCTGATAATAACTTGATGTTTCCAAGAGAAGCAAGCCTTCCCCTGTCCTCTATATTGATATATGTCTATATAAATGATCTGTTATATGTATATCAATGCTGTGTATTTTGGATTAAATAATGAATTCCTTTCTGAGCGATGTTCTTCAAAGCGTGTTGCTTTTCCTTCTTTTCATTTGGGCATAAAGTTGCAAGTGCTACTAAGAATGATAACGTTATTCCTGTTTGTTTTTATGTCAGAGATGAGACTTGAAAATAACTGAAATTTGCAAATAGTTTAATGCCAGGGAGTCCTGTCTTTTACTGGCTGATTTGTGCCAGTAATCTGCTTATTCAAAATCAACCAGCCAAAAATAGGAGAGAAATAAAAAATTTAAAAAAACACACCAAACTCCACAAGCACACAAACAATTTCCTTATCTTCAGATTTGTTTAAAATACTTTTGTCTTTGGTAATTGCAGGCTTTGACCCAAACTTGCTTCCTGATCTTTCACAGACTTAATGGTAAACAATTTTGTAGACAACAAATTGAGTAATATTCATGGTGAAAGACAGCAAGCAGGAATTTGAATTCTCATTACTGCAAGTTAATTTTTATGAAGTTGTGTGTGGATATTTAGGTTTGCAGCTTTCAGCAAGAGTTTCTGGTCTTATCACCTTGTCAAAAAGACATGTCTGTTAGAGGATTCCCGAAAAGATAGACAGGAATTGCCAGTTAGGAAAGAGTAACTCCTGGAACAACAAGCAATAAATATAGAACAAAAATAAACTTTCATGTTCAGTACTAAACTGTAGATGAAAACTTTGTTTCTGCCTCTGCAAGAGGGGAATGGCAGCAGAGCTATTTTTGTGGATTAAAGCCAAAAGATAGTGGCAGTTCTTTCTGCACTCACCCAGGGCACTGGATTTAGTGTCTGTAGTAATAACCACACATGTATTGTTAATTCACATATCTCAGTCTTATTCCTGTGAGGTTCCTTGTCCGTGACCCCCCGGGAGGAGATGTTCCTGTGGGTGCACAGAGCTGAGGGGTCCCTCGCATGGTCTGGGCTCAGCAGCTCCTCTCTGAACGTGTTCATCAGCCCCAGACACTACTGGTGACAAATGACATTTTCTTTGCCTTTGTCCTCGGGGGCGTAAGATGTGACGTTTACATCCAAGATCAATTATTTTTAACTGAAGAGTGATAGCCCCGCGTCTAAATTATCTCAGGGCTTAATTCACATCAGTTAAAGCTTTTCAAAGGCTTATTAAAATTCCTTAAGTGTGTCCAACTTATCAGCAGTTGAGTGTCAATGGCATTATACAAATGTTGCTATTGGAAATAACTGTTAAGTATTGTTTGACTGTATTATTCTCATATATATATATATATAATGCCTGTGACTATTAATACTACTTAGTACTTACATGACTCCTTTCATCTGGTGATCATAAGGCATTGCCCAGGGAAGCAAGGACTGTTCTCCCCTTTCTAAATATGGGAAAATTATCTTGTCTAGCAGCTGTGTCTCATACTTAGATTTAACATCTTCCACTGAATCCTGCCAGGCTCGGCTCTTGGTCTGACCTGTCGGTTTTTAACTTCATTTAATTGTGCTGCTGCAGGACCTAAACCTTGACTTGTGTGGGCAAACACAGGGCAATAGTGCTGCTCCTTTGCCAAGAAATTTGTGATGCTGGAAAAAGTATGGATCAATGTATAGATCAATATAGACTGGCAGATTTGTGACAGGGAGGAGGTGATATTGAGCTGCCCCAAGTCAGTTAAGCACTCCCTGTTATGGAGCAAAGGAAAGTTTGAGAGGAACATGGAAGGGTTTTTGGAGGGGAGGAGATTCTGTTACTCTTTCTGATGAGTGTCCCCATGCTGGCAGGAAATCTGGGAAAATCTGAGCACAGAGCTGGCATTAACATTTGGTGCTGTGAGGGAGGATGAAAAGGGCAGGGACAGTCTCTGAAGGGCTGTGAATGCCACCAGTTCCATGTTCCTGTGCTAATCCCTGGCAGTGGTGTGAGGTAGGAAAAATCCTGGTGGTTGCATAAAGGTGCTGCCTGTCCTGGCATCTGCTACAGCTGCAGGAGGCTGGGATGGGATTTTTGATGTGCTTGTGTGTATGAATATCCAGTCAGAAATACTTGGGATTAATTTGCAAGTGTTTTTTGTGGTTTTTTCCTTCTTTCTTTTTCCCTCCCTGCAATTTTAATGTACAGTTCCTACCCATTTCAGGCAGCGGTGGAGGTTTAGATTTTATACACATTTGTACTTAACTCCACACCGAGGTTCTGTCTGGAGAAGCATTTTGAGGAACTGATCATTTGTTCCAGAAACCACTAGGTAGCACTGTGAAATAAAGTTCTGCACCACGTTCTGCTTCCCTGCTCTGCTGGCCCCTGCAGAACAAAGACCTGCTAATTCTGGCATGGTTGGGCTCAGTATGGACAAAGGCAGCAAAGATGGGATTAAAACTCAAAACTTTCTCCAGTATTGGGTTCACAGTCAGGCATGGGAGAAATGAAGCTCTGTTAGGAGAGGTTTAGGCTGGATGTTAGGAAAAAGTTCTTCACCCAGAGTGCTCAACCATTCAGTGGGTGAAGAACCTTTCCCTAATAGCCAACTGAAACCTTCCCTGGCACAGCTTCATATCATTCCCTTGGGTCCTGTCACTGATTACCAGATAGAAGAGATCAGTGCCTTGCATTGTCTTGATTTAATATGTTAAAGGGTTATTCTTCCAGAAAAGTGGAGTCAGGTAAAAATTTGGGTTTGATTATTAACTTGTTTTTATGAAAATTAGTTTAGTTTTTGGTTTATTAATCCCCAAAATTACTCAAAATAGGTAACTCACCAGTTGCATTTTTAAACTTTTGAGCTTCAACAAGTTAGTCAGTTATCTTGCTGCATTTTAACTCAACCCCATATAGTCACTGTGCAATATCCCAGCTGTGGATCTGTTTGTGCCCGTTTCTATTTCAATTTCAACTGCAACGTGTGTGCCTGCAGCAGCACCATATCACTGCTTTTTAAAATTAGCCCTCGCTCTGGCTGCCACAGGGAGAGGATACATGATAAAGGGATTGAGCATCACGCTCTGCCAGAGCTGCTGGGCTTAAATCGTCGAGTTACAGGAACCCCGAGCTGCTGCTGGAAAGAGCCCCTGGCTCTGGGGGTCACGGGGTGCACACTGGTCACTGTCAAATGCTTTGGAGAACTGCAGCATCAGCGTTGGCTGAGGAGCTGGGAATTCAGATGAGGAGATTCTTTTTATATGTCTACTGTGGCTGTACCTGATGCAATGGTTTTTCTACCTGCAAAATTCCATAATTGGACTAGATGGTCACTGTAGGTCCCTTCCAACTGAGTTATTCTAGCCTAAAATGATTCTAGAAGGACGTGGAACTGCTGGAGCAAGTGCAGAGGCCACAAGGTTGATAAGGGGACTAGAGTACCTTCCCTATGAAGACAGGCTGAGAGGCCTGGGGCTGTTGAACTGGAGAAGAGAAGGTTGTGGCGAGACCTCACAGCCCCTTCCAGTGTCTGAAGTGGCTACAAGGAAGCTGTAGAGGCACTGCTCATCAGGGACTGTAGTGACAGAACAGGGGGGAATGGCTTCAAACTGAAAGAGGGGAAATTCAGGATGGATGTATAGAAGAAATTCTTCCCTGTGAGGGTGGTGAGGCCCTGACACAGGTTACTCAGAGAAGCTGTGGCTGTCCCATCCCTGGAAGTGTCCAAGGCCAGGTTGGATGGGGCTTGGAGCAACCTGGGATAGTGGAAGGTGTCCCTGCCCATGGCAGGGGGTAGAACTGGATGATCTTTAAGGTCCCTTCCAACCCAAACCATTCTGTGATTCTGTTCACAAAAGCACTTTTTGAGCTGAGTATAATTCACAACTGTCAGGGAAATGCATGGAAAGTGCTGACCAAAAAGGGCAACTAAAGGCTGTCTCCTGTCTTGTACAAGCCAAAGACATCCCAACTTGAGCTGAAACAAATATGCTTATTTTGCCCTGACAAAAGCCTGAATTGCTTGATGTTTTCACCTTTTTATAGGTTTGGCCACCCTGGCTTAGAGCAAAATAACATTGTGGCATCACCTGTTACCCTTATGGTGTCTGTTAACACTTGCTGGGCGGATGCTTTTCTTTATCTGGTTACTTCTGCAACATCTGCAAGCAAGTTATGTGGTATTTTCATCCCCCTGAGGATTTATGGTGACCTCTCAGGGACCTCAATCATTGGATCAATACACTTCTAACACCTGTAGATCAACATAAACTTGACCCTTGGTCTTGACTAATCTATCACCACAGTGGCCTTTCTGTAAAGCCTCTCCATGGCAGGGAGGGGGTTTGGGCTGGACAGAAACAGCAATGGTGGCACAGTAGAGCCCCCTCCATCCCAGGGTCAAAAGTCAAAAAGATAAAGGAGTGGAGTGCTGGTATAATAAGGGGGGAGCTGCTCCAGGAAGGTCCCTCCAGGTGTTTGGGGTACAGGCAGGTCCCCAGGACCAACAGCTCTCCTTGTGGGTGATGCTGGTGCAGGGGAAGCTCCATGGTGGTTAAAGTGCTGTTGCCTCCTCCAGGGTTTGTGATAAGGTGAGATCTGCTGCTTTAAAAAGCTGCTGCTTGTGCCCATCCTATCTTTAGCTCAGGGCAGTGGAAAGCGTTTTCTCTTTTGAAAAGTCAGTTCTGTATTTTCACAGATCGCTTTTTATTTAATTTTTCCCCAAAGTTTTTCCACAAAATACCATTGGCTAAAAAAAAAAATTCCCAAGTCATCTGTTCTGTATTTAAGGAAAAAACAGGAATACAGAGCAAAGTCTTGAGGCCCACATTGTTTTTCTCAACTGATTTTGAACTTCTATTTATTTTCATTCTCCTCAGAAGGTGGGTGGGATGCTGCTTATCTTGGTTGATAAAACAGGAATTATCTCAAAGAAGACTTTTCATTTGAAAGCATCTGGTTAAGGAATTTTGAAGAGGATGGTGCTCTCCAACTGGCACACATCAAAGTCTGAAAAAATTGTGCGATGTTATTTCATCTTAAAAATAACAAGATGGTCTAAGAGGAAACTAATTGCTTAAATGGCCTTTCCAGTCCCAGACACCTGTACTTCAGTCCAGACTTGACTCCTGTCTTTTACATGTCACTCCTGTCTTTTACATTGGCTTCTGGGTGAAAGGACCAAATAGAGCTAAGGAATCCCAATGTCTTGATTTCACATGGAGTTGGGAACAGATGCACAAAGGAAAGGAATCTTTCTGGAAAATTAAAGGGATGGTCATCTGGGAGGCAGAGGGAAGAGGAGAAAACAGTCAGGAGACATTCCTTCTGCTCTGCAGTTAGTCTCTGTCATTGAAGACAGAGGGCCAAGGTGGCTTTCCTGGAAAACAGTCTTTAAACCAACTAATTATCCTTAGAGTAATGGGGCATTTTAATATTGAGAGCAAATAAGTGCCTGACTTTGACAAGATATCCTCTCTATTCTGTTTTGGTTATACACTCAGGTTTGAATGGATCTAAGCCCAAAATACCTTTCTGCACAAGACAAGTTGAGCACAGTGGTACTGACTTCCACCAGAAGAGCATCCTATGTTCCCAGAACTGGGATCATGGCTTCTCTGTGCTATGAAGGGCCTTGAAATCAAGTTTGGGTCTGAATTACATGAAATTTAGAAGCTTGTTTGCATCCAGCCTTTGCTTTGGGAGCCTACTTGGTCCATCTAAAGGTTTTCAAGGCCAAAAGGGAGAAGTAAGATGCTCTAGTCTATTGTCTTCTATTATATAGTTGAAAGTGTCTTCTGAGGAAAAGAATCTATTTCAGATGCCAGTCTTGTTTTAAACCCCATAAAAATCACTGGGGAAATAGTATTCCTTTTACACACACAGATTTTCCCTTATTTTTCCTGGAAGATGACAATTTGATTCTTTGGACCACTGATGTACAGGGGCTTCAGTTTTGCCTTGACTCCACCTACTTACACTTAACTGATACTCATCATAGCCATGACACAGAAGGTTTCTTCTCCGATGCATTTAACTTGCTGACTTCTTGGTCATGGCAAGGTCTGTTGCAAGGACAACTGTGTTGCATAGTGGGTCCCATTCTGCTGTTTTATCCACTCAAACAGAAAAGAGGTTGGAAATCATAAGGAGGAAATCCTCATTCCACCAGGGTTCAGGCATCAACGGGAGCTTTGATGTGAAACTTTGGGATTTCACCTCTGACACTCTCTGGTTTTCTGAGTAACTTGAGTTCAGTTCCTGTTTCTGGATGTATCATTTCATGAGCATGTGAAATGGTGTCCCAGTAGCCTGCAGGGATGGTGGTGCTCAGATAAGTGATACTCGTGGGGGTTTAGTATTTGGGGGATTAGTATTTGAAATACTTATCTGAAAGAACTGAAGTGTAGTTCACGATCATTTTTTAACAGGACTTAAAATAAGCCTTTGGTGGCTGCAGACATGGGATGCTGAGCATGCCCTGCTGATCCCCCAGCACAAGGACAGGATTCTGCCCCACAGGTTGATTTTGGTGTGTGTAATCTGGACACACACTGCCAAAAGCCATCCATCATCTCCTGCTGTGACCTTGTGCCACCTGTCCGTCCCGTGCAAGGCCAGCAATTAAAATGTAAGGTAATGAAGACAGTGAGACATGAAAGGGCTTTTCAGTAGCTGATCAAAGGAGCAGAGCACAGTATTTTCACAACCAGGACATTGAGACCAATAGGACTGGACATGTGATCAGGAAAGAAAGAAAAGCAAAGAGGATATTTTGAAATTAACCTAGAATTTTCCCTGTCGTTCCAGTGTGCTGCAGTGGGGGGTCATTCTCTCACGTGCTCTTACTATTTTTTTGGTGTGGAAAAATACCAAGTATTTACTTTCATCTTGTTACATGGGAAATAATCTTTGTGTGTATAAAAACAAAATGCTCTAGAAAATGTTACCACTGAAGACTGAATAGGGAAATTTGATTTCCAGTTCTAAAGCTTCATTGTGTAAGAAATGATTTAGGATTAAAGACTCAAGCTGAAATACTGGTGGGCTCTAAATTGGTGTCTAACCAGGCAAATATAGTCACATCAGGCCTGGCTCTCAGAGATACCAATGACCAGGACCTCTTGCTGAATTTTTGGTTTTTTTATTATTAATATTTTCTGTGTGTGTCTAAAAGGAGAACTTAGCCTCAGTCCCAGACAAGCACACTGGATGCCTGTGAGTGTTAGATGAGAGATATGGCAGAACATCTCTTTTTATAGCAGCAATTACACTTTCATGTCTTCAGAACTAGGGTTAAGTAAAGCCTTTTTTTTTTTTTTTTTTTTTGGCATTGCTTGAAAAGGGCTGTTTATAGAGACAGCAGTGAGGAACCTGCATTCTGAGCAGGGCTGTGTGTTTAGTGGTTCTGGCATGGGGACTCCTGCAATTCCCGGGGATGTGCAGGCTTTCTGGGCATGGAATTGGGCAGAAAAACCCAGACATAACCCAGAACAAGTAAGAAAACTCCTGTAACCCTCATAACCAGAAATAAATAGCAGAGGCATATGAAAGCCTCAGCATGGGAGGATGCCAGAAATGTAGCCAAGTGTCAGCATGTCCGTCTGCTTCCACTCTGAGCCCTCGTACGCCGTCTGTGTTGGTATGGAATCTCCAGTGGGATTAGCCATGTCCGTAAAGTGAAGTGTGTGTAATTGCAGGATGGATCTGGACCTGTCTCTGGGTATGTGGCAGAGAGGGAGGCAGCAGCTGACAGTGCACAGTGCATAAGGGAGCATATGAAACCTCAAGTCAACCAAGATTTGTACCTTCCTCCTTCAGTTCTAATGATATCAAGGAGATGATTTATGCTGTTTCGATTTGCTGAAGCCAGGTAGTAGGTCTTAATTCTAAATTTTTTGGTGCTTAAAAATGTAAAAAACTTACTTATTTGACTGAAATGAGTTTGATTTTTTTTTTTTGTGACCCGTTTTTTAACGGCCTCTCTTGCTGACAGCCAGCACTGAGCACATGTCTGTGCCCTGCTCCTCCACCGACCGCAGCCACTGCTCTGAGAGCAACTTTTCTTTTTCACAGATAGTAAGGAGTACAAAAACATCCTGGCAGGGAAGATGGGGCTTGGGGGCAATTTCTAGGAGCCACTGCTGTGACTTATTCAAAGTTTATGCTGAAGGACAATGCAATCTATTTAGGAAGTGCCTGCTGTGCTAAAATAAATTCTGGTGTATTCTTGCAGCATCAGAGAACAACAAATCCTGCTCCAAATATGCAGAACACCTAGAAAATGCTTCTGAGAGTAGGTGTTTTTAACTGTAGAAGTTTAATAATTTGTTCAACAACCAGATTTGTTGGTTCTAGGATTAAAACTCTAAAATGGCTTTCTAAATTCTGTTTTTTATGTTTGTTACTAACTAATAGTTAGAACAATTCACAGAATTTGAATCACAAACTTGCTTTTCTTTTGCTGTTTGAGCCTGTTAACTCCTGACCTTGCCCACTGTACAGTAGTGTCATTCATGCCTTCAGCCTAGCCATCTCCACAAATAGTAATTTAGCTCCAGGATGTCTCCACAAGACCAATTAATTTTAACCAACCCCAAGAAATAAAATTATTTTGGCCCCTAAGATTCTTCCCACTTACAAGTTTTTCTTTTGGACAACTTATTTTTCCAGTGCATCAAACTGAGCAGGTATTGAGTGATGTCTGAAAGTTTTGTTGGGGAACCCCTGCACTTGCACAGCTGGGCAGGACTGAGGGTCTGTCCGTGCTGAGCCTGCTGCAAATATGATGCCTCTCTCCAATGGAGTTGGGAAAAGCCCCCAGTCTCCTGATTTACAGACCTGTGGTTTGGCCATTTGACTGTGATTGTTTGTTGACACCAAAAAAATGTTATTTTAAGCAGGGATGACTTAACAGATGTGTCTCAGTGGAGTCAGTCCACCAACTGCTTGCACGCAGAGCTGTTTTAAAAATGTCCTGCTTTGGTTTTCTGAAGGTTCATCTCTCTTCTTGGGCTTCTGTTGGTTTTTCCTCTTGCTCAGTCTCTGGGAAACAGTTTATTTTCTGTCTTAGCCTAGTCATCCAGACTCCACTGACATGCCTTGTATCTGATTTGAACTCCTTTATGCAAAGGCAGATAAAATCACCTATTTTTACTCATCTCAGCCCAGCAGTTCTAGCACCAGTCTGGGGCAAGTCCCTGCAGTACAATAGGAAGGACCTGTGGCTAATGCACCGCTCAGGATGATCTTTTTGTTTAGTGGGGCTTTCTTATTGAATGAAACTCTGGAGTGGCAGAGTTTAAAATGACTGTAGGAGGCAGGTAGAGATTTTCAAGTAACATATTCCATGTCACTTTGCTAAACCTTCATTGATTAACTTTCATAAACCTTGACTGATGAACTTTCACAAATGTACTGCCAGTGCTTGATCTTCTGCTTGGGAGAAATCTCCACTTCCTTCTCTTTCTGCATCAAAATGTAGCATTAAGTTTGCTTTGCAGGCAATAAGGAACCACCTAGGAATGAAAAATAGGACTCCAGTCTGAAAGCCTATCCCTTTCTTGCTTTGGAGACAATGTGGAGTGGCATTTTAAAGGTGTTGATTCTTCTTAATAATCCCCATTAACAAGAAATCGCTTACTGCTGATACTGATCTAAACTGATGTCAGTGAGATGAATTAGGAGTAGGGGACTAGAGAGAGAGAGCCTTGTTGATCGGTTGTTTTCCTGCTGGGCTTCTCAGGAACACTGAAACTTTTCACTAATTCCCACCTGGACCGTATCTCCTCATTTTCTGACTCCAGAGAAGAACTTTGGATGTGAAAACTCCTTGAACTGAAGGAATAAAATTCTGGGCACAAAAGCACTTTAGGAACTGCATGGGTGTTATTTGGAAAAAACAATTACTTCAGTTCCTACAAAACTGGTAATGGCAAGGGATTTGATATCAGTCCCTTACAGCTGACAACTTGTTCCTGTACAAATTGTGTAAATTCCAAATAGTTTGTACAAACCTACCATGTGCAGTTTGTCTCAAGAAGACAAGTAGTGCTGAGCTGCACTTGCCCTGTTACCTTCAGGTGGAGTTGGGGCATTGAATTCTCTGAAAAAAGCTGTGCTGAAACAGAGAAATGAATGCCAGTGCCAGGCTGTGTAATCCCCAAAAAATCTGAGGAAAGAGAGAGATCAAATCCAAGTGCAAATCTTTATTAAAAGCTCTTTTCTATACCCCTTAGCGTGCCCCCAAACACTGAGAGGATCTCTGATTTCAGGTTCCCTGGGGAAATGCCAGTATCCTGCAGTTTCTTCTGGAATAACCTTTTCTAAGCACAGGCTTTTCATGTTGGTCTAGAGATGTGAATCACTTCAGGCTCAGACAGAGGAATGTGTCAGGTCTGATGCATTCAGTTTTTCTAAGCTGTTGAGAGGACTGGACTCAGAAGAACACATCACCGTGCTGTGGGGTTTGCCAACAGCCCTGGTGCCTTTGGAAATCCTGGGCAGACCCTGTACCCCCACCTGACCCTGTTGGCTGTTCTTGCTGCTGAGCTGCAGCTGAGGCAGACCTGGAGAACAGGAATAGTAGCAATGTGTGTCTGTGAGGACTGAGCCCGCCTTGGCCAAAATCAGTGTGCTGGGAGTTAATTCCTACTGTATCTCTCTTGCACTTCCCGTTAATCCAGCTATGGAAGGTCTTTAACCGTCGCTGCTGGTGCCCCTGCCAGAGCCGGGCTGCCTCGGCCTCAGCCAGCTGTGCTTGTGTCCTCTCCCTAAATCGTTTTCTGAACTGGCTCCAAGGCTCCAGCTGCTGTTCCAAGCCCTCATGTCTTATCCTGCCGTGCATCTGCTCGTGATGCAATTCCCCCGGGAGTAGGGAAGCATGGGGGGGGAGCGTGTGAGCAGCAGTGTGGGCAGGAGCTGTACGTTCATCCCCACTGAGAAGGAGCACAGGGCAGTCCTGAAAATCGGTCCCAAACCTGGTGCCCAGAACAGCCCCTGCAGAGCAGGAGAAGTCCTACTGGACACTCGGATTCCCTGATAGCTGTAGCTCTGAGATACCATGGGAGGAAAATAAACAGGCTTGAAGAAAATGAGGGGTCTGAGGAAGGGAAAGGATGCTGGGAATATGTGGAGAAGGGTGCTGTGCTGATGTGAAGAGTTACTTTTTCCTATGGCTTTTCCTGAAGCTTCATTACAGTCTATCTTGGTTGAACACTTAATGAAGGGTCCTACTCAGGGCCAGCTTCTGAATGTAGTGGTTCCAGTTTAATGCCTTCTGCCATGTTAACTCAGGACTTGTCCTGCCTTCTGAGGGTTCCCTGTGTGGTCTGATCGTGGCCAAGCTCCGCAGTGGCAGAATTCAACTGTCAGTGACACGGGGGGCATGGAGTGGGAGGGCAGCTTTGTTCCCATTTTACAGACCAGGCAAACTGAGGCACCAAACTGTCACTCCCTCCACATCATTCAACAACGGCAGAGTTTAAACCCAGCTTTCTCCTGCACCCTTCCATGTATTTTCTGTCTAACCTCTGCCTCTCTACCATCTGCTGAAGCCTGTGTGTCCTTCCAATGCGGGAAGATGACCGAAGTCATCATGCAGCCAGTGATACCAGCTTGGAGAGGTTTCAAATGAGGAGTAGCCTTTGCTTCTTCCTGGATTGCACAGCTGTGGGGCTGCCCTGTGTCCCTGCTTCAGGCTGGCAGACTCTGGTCCCCTTTGTTGTGACAGACCCCATGTCCCTGTGGCTCTCTGAGTTGAGTACCCCCAAGGCAGACCCTCCTTGGGAAGAGGCAGAAGGCCCCCCTTTGCCCAGCCCTGAGCCCCAGACAGGTGTCTACACTCCATGCTGCACTGGGGGCTTTGTGAGCAGCACTCAGGGCTCCTCGTCCATTTGCAGAGATAGGAAGGAGGTGGGAGCTCCTTATCCGTGCAATCCTACCTCGGGGTGTGTGTGAGGTTGGTCCCCTTGGGAGGGAGGGATAGAGGCTTCAGGCAGCTTCCATTCACCGGCAGCCTTTCATCCCATGTCCCAGGGCCACAGCCACCCTGTCTCCATCCCTGTTTACTGATGGGGCCGATATGGCCAAGGCAGGAGGGGTTGCAGGTTGTCCTAATCGCCTTGTCACCGGGCCGGACAGTCTCAGACACTCAGAGGATGTTGTGACTGCGCTGAATTACAATGTTTGTTGTTTCTCACTCCCAATAATTGACATTTGATAGCGACTACTGTAAAAGCGGCCGAGAGGCTGCGGCTGAGGGAGAGCAGAGACAGGAGCCAGGCTGTGGGGAGTCCCACTCGCTGCCCCCGGGCAGTTTGGGGGCAGGCGGGGGTCCTTTGCCCCTCTCCCTGTTCGGGGACGGGATGTGGAGGGGCTGCGGAAACCTCCTGCGGATGTGCTGGGGGCAGTTCCCTCTGGTTTATAACTTCAGGATATCGGTACCTCCCTGGCACTGATTTTCTGTGCAGGGGAGAAATCAGCCGCTCGGCACCGGAGTCTGGGAGCGAAAGGGTCACCAATGGGAGGGAACGGGACCCGTCCCTATCCCAGCCCGGAGCGGGGGACGGGACGCGGCCGGTGCAGAGCAATCCTGCCTGGGCCGTGAGCTCGAAAAGTGGCTTTAAAATTATTTTTGAAAAACTTTATAATACAAGCGCCGTTTCCAGGCCGCGCAAGGAACGCCAGGGACGCCAAGGTTCAGCCACTCTCTTTAATGACAACTCGCTGACCTCCGTCAGCGTGTACAGCAAAGGGTGACACGTAGGAAGGGGCGGACAGTGCATTTCCATACTAACTCACGTTTTAGTGCATTACCCTACGGGACCTGGCGGGCCGCAGTGTCCGTGTCCCTCATCCGGGGTGGGGTGGGGGGGTCTGTCCCCATCGTGTGCGGGTGGGAGCCGCTCCCGGCCCCGCTCCCGGCCCGCAGCCCAGCCCGGCGGCAGCAGCCTCGCACAGGGAGACCTGGGGGTGGAGAGATACTGAACTGGACGAGCAGCGGGAACCGTACGGGAAGTGCAAAAATTAAATGTGGATGTCAATAATAATTAGTATAGAGTAA
Organism: Chiroxiphia lanceolata; assembly: GCF_009829145.1. Classification (NCBI taxonomy): domain Eukaryota; kingdom Metazoa; phylum Chordata; class Aves; order Passeriformes; family Pipridae; genus Chiroxiphia; species Chiroxiphia lanceolata. The sequence continues at coordinate 9,665,449 of NC_045651.1, forward strand.
AAGTTTTAAAAAAAAAAAAAAGAAGAAGAATAAGAAGAGAGAGAGTTGCTGGGCTTGGCTAGTTGTCGTTGGGAACAGGTCCAGCAAAATGACCGGCTGGTTTGTAGGAAGGAAGGAGGGGAATTACCAGGGTGAAGACCCAGGTGGAACGGGGAGCGAGAGGGGCCGGGCGCTGCGGGCACTGTCTCCTCCCCACCGGTGCTCGCCTGGCCCCGCACGGAGCGTGGCCACCGCACGAAATACCGAAGACCCCCCCCCGTAAATGGCCACCACTCCAGTGAACTCCGCCGGGATGCTACACTGAACCGTCCTCATCCCGCAGCCTGGAAATGTCCCGAGCCCGGCTCGCAGGCGCGGCCGGAGCCCCTCCATCCCTATGGCCGTGGTCCATGGAGGGAGCGGGCCGGGGGCGGGGGCGGCTCTACCAGGCTCGGATCCCGTGCAGTGTGGAGATCCCCGCGTTCCCCTGCGGGATGGGCGTCTGCGCCGAATTCAAGTCCCCTACGCTGAAGTTCATGAAGTTGTTGCCGGCCGCCGAGGGCTGCATGGGCTGCATGGAGGGGTAGTTGCAGTTGTAGTTGGCGTTGCAGGCGGGGCTGTTGTAGTTGGTGTACGCAGGGTAGGCGTTGTAGCTGTAGGGGTTAATGCTGACATTGTAGGGCGAACTGTAGGGGGAAGATTCCCCCAGGCAGGGCTTCCCATCGCGCACCAGCACCGGCACTGCTATCCGCCGGGGGGGAGGGATCCCCACCATTTCCAGGGTCTGATCCTGTCTCTGCCTTTTGCATTTATACCTTCGATTCTGGAACCAAATTTTCACTTGGGTGGAGGTGAGCTTTAGGACGTTCGCTAAATGGTCTCTCTCGGGGGCCGAGAGGTATTTCTGCTGCTTGAACCTTCTTTCCAGTTCGTAGACTTGGGCTTGAGAAAAGAGGACGCGAGGTTTCCTCCTTTTCCTCTGTCTGGGGCGCTCGGGATCTTCCAGGTCTCTTTTCTCCTGCTCCAGGCTCTTGTGCAGGGAACACAGCTCTGCAGCAAAATAAACGGGAGAAGGAAAAAGGGGGAGGAAAAAAATGTGCAAAAAGATATAAAGCAGTGTTCAATAAACAGCGTGCAACGTGAGCGAACCCTGGCTCTTCCCCGGCCCTTCCCTGGCTCCGTGTGTCTCAGCCCCGCAGGCCGCCGCGGTGACCCGCTCCTGCAGCAGTGGGACTGGCCCTGCCCCGCTTTTTAAGTACCTCTTCAACAAAGTTTCCGTCTTTTTTGTTTGTTTGAAAACAAGAATGCTCAGTGCACTGACTTGAGTCGCGACCGCCTGTGCCCCGGCCTGGATTTATCACGTAGCCTTTGTATTTATTGCGCTGGCTTTGTATCGAATCCCAGCCCGACCCACGGGCTCCAGTACACTCAGCCGAACGAATTAGAAATCCGATTTGTCACCTAATTTCTGTACAAACTCGAGACCTCGCGTATCCTCCTGCAGCTCTACCCGTCCCGTGGGGTGGGAGCTCGGCCCCGGCCCCACTCGGGGGGTTCTCCGGCCCGGGGTTACCGGGGCGCTCCCCGCGGTGGGTCTGTCCCGCTCCTGCACTGCAGCGCCCGGGAGGGGATGAAGATGCTCCCGCTCTCCGCGCTCTTTCTCCCCCGGCCTCTGAGGGTGGTAGCAGCCCTGCGCTGTCCCCTCTTCCCCCGCAGCCCTGGGGACACCTGGCCGAGCGCCCAAACCCGGCTGGGGGGGTCACCGTTCCCCTGCATTCCCTTTTTCTCCTCCCAAGGACCACCGGAGAGCCCCGGACAGCAGCACTTGGCTTTACCTTTCTTGTCCGCCTTTCCCTCCTTGGCCGAGTCCATCTCCACGTAGTTTTTCACGTAGTAGGAGCCGGGGAAGGCGGCGGCTGTTTTGGCGGGGGGCGGCACAGGCAGCTCCTCCCGCAGGTCGGGCAGGGCCGGCGGCTCAGAGCTGTAGGTCTCCTGCTTGAAGGTGGCCAGCATGCAGGAGGGCGAGGCCAGCGAGGAGAGCTCCATGGAGGCCAGGCCGCTCTGATGCTGTTCCAGGTTCAAAATATCCTTGACCGAGAAGGGTGTCGTTGTCACAGGGCTAGGAAACATTGCGGAGGAGAGCGGGGCAGCAGCCGGAACCCAGGGTCATGGAAAAGTAGTTGAGGAGCAGCCAACCTGGAGCAGTGGTGGAGCGTGGGCTCACGGAGGGGGCACATAGCATTCCTGCGAGTAGCCTTGACTTGTGCACTGGAGGCAGGTAGGACCAGACCATAAGGGAAGGGAAGGAGGGACTAGGCAGTTTTTGGGTGACTTTAGCTTTCTATTGGCCAACATTGCAGTGATGGTATGAGAGATGCAAAGTTCCATGTCACCTAATATAGTAATACATCTCAAAAACATCTCCGCTCATTTAAAGGGGCGGCACTGCATTTATCCAGCTTTTCTGCGCTGAGTTTTTTCATCCATTAAAAAAAAAAAAAAAGCGGAACGGCCTAATGTGTACAAAGGCACTATCTGACGCTATCTATCATACAGTCAGATTAAATAAACAGGCCGGGAGGAAGCCATCAACCAAATATGTGCTGATTTCATATTTTTTTCTAAGTGATGGAACGGAGGTTTCGTTTTTAGTGTTCTGCAATATCCGATCGCAGGAACTAGAGAGCGGGAGTTCACTGCTGTGTGAAGCGCGCTCAAGGGGAAATCCGCGCTTAGGGTTTATACAGATATTCTGAAGCAACACAACGCTCGCAAAATCTAGCTGATAGGAGAGAGATCCTGAACAGCCCCTGCCTGGCTTGGGAGAGGGAAATGCCGGTTGGGTTTTCCTCCTCTCTGTTTGTAAAGTTTTCAAACAAACAAACAAAAAAAACCCCCAAACCCCAAACAAACTACCACTGTCTGGGAAAAAAAAAAAAAAAAAAAAGAAAAATAAGCTAAAACAAGAGCGGGTTGAAGGTGTTGCAAAATATTGGAGGGGTAAGAGATGAGTAAGCCAAAGTAACCGGCCGCTGGGCTGCCGTCGGGAGGCAGGGCTGGCCCTGGTGCTAGCCGGGTCCCCGCAGCTCCGTGGGCACGGCTGCCCACGGGTCCCGAGTTCACGGGGCTGAGGTGGGTGCTCTCACTCGTTTGACTTGCATGGAGTGGCTGAAATAAACCCTAGCGGCAAAGCCGAAGGTTGAGAGGGGGCCTTACGGCGCTTTCTGGGCTCGGGGGTCGAGAAAGAAAATAAATTTTGAAGGACCTCCTCTAGCGCTCCAGCGCCCGACTGAGAGAGACACGGGATGGGCTCGGCCCGGGCGGTGGGAGCCGAGCGGAGAAACCCTGCAGGGATCCGATGAGTTTGGGGGTCCCTCGGCCGGGCCCTGCCCTGGGAGGCGGCGGAGTCGCAGTTGTGCAAATCCTTCCTCCGCCCGCAGGAAGGGACCCTCCGAGGCGGGTGGAAATGTGAGCACCTGCCCGAAGCTGCCCTGCCCGGGCTGCTCCCGAACGGACCCGCCGGTGTGCCCCCCGCAGCTGCCCCCCGAGATTTTTGTGTCTCGGCACCTTCGGGCTCGCTTTTGGGGAATTTAATTCAGGATGGTTTTGGGGGCGATGCTGTGACCCGCCCTACTCTCTGGGGATCGCTGGCCGGAGCAGCAGCAGCAACCCCGGCGCTCGCAGCCCCTCGCTGCAGACGCCTGCGGGTGTCCTGGGAGCAGTTTTTTGGCGAACCGGATCTTGCGATGACAGTCAGTGCGATCACTGTGAACGGGGAGGCCTGAAATATTGCTATTTAATGATGGGAGGAGGTGGCTAAGCGGCCATCTCGCTCTTCGCGGCTGCGCTTCCTGCAGGATTCCCTGGGACACAACTCGGAGGGAATGTTCCTCGGTTGCAGGAAAAGGGGTGAAGCGCCTGGGGAAGGTAGAGGCAGCCTCAGCAGCCCGGCTCAGGAGAGGGGCCTGCGGCGGGACTTTGCCGGCTGTCTGGGGCATCCCTTGCCCTCCGCATTGCCCGGCGGGTTTTCTAATCTCGTTGCCTCCTTTTTAATGCAAGCTAATGGGGGTAAGTTAGATAAATACTAAAATAGCGATGTGATCCCGATCCCTCCCAAACCCAGAGCCGCGGCCGCAGGTTCGCCCGCCTTGGTGACATCCACCTCCCGGCAGAAACGGCGTCCGGCGCTCCCTTCCTCCATCCCGGACCCCAAAGGCCCTTCCCAGGTCAGGCCGGGAGCTCGCACGGCAGTGCCTGCCCCGGCGGTTTCCCTCTGTCCGACCTGGCCCCCTGCGGGCCCGGGGCGCGTCCCGGCGGGGCGGGCACTGCCGGCCGACAGTCCGCGGTTCACCGAGAATTGACGGGCTCCCTCCAGCCCCCCAGTCACACGGCGGCTCCCGATCGATGTGGGCCCGGCTGCAGAGGGTGGAAGTGATTAATTGAACGATAAGCCGGAGCTATCATTTGGAATGTCATTAATGCGTCGGGGAGACATTCATTGGAGACAGACAGCGTTATCTCCGCTTTATCTTCAACAATGCATCACTTTTAATACTGCGGTTTAGAAACAAATGGGGGCTTTAGCCTTAGCCCTTCTCTTCGTGTTTATATTTTTGGAAGAATCACAACTAGTGGGAGTCCCGGGTTCGGCTCCCTGATAAATGAACATTAGCACTTTTTAGAACTACTGTATCAACAAAAAGAGCTGCAGGGCCGCAATAATTGGTGAAAAAGCAAACACTCCGCAAAGAGAGGCCAGGTCTGCTCTGTGTCCGGCTGATTGATGAATAAGTTACTGACATACAGCAGCTCACGGACTTTCCGGGTCGGGGCTCCGCACCCATTCCTCCCCCCTTTCCCACCCCTCTTTCTCCCGTTCCCGGTGCTCCCCAGCAGCCCGCTGAAGCCAGGCTCCGACTGTCCAGCGGAGTGGACAAAGGCGACCGGTTCACCCCGCTCTGCTCGCAGCCCTCAGGCGCCGCGCTCGGTCCCTGCCCGGCCCGGGGGGACCTTCCCGGGTGCCCCGGCTGAGTCGCGGGGCAGGGGTGGAGGGGAGGGACCCCCCGCACCTCGAGCTCTCTCGCATCGCTTTTACTTTCTGCGGGGTCGCTTTTGACTGCGTTTAATTAACACCCAAAAAAGAGTAAAGGGAGGCAGGACCCCGGAGCAGCGCCCTGAAACACCTTCTCCAGCCCACTCCTCCAGCCGGGACCCAGGCCCTGTGGGTGTGTGGAGTGGAGACGGGGCGAGCAAAGACGTTGTTGTTTTTCTGGCTGGCAGGGAAAAGCAGGGGTGTTCTCTTCTCCCCCGGTCGCCTTCACGTTGTTTGCAGGTTGCTCTCGCTGCGCCCTCAGGACTGAGCCTGCCCTGGCCTCCCATGCCCAGAAAAGCCCCTCGCAGGCGAGGGTTGTCGTCCAAACCCGCTCGCGGCTTCTCTCCGGGATTGCTAAGTGCGATTCGTGTTGGGTTTGTTGTGTTCTGTGTGCGTTTCCTTTTTTCCAAAAAAAAAAAAAAAAAAAAAAAAGAAAAAAAAGAAAAGATACCACAAAAATTTAAAACTTTTCTTGTTGAAAACAAACAAACAAAACCAAAAAAATTCCAATCCCGCAATTAACTCCAGAGAGCACATCCTCTCTACCCCTGAGCTTTCGACACCTCGGACTGTTTAGAGAGAGATGGGACCTTTTAAAAAACTTTTCCTCTTAATCCCAGTCGGTTAAGATGTCCAGGGCCCCCTCCCGCTCTAATTCCCGGCTATCTCCCGAGGACTCTGTTTATACCTCGCCAGTAAACGCCGGAGTTTGAAACCTTGTCACTAATTGAGTGCTAACACTTCAGGTGCTATAGATTTGTTAAGAGCCAGTAGTCCAGAAATAGCCTATTAGGGTTTCCTTGCGAGAAGTTGTGCCAATCTCCCTGTTCTCATCGTGGCGGCGGGAGCCGCTGGGACCCCGTGGCCTCTGCAGGTCCCCAAGGGTTCCCCAGGGTCTTTTGGTCAGTTATTCTTTTTAAACGCTTGGGAAGGGACGCTGCAAACCGGCGAGCCCGGGTTGAATAAATCCTGCCGGCGGGATCTCTGTGCTGATGTGCCTGTTTGCCGTGGCGGGGTCCCACCGGCGGTTGCCGAAGGTGCCTGAGGGCTGCGGGGGGGCGAGTGGGGCCAGGGCAGGTTTTGCTTTCATCCCTCCGGAATTCTGCAGAGGAAAAAGATTTTGGAGCTGTCCAGGTGCTCCATCTAAAAAAATTCTCCTTTCCTTGCTACTTTTTTTTTTTTTAATTTTTATTCTTTTCTTACCCCCCAATCCTTTCAAGCCCTAACGAGTGTCGCCTTTTCTGGCCGTCAAAGAAAGAGTTTTGACCTTGACGTGAAGCCGGCCTTGGCGAGGGGCCTCCCCTCTGCCCGGTGCTTGGGTCCGCTGTGCTGCGAGCCGGATGGGAGCTCCTCGACAGCTCCGCTCCCCGGCGGCGGGGCAGGTATCGGGCCCTCGGGGCTCCTGCCCATCGCTGTCGGATCCCAGCTCCTCCCGCCGGGCACTTAGGAGATCATCGGGCCCCTTCCCTCCCGGTTCAGACCGGCCGGAGAGCGCGGATGAAGCCGGGCAGGCTGGTGCCAGGGTACAGCACGCGAATGCAGCAGCCAGACAGCACCGAAGTGCCTTCCCTTTACTTCAGGACAATTTATGCAAAGCCCGGAATAAAACCTCTCCGGTGTTGTTTCGGCTTTGGCACCCCCAGCCCCGCTCCCCCGGCAGGCCGGGGCAGCACGGGGGGCGCGCCCAGGGATGGCCCGGTCGCCTCTTTCCGCCTCCGTCGGGACTCGGATGGGGTGACTTAGGCAGGGGGACTTGTATAGCAAATGCCACCGTGGAGTTCCCCCTCCTGCCCTGGGCTCCGTGCCTGGAATCTGACAATTAAGCTGGTTCTTGCACCTCAGGCTCTGGAAGTGGTTTTTTCCCCCTGCTGAAGCGAAAGCTGGGAGCCGGGCCGATAAATGAAAAGCTTTAATTTTACCCTGCCTGTAACTTTTTTTTTCTGCCTGTAACTGTGCTGGGTTCACTGATGAAGGGAGAGAGATGGGGTTTCGCCGTCCTTCCCGCCGCCCTCTTCCCGTTCACGGGCAGCGGTCGCGTTATTAGCGCTTGTCTCAGACCCGCCGGTTTTCTGCTCTCCAGAAAAAGCTTTTTAACGCTTCCAGGTAATCCCAAAAGCGCTTGTTCGTTATGTTTCCTTGGGGAACGCACTCAGGGCAGGAGCGATACGGTAATTTTTGGGGACAGGGAATTAAACGACAGAAGAGATTTTCACGTAAATGCCACAACGGTTTGGCACACGCGTCCTGCAGCCGGGACGCACCGGGGTCTGGGGACGGTCAGAAAAACTGTTTTAAAAACGAAATACCTTCCAGGCACTGTGGAGTCTGGGCTGTTTCGAAGGACAGGGCTCTAAACGCGGCGGGGCTTTGGCCCGATCTGCCTCCCCGGGGGGGAGGGTTCCCACGGGCTCCGGTGGGAACGGCAGTGGCGCTTGGCCGGGAAGCCTGAAATCGCCTCAAGATTTCAGGGTGTTTGCAGCTTTTCTGTCCGCACGCTGTTTTCCCGAGGAGATAAAAGTCTTACTTCTCGGATACTTCCCGCGGGCCGTGCAAATCCGATCCGTCTTGCGCTGTCACCGTGCGCGCTCGGCGCTCCCCGGGAGCCCGGGGTGGCCGCGCCGGGCCGGGGCAGCGGGCAGGGCTGGTCTGGGGGAGCCACCTCTAACATGAGACGGTGTTTGGGCTTTATTTGTCTTAAAAGTGATCTATCCCCTCCACATCCCCGCGGAGATGAGGGACCGGGTGCGCTCCCAGCGCCGCCCTGCCCGGGGTGCCGGCTCAGCCCCGCGGGGCTGCGGCGGGTTTAGCCCGGGACTGCGAGTTCCCCCGGCGCTCCCGCAGCAGGGCCCACCCCGAATCCTACCCTCTGGAAAAAGCCCTTCCTGAGGCGATCAGCTCCGTCGAGACGGATGGGAGGATGAACCCGGGCGAGTAGGGTTACGGCGCCCTGACCCCCAGCTCCTCTACGGCGTCTCCCGGCCGTGTCCCCTTTGCTCCGGCAATGCCCAGCCTGTGACCCACAATCGGAGAGCCATGAAATCGGCTGTCCCAGGGGCAAACCGCGGGCGGGAGGGGCTGTGTGTCCCTATCCCTTTCCCCGTCCATGTCGAGCTGCCAGCTCCTTGTCCCGCGGGGCCTCGTCGAGATGGCCCGCTCTGCCTTTCCTCCTCGTTCTCCTGCTCCAGGAAAGAGGATTCCTGGGACGGCCCCGCTCCTTTTCCCTCACTTGGTCCGGGGAGCCTCACCGCTGCCCTGCAAAATCCCCCACCAGTCCCCAGGGTTATGGTCCTGATGGGAGCGCCGCACCTCTTTGAGATAATAATAAGCAATTTTTTAAAAACACTACAAAACCCCTCAAACAAACAAAACTCCCTCCAAACTTAAAAAAAAACCCCCACAACCAAATAAAAAAAAAAAAAAAAAAAAAAGAAAAGGGATACCCCTACTACCGCGGGGCTCTCGTACCCGCGTTTATTTTTGCCCTGAGACGTGGGTTTGGTGGAGCCGGTTCCTCCTTTCCCACCCTTGCATCCCGCAAAGAGGCACTGGGAAAATAGGCTCCGTGCAGCCCCTACGGGACTCCCTGGTAGGATCGTTCCGGGAGCAGGACCAGGATTCTGAATGTTTTTTTTTTTTTCTCGAGGTGGGGAAATTGGGTTTTGGGTTGCGTTGTTGGGTTTTGTGGTGATCTGTCGGGAAACGGGTCTGTTTCTCCAAATGGTCCCGTTTCTGCATCCTCTCTGAAAACCTAAAACTTCGGGTGCTCCCGCGGCTTGTTTTGCAGAGATATAAACGGTTATGAAGAAATCCCTGCAAAATTAAAATACATAAGAAAGAGAAACCGGCAAATACAAGCACGGGAAAGTGTTTTCATCAGCCCAATGAATGTACAATTCACTGAACGTAAAACACGATATATTTCAAGTGTGTATCAAGAAGAAAAGGGTAGAAAGAAACGAAAATCTCGTAAAACTTCTTCTAAATTTTTACCTTTTTTATTATTATTATTTCTGGGTAAAAATTCCAAGTTTCGGATATTTTCACAAGTCCTTATTTTTATTTTTAAATTCAAAGGCATGTCGCATAATAAAAACAGATCTGCATTTTTATTCCCCAAATCCTGCATTAATTATCAGCGGTAGAGGGAAAAGCACCAATTAAACGGCAGCCTCTTTTTTTTTTTTTTTTTCTTTTTTCTTGGAGCCTCGGCAATACAGCAAAAAGAACTGGAGGAAAGCAGGGAGAAGCGCCCGCGGTGCTTCAGTCCCGTCCTCCCCGCCAGCTCTGAGCGATCTCCGCTCGCCCCCAAGCCCAGCCGCTGCTGCTTTTTCTATTTCTCAGTTCAAGAACGAGAAAAAAAATCCAAGTGAAACGCACGGAACGTTAAGCACCCTTTTATTTCGACGACAGGGTTTATTTCTAATAGAATTGAAAGGATTTCGGGTTGGCTATTGGCGTTTTCTTACGCTTTTAGACACTGTTCTCTTGGGCGGTCCGCGGGAGTTACTTTGGTTTTTAATTACGCCGTATCTGTCTGAGAGCTAAAATCAGTGAGAGAAGCCGTCGGGGGCCGGTGCCAGGCTGTTTTTGGGAAGGGAAGATCCATGGGAAGGGATGAATCCCGAGGAGCTGCCCGGGAGAAACCCCAGGGCGGCAAGGGGGAAGGGACTGACCGGATCTTGGCTGGGCTGGGTGTCACCTGGGGGTGTTCGGGGCCAGGGGGACAGTGGGCTTCCTTCAGAGCTGATTTTGTCATCCAAGACAGGAATCTCCAGCCCCTGGTTGCATTATTGCTGTGCTCAGTTCTCCTTGCAACCCCTGGAATGCATGTTTCCAGAGCTCTGCAGATCCAGGGTTACATGTCCACAGGGATGCACATTCCTGGGGCAGCACCTGCTGCAAGTGGAGAGAAGAGGTAGCAAGGGGGGGGGGGTGGTGCTGGAGAAACACGACTTGGGCCCGTCCTCCAGGCCATCTCTCTTCACCTCTCTGAGGCACTGATCTGGGAAAAGGTCCCTGGGAAGCAGTGCAGCTTTTTTGGGCACCTTCACATTGAAGGTTAGACCCAGCCAGAAAACATCCCTTCCTCCCGTTTCTGTTGTGTTTTTGACCCTGGCCCATCGCAGTTTTAACATGCAGCCTTGATCAGACTCAAGAGGATATTTCCTCCTCCAGTGTTTCTCTGGGCAAAGAGGCACCAACAGATTTTTTCCATAATGATGAAAACATCTGGCCATCTCCAAGCTGTCAGGCTCTGTCTTGCTTCTTCCCAGATGCCTTCCCCATTCCAGCCCTGTGGCCACTCCAGCACAGCCCTTCCATGCCCAGGGCATTCCTGACCCACATCTCCAGCTCAGAGACACTCAAAACTGTCTGCACAGGGGCACTGAAACCTCCAGGATCCCCTACACTCGGGTTTGGAAACACATTTTAGGCACAGTCAGCCCAGGGAGATGGAAATCTCTACCCTGAATTCTTTTCTGAGGCTTTTTCCCTTCACTGTGTCCAACAGAAGTTGTTTCCACCACTGCCTTCATATGTGTAGTTCAGGATTAGCTGCTTCCAGCTCTCCTGTTTCAGAGTCCATCTCAGAGAGGGGAGGTACATCCCTGCTTTCAGCCAGGGCACTGATCTTCACTGCTCCTGCTGTCAAAACATGCTTTGGTACAAATGCATCCTTGGTTTTGTGTGTGTCAGAGCCGGATTATGCATCCACTTTTAGGAAAAGTAAAAAGACAATACCCCCCCCCCAAGAGAAATAAGGAAGTATGTAAGCACTTATTCAGTAAGATCCTAATGTGCTGGTCAAATTTTAAACATCTGAATTACAGGGCACTCATGTGCTTGAAGTATCAGAACTGAGGTGAAAAATTAGAAACTTTATTGCATATTCTGATTTAAAAGAAAAAAAGTCATGAAACTGAACTGTTTCTGAAAAGTGAACAAAGGTACATCCAAGTAGAATGACTGAAAAGATAAATATGTTCTTAGGCCACAAGAAAACACTCTCAAAGATGCATTTGGCTCTAATAGTCAGAACAGCCTGAGCCCTGTCTAGAGCAGCTCTCAGAATTTCAGCATATAAAAGGAAAGGGGGGATGTCCTATGTTTAAAAATATGACTTTACTTACTCCCAAGGAAGAATAAACAAAGCAAAGACAAAATCCTAAATGTCTCTAGAGAAAAAAAAGTGTTTAACCACAATTCTAAACTATCCTTTTCCTTGTCTCTCCCCACTTTTTAAAAAATGAACAACTAACAGCCAAGCTCCAAAGCATTGTGTCATATTCCAGCCTCCCTAGCTTTGCTCTCATTGATGCCAAAGTTCATAAAAGAACAATAATATTTACAAAATATGAACCTGATCCAGTAGTTCACATTCAGGCAACGCTCTGCACTTAAGGTGATGGAAGCTGTGGCAAAACAGGGCGGAAAATGGCCATGTATCTCCTGCCTTGGGAACTTAAATTTCATCAGGGATGTGGAACCTCTGCTGGGCTGATCCTTGGCTGTGTTTGTGCTGAGGCTTTTGGTGTTGTGTAGGAGGAGGCAATCGACTTGTCACTGCTGGTGTAAGATCTAATGGGAAAGGAATACATCCATTTGCTTAGTTGACTCTCCCTCCTGTTCTCATTCCTACTACATTAATTCTGAACGACTTGTTAGCATTAGCTGGATTAAAGTTCCAGTAGGATAAAATGTCCTGCAATATGGATTTCTACACTACAATTTGATGGGAGTAAATGCTGTTGTCTCTGTGTACATTTTTATTATAAGCTCCAGTAGCCCTGGGGTAAATCTGCATTTTGAAAAAGCCAGTATGACTGGAATCACTCTGAATTGCTTTTTATATGTATCACACATAAGCAAAAATGAGGCAAAAGGGACTTTGTGTGAGCTGCAAAGTCAGGCCCTTGGCAGTCAGGATGTGACTCTCTTGTGTCCATTCCCTGTCAGGCTTTTGGGTTTATTTCAGCTTTGCTTTTTTCCCCAAAGCCTTGTGTCTCCCAAAGTGCACAGGATGCACAGTGCTTGTGCAGCCAGCAGCCATTCAATATTTAGTTTTATCCCTCTTATGGAGCTCCCAGCCTTGTTCCACAGAGATGGAGCTTTTAGTTCCTCTCTCATTTCAAGAGTTTCCGAGTGCTTTGAAGGTATGGAGATTCTGCCTTTGCCTATCCCATGTGTGGGGAGGAAATAATCCAGGAGTTTTACCCCTGGATTTAAAGTGCAGAGTTTGAGGTTAAAAGCACCCACTGATTTGTGGTACCCCATGTGACATAGCTGCAGTGTGAGTTAAAAGAATCTTTGATGTTAAAAGGCACTACAGTCTTCCAGACACGGAGAAAGCCCAGAGAAACTGTTATAGCAGGAGGGTAATTTAGATATGTTTATGGTGATTCTCGTGTAGGTCACAAAAATGGCTGGTCCTGGTGCAAAGTTCAGATCTTTTCCTAAACACAGAGGTGTGCCATGGTCTCTGAAAGCAAAGATCCCCAGGATTTTTCTGATGTGTCATTTTCCAGCCTTGCTCTCCCCTGTGGTTTTCAAAAAATTATAACAACCAAACCAAACAGGTAGATACAGGTTCCAAAAAACTGGCAGGTACCATTTTGGCTCAGCTGCTAGGAAGTGTTCAGCAAGTGGAAATAATGGAAATACGAGGCAAGTTTCCATGAGATGGGAGAACTTCCTCTGTCCAGAAGCAGTCACTGCATCCTTGGGCTGCTGTCCCTCATGCTGTGCCAAATGCCATCCTGTGGGATCTGCAGCCCTGCTGGGAAGCCCCCAGGGCTCACAGAGTTTGGGGAGGGGGTACCCAGGCTGTGAGTACAGGCAGTGAGCAGAAGCCTTTTTTTGCTGCCTGAGAATCTGGGTGTCCTCAGGGGGACTGAGGAGCACCAAGAGAGAATAACCTAGGAATGAAATCAGGAAAAAGCCCAAAGTGGAGCAAACTGTCCTGCAGCCCTCAACAGCCATGGAATTCCCCTGTCTTTGTTTAACTGAGGCAGGTTTGATCGGTGACCTTTGAGACAGTGATGAGATGCTGTCTATAGCTGACCAGCTTAGGAAACTTTTGTACATGAACAAGCAACAGGCAAAAAAATAAGCTTACCTTGGGTAAATGCCCATAACTGATACTTTATGAACTGTCCTCTCTCTTAGGCAGCCTCTTTTTTTGGGGGGGTGAGAAAATCTACTGCAGACAGGTACTACCAACATGTGCATCTGCCCAGTTCGCAGACTGTTCTGTAGCTAGAAAAAAAGTGGAGCTCCTCACTTGCTTTTTGTTTACTTACCCTTTTATAAAAGTTAAATCCATCTAATATGGTTCTTCAAGTGAATAGTTCATGTGTGCAAACTTTTAGCATCCTGCCTACTGCTTTTTACAGGGAATACAATCTCAGTCTGCTTTTTATCAGCTCTGTCTGGTTTTGGACATCCCATCCTTGTAGTGGGTTTGCTTTTATCAGTGGTGGTGGGACATTTTTCTGATGGGAAAGGCTATCCTTAGGAACAGAAGCTGTTACCTCATCAGAAAGGTGTTAGGTGGGCTCAGCTTTTGATCACTTTATTAACTCAGACTCAATGGGACTGACTGCTGTGGCAATTGCATGACCAATATCCCAACGCATCCTGTCAAACCCATCCCTTTCTCCTTCCTGCCATCGAAGGCTTGAGATAAGCAACAGTGAGATGTCTGTCTGGCTGATGGAACCAGCAGTTTCTGGTCTAATCCATGCTGGACTACAGCACAAGTGTCTACCAAGGATCACAGAGTAGTATGTTCTATGCTGGTGGGTAAATTTAGAGTTGACAAGTCCCTTCCACAATTGGAGGACTCAAGGACAGTACTATCAGGTGGCAACTGGCTGGGGGAGTATTTATAATCCATTTGCTGACTGGAATTAATATGAATCTGTCATCCCTTGTGCCACTTGGAAAACCATGTAACCGAGGGCTGACGATGCCAATAGCTGTTGTTGGTCTTTTTTGGCAAGAGCTGAACGTGTTTTTCCCAAAAAAAAGTTGTCACCGAGATAAAGCACTGTCTGGATCCTCTTTTTTTCTGAGCTTTGCGGACTCGGGTAAATGGGACATTTGATATGGACAGTAGATTGTGGTGTGGGTGCAGCCAAAGCCCAGCTGGTGTGTCCGAGGAGCTGACAGCTGTCTAGGGAGCAAACTCAGAGCTTCTTTGCTCTTATTGCAGAGCAGCACCTCATGCTTCTGTCTGATTTTAGCAGGTAATGCACTGTGTTATCTGTGTCTGCATACACGGAACTGGGTCTTACCCTGCGCTAATCAGGTGAAATGCAGTCTGGGCAAGTTCTCCAAGGAAGAGAAATTCTTGGCTCCTTTTCAACCTGAACTGCATATTCATTCAGTCTTCCCCTACCCATTTGATGAATGCCTTGATGTAGTTTCTTACTTCTACCATTTGGCTTTTGTATATGTAAAAAACAGTCGTGAGTTTTATCTGCAGGAGTTCCCTATAATGCTGTGCTCCCACAGTGGGGAGGTCTGTGGGCTGTGAACAGCCAAACAGCCACGTACTCCCATTCAACAGACACTGCCAGGTGGGAGCTGTTGCTCACCTGGGAGAAACGAAAATTGTGTATCAAGGTTTCCTGACAAATATCATCACTTGGCCTCGCTGTTGGGTAACTCTGTGATCAGCATCCCTAGCACACATCATCCTCTGATCTCAGCCTCTGTGGATGTGTGTGAGGAAGGCTGCCTCAGGATGTGCTGCAGAGCAAGTCCCAGCCTGATGTACCTGTGGTGGATGCTGAGGAATCCCTGATGTGATGTGACAGCAGAAGAGAAAGAGAGATTTTGGGTAAAGTCATGGGGTGTGAGTGGGTAAAGTCAAGGGGTGTGAGTGGGTAAAGTCACGGGGTGTGAGAGTCGATTACAGGCAGTCCAGGATGCAAAACAAGCTGCCATTAATTTCAGAGTGGGGAGCAGCCTTTATTTACTACTTGGCAGGAGTCAGTCATGTCTGCAGCCACAGACAGCACTGAGCATTTGAGAATGGGTCAAAATGGTGATATGACCCTGTCAAGCTCCTCAATGTTGACGGGAAAGTCTTTGGAGCATGACCTGCCTTTTAGTGGATGTTTGTGCAGCACTTGCATCCCAGCACGGTCCAGACTGGGGTTTTCCTTCACTGAAAGGATTGTCAAGTTTTGGAAGGGGCTGCCCAGGGAGGTGGTGGAGTCCCCATCCCTGGAGGTGTTCAAGGAATGACTGGACGTGGCACTCAGTGCTCTGGTGATGATGAGGTGGGGATTGATCGCAGGTTGGACTTGATGGTCTTAGAGGTCTTTTCCAATCTAAGTGATTCTGTAATTCTGTAACCTGTTATAACAGCTTTTATTTAAAAAACCCCATAAATTACCCATGCAAAAACTTTGCAATATTATTTTCATGTTTGTTGTCAGGCATTTAGGTTTTATTTTAGGCTGGCTTCTAAGGTGGTCATTTCCTAATAGGAAAAATGAAGCATAGGTAAAAACTTCAGTGAAAATCATGGACTTCTTTCTGGCTGTTGGAAAAGAAGCAACATGATTTGCTGATTTAAAATTTTTTCCTTAGGTCTCCTACTTTAGTAGATCTAATAAATGACAATAAAAGTTGGGACCGTTATAGCTGAAAGGAATTTTATAAAGTAATTAATTTCTCTTCAGTTTTGATGTCTATTTTTGCAGTTAATTCTATTCACAAAGGTGAAGAGACTTCTTCTGTCTTTTCCTCTACTTAGACACAAACCTCTTTCCTTGGAAATACTGTTTAGCCACAGTTTATCTCCAAGCAATAAAAGTAATGATATTTTTAATCCATAAATAACACACTTTAAAACTGTCCACCCAAATTTTAGACCCAGAAAGATGAGACTTTAAGGAAAAAGTTTTATTTAGGGATGGTACCCTGGAGAATTTTCAGACAAATAGTGGAAGGCTGGTGGCATTCCCCAAGGAACTGCTTGTCCTCTGCTTAATCCTCTGACGACCCTCAGCCTGGAGAGCCCGGCTCCTGCCTGGTGCTGGGGCTCTCTCCCAACCTTGGCTGTGCAGCTCCTTGCCCATCCCAGATGGACATGGCCAGGTTTCAGAGCTCTGTCAACAATGTGCTGGGACATTTGGAAAAAAGATCAGAAATCTAGCCTGAAGTTTCCAAGCAGGGTCTTGGATTTCATTTCCTATTTTCTGCCCATAGGCCGGGCGGAACTGGGACTGGATAGTTGCAGAGGCAGTGCAGGTCATTGGATGAGACTTCTTTTTCCCCTGCCTGTGTCTCCAAGGCCCTGTGCATGCACTGATGGCCGAGCATGACAGTTTAGTTCTTAAAAGTTTCAGATCTTGCTTCTAAAATGAACATAGGCTGATGCACAGGGACAGTTGTTGTTCCTCTAGGAGAGTCTACACTGTCTTTTGACTGCCACATCTCCCAAAATGGGAGATTTTGCCCCTGAGCTCTCTTAGCTTCTTGCAGTTAGATTTTATTTTATTTTTTAAGAAAACTTAATTGCCTGTAATCGTGCCTGCTATATCTGAGGAGGATCTTGCATCCCACAGTTTCAAATGAAAGTTCCTAGAACTTTTAAATGAGACTCCAGACAGGTTTGGTGGGCTTAGGGCAAGTAAAATAACTGTGGATAATTTACAGAATTGACCACTTAGCCTCAGACTGTGTGGAAATGGATGTAAATCTTTCTAGTTTGACATATTGCAGGCACATAGAGAAAGCTGTACTGTAACCCACAGCTTGCTTCACACCAGATCTTTTCACTGTCTGAATTTGACTTCAAGCCCACGTACGTTTCAGAAGAGAACTATATTCTGCATCCCTAAATCACATGAGCTGCTGGAAGTTGGCACAGATTTGTCCCCAAACAGAAACCAGAGAAAAGGCTTAGTTCCAGAAAATCTGTTGCCAGATGGTCATTCTGAGCAGAAGGGAAAGAAGAAAATGTTAAATACTGCTCTGCTTTGAAGAGTGGTTTCATAAATGCAGCTTAATGCACAGTAATGTTGTTGGTTGTTCTTTCCAAAGTAGTGTCAAGAGGTGGATGTATATAATTTATCAATGTGTCTGTTCCCTGAAATTAATGGGAAAGACATGTTTAGAGCCCTGGACTCTTGAATTCTTCTGTATTGCCTCTTCTTGTATTCTTTTTCTCTGCATAAACCCTATGTATCACTTGCTATTGACCAGTTCATAGGTCCTGCTATTCGTCTTGGGTGTCTTTAGGTATTTATTTATCCTGATGTTTTTCCTGGCATTACAGTGAAGGAGACAGGTCTATAATAGGTATTACTGGGATAATTCTGTGATTGCCTGTTTCCTCTCATCCCCTGCTTTTGAGGAGAGACACTACCTTTGCCCTTTGCCCGTCTGCTGGTATCTCACCTGTCCCTCACAAGTTCACTAATGGCCGAGATAATTGGCTCCCCGAGTATCCAAGGATAAAATTCCTCGGGGACAGCTGATTAGGAAATATCCCTCTTTCCAGCTTGTTCTGTCACCGCTCAAAATTGAGCCCCTGCTCTGTCCCTGCTGTCAGTTGTGGTCTCTGCTGGTGCTTTACCAGAGCCAAGGCAGGGGGTGAGCACTGAGCATCCCCCAGGGACACGTGTGTTCCCCATGTAGCTGCTGATCCTCTGTCCTACCTTTTACAAGACTGTGGTCAGAGAGTGGTTAAACCACTTTTAGAGGAGCTAAACGAAAATCATCAGTGTGCAAGTATTAATGAATCAAACCTTATAAGAACAATTAAGCTGTTTCTCCGAAGAGCCTGGAGCTCATCCCTTTTTTGTCTGCGAGGGAGGGGTCAGAGGATGGACCGGACTTTGCTGAGGGGTGCCCAGCAATGGGACAAGAGGCAACGGGCAGGAACTGATACCCAGGAAGTTCCACCTGAACATGGGAAAGAACTTCTTTCCTGTACAGTGACTGAGCACTGAACAGATTGCCCAGAGAGGGTGTGGACTCTCCCTCACTGGGGATATCCCAGAACTGTCTGGACACAGCCCTGTGCCATGTGCTCTGGGATGGCCCTGCTTGAGCAGGAGGGTGGGACCAGATGACCCACTGTGGTCCCTCCCAACCCTTACCCATCCTGTGATTCTGTGATACCTGCCGGGTGAAGGAGCTGCGGTGCTTCCCCAGCCCCTTTCTCTTTACAGGCATGTGCGACGCAATGTTGCCTTCAAGTGAAAGCAGAAAGGTACTGCAGGGAGGGAGGGATGAGGGCTATGGATATCTGGAACGACTGAAGCAAATCTGGCAGCTGCACTCCCAGCTGAAGCTCTGGAGTTCAGAGGACAAGAGGGTTTGTGAATAAAAAAGGCACAGGAAAAAACCTGATTCCAATAATTCGAGAAAATTGACATAGCTTTCGTAATCCCGATTAGAATCCATGGCTTGCACAACCCCCTGAGTTCAGAGACAGTTTATACTCATTTCCCACTGCTGCTCAGAGGTCCAAGCCGTGGCTTTGTGGGAAAAGTTGGTGTTGCCAAAAGGAGCCAAAGCTTTGCCTTTGAGAGTCAACACACGACGTGGTGGCTGTTCTCAGCCCTCCTGGTTAAACACAGGGTTTTTCTTCAGTAGAAATCAGTTTTGTGTGCACTCACACTGCCTGACACAAAGGGGCAGATTCTCCCTGCAGTGTGTGCAATGCTAAGCTTTGCTCTCCTTCTCAGCAGCACACTGCTCTGCTTTTCTTTTAATGGAGAATTAGAAAATCTGATGTCTTGGTGATAATTTTGGTCCATTTGAATTATTTTTCTCCCCCCCAAAAATGCAACTAACTTCAGAACTAATGACACCAATGGTCTGAGTGTAACTTTCCTGAAAATAGCCTTCTTAAATTTCATTTTCTTTTATTAAAAAGTTTCTTGAAGTTTATTTATAGCTAATATCAAGTTTCCACTGTTTCAGAGCCCGCTGGCCATTTTTTGGAGGTTCTAAATTAATACTCTTCCTGTTTCCAGTACTTGCACCTTCTCTGCCGTTATTCTCAGAGTTATACGAGAGATCTAGATACTGACTGGAGAAAACTGTCCCTCTCCAGAAGTGAGGAGACCTAACTAAGAATGTCAGGAAACAAACTGAAAACCTGAAGCAAACACATCCACGTGCTCTGTGTCCTCTCCCCGTCCTTGTCATCTGAGATGTTGCTTAAAGACCTGGGAGGTAGAAGAGTGTGAAGGGTCCTTTTGCTGCTGCTGTTACATTTCCAGTTACATCCTTTTCTCTCCCTGATGCTCTAAGTCTGCCTGGGAGAGAGTGTGGAAAATCTGGGACTGGGGAACAACATGTTACAGTTTGGGGAGCCCTGTTAGATGTTTTAGAGTCCCGCTGCTGCCTTTGTGTGGACAAGTCACACTTGTTTCCTCCCCGTCATGGATGTGGCAGGTTGGTGGCTGCCCGAGGGCTGTGCTGGAGCAACACTCATGGGGAGGTTTGAGCAGAGAATTTAGCAGACACCTTTTAGCTGGGTAAAAAGCAGCCACCAGCAAGGGAGGTGGGCAAAAGAGTTTAGCAACAAAATATTGAATTCCACAAGTTGAACCCCAAGTTCAGCCGCACTGGGGTTTGTTTGGGATGCCAGAGGCCATAACACACCATCCCTAATCCAAATCTTCCATCTGTTGTCTGTTTTGCTCCTGGTTGTAACTGCAGCCCAGACTGCAGGTCCTTCGGGTCCACCTTCTGTGCTGCTGCCTGTGGAAGGTGTTTTCCTCCCTCTTGCTGAAGATGGTGCTGCAGAATAGGGAATTGTGTCTCTGGGAGATGAGTCTGCAGTGGGCATTGCTGCTGGGGGACGGGGCCTCCCCTCCAAAGTCTGTTCTTAGGGTGTGAGCAGGTGCAGGAGCTGCTGGAAGCATTGGGGGGTCCCAGTGGGGTGGGGTGAAAGAGGGTTGGGGAACTCTGACAGCACTGGGGTGGGGTGGGGGTTGCATCTAACCTGCACTGATCCTTCCTGACCAGAGAAAACCAACTGACTGGTGATCCCTCCATATCCTGCCTGCTCCACGGTTATGGGGGTGTCGGGGTAGCAGTTTAGGATGTTACTGTCCCCAGTTCCCCACCTTGTGTTCTTGTGGGACAGGACAAGCTGCACTTCATGTTCCCTTGTCTGTAACATGGTTTTTCTTGGGGACAAACTGACCTTTGTTAATGGCTTAAGCTGCTGTAGCAGCTGGAACTCCTGATGTGGAGCTGTGTGTCCCATGGTGCTGGTTTTGCTCTAGGAGTGGTGACCATCAGCAAACCACAGCAAAATCCTTTAGGGATCTTAAACTGGTCTGCTGTGGTTGACCAGAGGACGTAGGTCAGAGCCCTAAATACAAGCCTTGCATTACATTTGTTCTGAGTTTTGCCATACCTGTATACATTTACTTACAGTTATATCACTTATCATGTGTCTATTCAGATTCTCAGGGTAAGACCTTATTCCTTAAGGAAATGATCCATGGCAACTTTTTTTTGCTTTTCTTTTTCCATTTTTTTTTTTTTTGTCAAGACTCTGTTTTCTTTTGCGATTTTTCTTGAAGTTTATTAGGATTGAAATGGGAAATCAGAAAAGAAGTCATGAGAAGGAATTACTATTTAAATTAAATTGTCATACATCTGAAAAATAAAGTAAGTATATAAGGGCCTGTTCTGTATGTAAAGCTGATGTATTAAGGTTATTTTTAAGTAGTAAGTGAAATGAGGTGTTTTTCCCAGTCAGGGTCTTCACAGTTTTAGTACTAGTAGAATGTACTCTGAAAAACTACTTAATGGCTAGAAGGGGAAAATAAACTTTCCAGCTTTTCAATTTATTGATTAACACCTGAATGACAAAGTACCTCAATCAAACTCATTCAATAAATCAGAATGAATAATTCTGATTTTTTTCCCCCCATACTCACAGTAAAAGTTATTTTCATCAAAATCTTGTTGATCGTCTTGACATGTTCTGGTCATGGTCTGGGACTTCCACCATTTCAGCAGTTTGACTTTCCTTTAAAACACTGTCATCACATATAATTTGTGCAATTTTTCTCTATGGTGCAAAGGATATCAAGAGATGATGGTGTAATTTTTGATTCTATATCTAATGTAATTTAAAATGTATGTATGTGAAATGAAAAAAAAAAAAAGAGTTAATGTATATCTACACTGAGAGCCCCCACTGGCTGCCTATATATAACTCAACAGGCAGTTTGAGGCTGACACTGGTTTTGTTGATGGCATTAGCCTTGACTGGGCAGGATATCTTGCTTTCTACTCTCACTCTCATGACATCTATTCCTAAAGCACAGGGCCCTAAAAGTTGCTGTGAGAGGTTTGGACTTTTTCCCTCTGAGCCCACAGGACTCTTATTCCAAATACCATCTGGAGGTGTTTCCCCACAGTGCCCAGAGCTGCAACCTGGCACGGGGAGAGAGCTTGGCCTGGGGCACAGACACTGCTCTGTAAGTCAATTTTGCAAATTCTGGTGTCCTGCTTGGCCTCCAGCTGCTGCTCCAGAAGGCCACCAGTCTCCAGGAGGTCCCGGGCCATACCTGCCAGCCTGGGGTGGATGTCTTGGATAAAAAAGCACATATCAGTTGGCTTTTGACACCTGTATTTTGGCAACAAACCCCTTCTTCCTCACACCACACACTGCTGTTGTGCTGTGTGCTTTGAGCAAGTCACTTCTCACTGCTCCTTTCATCCTTTGCTGTGGCTGTTTTCAGCGTCACCTCCTTGGTCCATGGACTCTTGCACCATGTATTTACCTGGATCTGAGGAGGAATACCAAGAGTAATAATCATGTTGCCCAGACCCACCTGCCAACCACAGCAGGTCTGACAGGTCCAGCTGGCTGAGCACGGGCACAGTAGGTTCCCTCCCGACCTGTGCAGGGCACAGCTTGGACACTGTGTGTCCACAGCTGCCCCAGAACTCCTACCTGTTTGAAGCTGGGACCATCCAAAAGCTGGAAATTGAATGGGGAGTAAAGGACAGACAGGGGAACAAGAAAATTGGTGAATGGGTGCAGGAATAGCAGGGGGTGTGGTGGTAGTGGATGCAAAGTTATCAGTGTTTGGCTTTCCCTTCCCATCCTGCTGGACAGGCACATCCCTTGGCTCTTGGGGCAAAGTTTTTAGGGACCAGAGCAGCCTCCCTTCTGTGCTATGCTGTGTGCACAGGCTTACCCTCATTAGCAGCTCATTAGTAGTCAGTGGAGAGGTAATGTCTCAGGAGTAATTTCTTTACTCTCTGTGCCTCCCACATATTCCTGATCTCTCCTTGCTAAAGACTGACCTCCTCAGGGAAGGGTCAAGTTGAATTTGCCTCTTGAAATCCACCCACAGAAAGCAATTTCTGCCATCAGCTCCACTCTGTTGAAACCCCCATAAGAGGGAATTGTGCAGCAGCTAATTAATGTAATAATCCAATTTGTTTTAACATCTTTCCATATCTTCTCTGTATCTTCCCTTTCTGTTCTGACTATTCTTACACTTTCCTTTCTGTTTGCTCTTTTCCTCTCTGTTCCTTCTTTATTTTTTCCTCTACTCTCTTCCTTTCTCTCTCGCTGCTGGATATTCTGAGCAGTGACAGCAGCCGCTGGGAGCTGGAATCCAGGGAGATAACAGCATTGCCGTGAGAATCAGTGTGCTCAGCTACAATTAGCCCTGCTGATATCTTTCACCTGGGCAGAGCTGCGTTATCATTGCTACTTCTTGGAAAACGAAGGGTCACAGATACCGATCACAGATAGCATGACTCTGGCATTTCCCTCTGGTTTTCATGTTGCTGGAATCCCTTTTTGGCTCCCTTCTCAGTATGATTAGTTTTGCATCTCTCTCGTTCAGCTGTGCTGCTGTCAGATGGAAAGCAGGCACGGACGCTTTCCAACACTTCATGGCTGGAACAGAGACCCCGGGTAAATTCACCTGGTGTGACCAACACCATACATCCAGGAATTCTGTGTGTTCCTGAAGTTCAAAGCCAGAAAAAAATAAGGTATCAGTGCTCCACCGTCCCTTTATGGTAAATTGTTGCCCTGTCTTTGGGAACTATCGAGAAGGGCACAAGGCAGAGCCAGCTGGGCTTGTTGGTGTGGGGCTGATCCACTCGATTGCGCAGTTCCTGACTAGCGACATGGAGATGTTGGCAAACGCTCCCACAGCCTTTTCTTCCCACCACAGATGGGCTTTAGCACCTGTTTCTAAAGTCTGGAGATCGTGGGGTTGCCTTGCTGACCTTTGTTTTGGTAGCAATTTTACCTATATCATAAAAAGAGACCAATGCAGTTATCAAGGCAGCTAAGCCAGTCCCTGCTTTGCATGCTCCCTTTATTCTGATATTTTTCTTTCTATTGACCTTATAAATACAGCTCTGCAACAGGAATAACTCTAATTAATTCTTTACCGTTCTGGAGCTTGAAAGTATCTGAACTACAGGACAAGCTTAGCAGCAGGGCCACATACAGCAGAGGTGTCCTTCTTACAGTGTGTCTTCTTTCTCTCTTGCTTTTAATGCCTCAGAGACACAGTTGCTGTTGTGAGAGATCTGTCAGTTGCAGTTAGATATTAGGTACAGAGATACTGGAATTAATTTCAAGGCCAGATTGGATGGGGCTCTGAGGAACCTGGTCTAGTGAAAGATGTCCCAGCCCATGGCAGAGGGGTGGAACGAGATGGTCTTTAAGGTCCCTCCCAACTCAAACCATCTGTGATTCTATGATTGTGAACTAATGGCACTTGGTCACAAACAAAAGAGAAAATCTAGACTGGGAGGGAATTGGTGCCTCACTGACCATTTTACAAAGCTGCTAGCATTCAGGACAGGTGCAGGGATGACTGTTAAGGAATTCTCTCTCTTTCCCTCCCTGTCTGGTTTTGCTGCAGATTTGCTCCACTTGCAGACAGTACTAAGTGGGAATCAGCACAGTTTTGTGGAGAAGAACTGCTATTTCTGTGGCTTCATTTTTCCTTGTCTACCTTTTTACCTGATCTGCTTGGACTCTACGTCCTTTTCTGCCATATTCATAGAACTCAGGACAAGGGTATTTTGGTCACTGTCATGTGCTGTTGTACTATTACTACCAGTAGCAGCATTTTAGCTGATTGCAGGCTCTGTGACTGTAGCCTGTGAGCTGATGCCATGGGGTTCACAGCCTCCACTGCCTCCATGCACCCCCAGATTGCTCTTGTGGTATCATACAGACAGTAGAGATGCACCACATCAGCATACTTATATTTTGGTCAGCACAGAGCACAGAGTTTGGAGCCAGCTTTATGTTTTCGTGGTGGCTTTTTGTGGGCCGTGAGATTGCAATCAGGATAATTTTTGATTTATCCAACACCAAATAGCAGACTGGGGTCACCAGCCCTCCTGCCACGCTGGTGCAGCATTATCAGTGCCACAGGAGGATCCCCGTGACTGGCCCAGCTGTATTTCTGCTGGAGGAGTGAGCTGTGCTTGTGGGTGTGTGTATCACCAAGCGCATGAGAGCCAGGGTTGTGTAACCCTTACTATGTGTGTACTGTGGTGCAGCTACACCTGGGGCACCGCAGTGGCAGCCAGGGGACAACCTTGGATCCCACGGCGGCTCCTGTCAGTTCCTGCCCTAAGGACAGAGGTGCTCACCACAACAAACATGCCTCGTGAAGGGTGCACGTGGGGACAGGGGCTGGGGATCTCCTGGGTTGAACTGGCCTCTGCCTTTCATGTAGCCGCCCCTCCACTGACCTTGCGTCACTCTGGTATTGCTGGGCAAACGCTGTGCCTGTTGCAGGTGAGCCACCTCCCTGGATAAGTCCTCCTTTTCCTGCTGGTGTTGCTCCAAAGCGATCCCTCACTGGCAGTACCTGGTTTTATGGCCCCTGAAGGATTTTAAGTTGGCTCATTTTCTCATCCTTGAGAGAATTGCAAAGACTGGAGAATACTTGTGTTTTTCTTTTGAAGATAAGAGTGGGTGTTGCTCTGGAGTTTGTTTTTCCTGTGAAGCTTGGGCTTCCCACTGTGGCCTCTGCCCTCTCTGTCCTGCCTGTGCCTTGTGCTGGTAGAGAACATGATCCTCCTGTGAGCTGCCCACCATCCACTCGAACGCTCAGTCCCAACAGAACAAAACAGGTGAATCGCCAGGGGAATGTGAGTCCAATAAATTGCAACATTTGTATGTTTATCTGACCTTCAATGTTTACAAATTTGGCTGGCAGTCTCATGAGAGAGGGTTTGACCAACTTATTGGTCAATTGGACCGTAATGGTGTTCTCGTCTCCGGTCACGCTGGCAATGCCGTAAGAACAGCTTGTTCCTAGCAAGCTCCTAAATGAGTTTATGTGCTTAAACAGCATCATCACATGTTCTCAGTACTGTCTCTGGTCCTTTTTTAATCCACCCTTTCAAGTTTTTGTCATCTCTGCTATTGCTCAGAATAATTGCTGTATTTTCCCAAATAAATGGTATCATCCTGCTGCCGTTTTCACTGGGGAGGTATAGCTGGTGTTTTCTCCTCTGAAGGGCCTGACCTTTTTTCCAGGCTGTACTAAAGCTGTGATATGTGACCAGCAGAAGGAAAGGCAGAGGCCATTATATGTAGGATGGCCATAATTCAATTCTGGATTTTGTGGAAAGGTACTATGGATTGCCTGCCCTTTTATGGTTTGCAAATGGTCTGTGCTTAGGGAGTGCTGTAAAAAAACCCCGTGCCTCAAATCAGGCATGTCTGAATGTGGGATGTTTGAGAACAGATTATTTTCAGCCTCATCTATTTTCTGATTTTGACAAGACTATCCCTGATAAGCCTATGGAGTCAGGAAAGCTTCAGTGATTCCTAGCTCCAGTAGAAGCCTAATCCAATTGTCCTGCTATTATCAATAAGATGTTTTTCCAGAGGCTTTGGTGAATGCAAGATTGGACCTTTAATTATTATCCAAAACTCATTCCCCACTCCTGGATCGTTGGCTGTGCCCAGCTTTCACTAGTCCATGTAATGCAGAGAGCCACAAAATACATCTCCTCTTCCAGGAATCTGCAGAGTCAGCTGTGGGCTGCTGGGACCCTCGGGAGCCCTTTCTTGGTGAAGAGCAGTTTCAGCTTCCCTGGGTATTCTCTGCCCCCTTCAAGGTATCCTGGCTCCTGTAACTCCCTCTTTCTGTACAGGCTAAAATGTTTTTAATGGGCTTCTGCAGACTCATCCTCAGTGTCAGCTTTTGGGCCAGCAAGTGTAGGTGGTAGATGTGAGGAAAAACCACATAATTCCTGTCATTGCTGTTCCACGGCATCTTGTGCAGTGAGTTAATGCTGAGTGCCCAGGTAGGCACTATATATGGGGAGGCAAAGGGCAATGTTTCCTTCTACCAACTGAAAATCTTCTTGGCCAGGATTCTCTCCTGTGATACATGGATCAGTAGCCCCAAGGTTGGGACTTGCTGACAGCCAGGAGCTGCTGCAATCATAAATAATAATAATATTTTACAGAAGGCTTCAAGCATGTGCACTGCATTCCTCTGCAAACTGATTTTGTAGTGACTTGGTTTCATGTCAGTTTAACAAAATGCTGAATGTGCATAGTTCCTCTTCATTTTATCTTAAAATAGGACATCTAAATAAGGAGCTCTGTAGGCCTTTCCCAGTCTCTCCTGGCTGTCAGCTTTCACTGAGCTTCCCCACACCTCCCACTGCATTTTTCTCCAGGGTAGGAAGAGACTCTGCAATGTAAGTGGGATTATTCATGGGTGACAAATGTAGCTTGGTGTGACTGTGGGATAGAGAAAAGCAGATACAAACTGCAGAAAATTTGAGAAATGGAAGTGGGGTTTAGAGAGGGGATTACGTGCCATTATGACTTAGATATCAGAGGGCTGATCCTGTGCTGTGTTAAAATGCAGCCTGGTTTTACTGCTTCCATAAGCTGCTGTTTCCCAAGACACTGGGGAAGCTGGTGCTGTCTGTGTCACAGGGGCATTTTGTTCTTGCTCTGTGAAAGCAAATCCAGGCTTGGTTTCAACCCTGTTGAGATTCCTCTCCTCTCCCTACAGGTCAGGGCTGATCTCTGTAGTGTCACCAGAGCCACTGACACGCCCACCAGAATATCCAGAACACTGGTTCCAGCGCACTGCCCCCAGGACACTGCCTTCCAGCAGTGTCAGAATACCCTTAAAAACCCCCTACATCCCCATGTAAATGGAGAACCTCAGAGCAGGCTCTCCAAAGACGACTTCTTACTTGAAAAGAATTTCTAAATAAACTCCAAGCCTCGTTTTTATAAGGGAGGATGGTATTTGCAGAAAAGGTCAAGGCTGTAACAGTCGGTATCCTCGGAGATAGGAATTCTGAGCCCCTGCAGCTTCCCATAATTTGGCACATCTTTCAACTCTCAGGTCCCCATTTCACATCCCCAGTCGAGAAAGACATGAGGTTTTGATTTCAAAATGCAAAGCTCCACTGCCTGGGATGCTTTTCCATAAAGAAAATGTACAGGAACAAAAATTTTTAGGATTTCAGTGATTATATGGCTATGCTTAGCCCCAGCCCTGTGCCAGGATCTGTTAGTGCTGGGGCTGCAGGAACAGACCCTTGCAAGGCATCAGTGGAACTTCTGCCTCTGGGGAGGTCCAGCTGCAGCCCTTGCATCCCCTCTCCTTGATTCAATTTTAGCTGGTCACAGGACAGGGGAGCAGGATGGGTCAGGCTGCCTGGCATTGCTCAAGGCTGGAGATCTGCTGTACTTGTCACTGAGGGAGCAGGCAGCAATCTCTGACTTTAGCAGGTGTGAGAGAAGCCTTTCCTGCGAGAATCTGCGAGGAGAGCATGGAAACACGAACATAACTAGCAGTGAAAACTGAGTGGGATTTGTGTTTCTGGTGAGATGTCAGGAAATAGCTTTAAAAATGCAGTGCTGAGAGGCTTCCCAGGAAGCTTTACCTATTCCCTCACCTGGGAAGATCGCTGCGATGAATTCCTCAGGCGTGACGCAGCAAAGAGCTGCTCCGGAGCTGCCTCGGCTCTCCTGGCAATTCCAGGCGTGGGCTCAGGGAGGAGAGCGAAGGGCAGTACCTGGGAACCTGGGAAGATCAGGCAGAAGCGCTGGCAGTAGCTCTGACTCAGCTCACCGTGTGGGCTGACATATGTATATTGCCATATACATTTGTAAATGTTTTGGTATGCCTGAGCAAGCCAATATCTGGAATTAATTTTGTTCTTTTGGGAGGCAAGACAGGGAGCCCGTAAAAAGAATAAATCCAAGTGGACCACATGTATGAATCTTGCTGGGGTTTGTTCAGTTGGCTGAGACCTGTGTGTTGATGTGCATTTGCAGTTTGAATTGCCTGGATTTGATTTTCCTTACCTCATTTATAGAGTCACTCGGACCAAATTGAAGTAAGATCATTCCAGTCTTGAAGCAGACTTGTCATCATCATGGCTAGGCTTTGCAAATGAAGATTTGGGAAGGACTCTACCCACATTTGCTACAAGTGCACTGGTGGCTAAAGAGGCCAATGTGAGATAGACAAGTCTGGTTGCAGAAGCAGATTTATATGCTGGTATTAAACATACATTAGTGAGTTGTGCAATGCAGAATCCCTGCTCTGCAGTCTGTTTTAGTGTTTCTTTTTGTCTCAGTGCCTCTGTACTTTTTAATGTCAACACGCTGTTACTGGCTGTGCTATTTTGTGAGACATGAGGTCCTAAGGGGAGGTGAGGATCATTTCTCTGTCACTAATGTTTGCCACTTTTGGGAGCAGAATGCAGTCTCACCATGTTACACATTAGAAGAAGAAAAATTCCTTTTTATGGCTGAAATTGCAAGGAGCATGGTAGAGGCAGAATGCAGCTACCTCAGCTGCATCAGAGCTCCTGCAAAAAAAATGCAATGGGCCAACAAGGGGTCCAGCACCAGCACAAGCTATTCCTTGGCTGTAGCCTGACTGCAGGATGATCTGGGATCATATCCCATCAAACTCTCTCACAGTTCTGCTGGCAAAATGCACTTTCTCGTTGGTGTTTGACGACAGTCCATGACAGGATTATAAAGAGCTGCTGCACTTATAGGCAAAGAAATGCTACAGGTCCTAGATTGCTGCAAATCACATTTGTGCTTGTGAAGCCCATCTCATCCGAAGGCTTCAACTGGATTAGTTATTTTTAAACCCCACAGAAGGAGTGTTAAAAATGTGCTTTTTCATGCAAGCAGCTTTAAAAAAAACCCCCCGTGCTTTATGTTCTGAGGTGCTTTCTCATAATTTCCCCATCCCTTTGCTGCCTACACCCTGACACTGTATGAAAATTACTTTGGAGACAACACAAAGGGCTGTTTCTGCAGTTTGCTTTTTGTAAACCTTAGGATTTTGCTTTTCTCCTTTGCTGAAACTCCAGTAACCATTTAAGATTTTGATACCTGATTTGAGAGAGAATTACAGCTCCTGCATGTGCCTGTTACATCCCTGTATGGAGCCACTGGCTGGTACTTATTGATATATTATTAATAGCTGACAGTGGAGAGCCAAATGAATGTCCTCTGGTTTTAAGGTAAAATCGTGAAGGGATAACTCTTGCTGTTATATGAACTGAGTCTTTTATACATGCAGGACAAACCTTATCAGCTATTGCAGCTTTTAGAAAGTGTTGCTGTTGTATTTCTTAATGGGTCTGGCTGAAATCCAGTGCTTGGGGCTTTGGGGGCTGCCAACACCTTGCCCACAGGCAGGTGCTGTGGTCAGCCACAGATCCCCTTCCTGGCTCCTATGGGATGCACTTATGGATGCTGAGTTGTGCCTAAAGCCAACGTGGCTGAGCAGAGTGTGCCAGTTCGCAAGGGGCTTTTGTAATCCAAGATCATCAGGGCAGTAAGAAGAAACCCTTAAGTACCTGCACTCCCTGCTCCTTTCCTAAGGTGAATACAGACTAATTTAAAGCAGATGAGGTGGCTCTGACATGCTGCAGTGAACCCAATCCATGGCTCCTGCTAAGGGAAAAACCTCCTGAAACAAGCAGAGGCTTTGTCTGAGCTTGAGAAGGGCATGAGCTTCTGCTCCCTGTGTTTTTCATCCTATAATTTATTCCACATCTCCCTTTCTGCCCTCAAGCCAAGCTTCCAGGTCCCAGATAAGCAGCCAGCGAGGTCTCCCTCTCCTAGGGGAATGACAGGCCGGGGACAAAGTCTCTCTCCTGGCTCTCCCTGCTATACAGAGGAAGGGTTGGCTCTGTCCCCATGTCCTGCCTGGCTGGCACATGGGACGGGTTGTGGGGGGACGAGCAGAAAAATTACCTCTGCCCCTCTTGGCTGAAGCTCCTGGCTCAGCTTCAGAAGGCTTTTCTTACCACCTTATCACAGCAGCTGAAATTCCAGCTAAACAAAACCCAGCCACAGACTTATTCAAAACATTTATTAGTGTTTAAGGAAAATAATAGTGTGAAAGGTACAGAGCTTTCTCTAAAGCCATATGCATTTTCTTTATTTACAAGCTTATTTGGCTGCAAATTCTACATGAGATAAAACTAGTATGTTTTTCTCCCAGAGATTTGGAATTAAGGACAGTTTGTATTTTTTTTTATTTTATTTTTTTTCTCCTTTTAGTTCAGCACTGTAAGTTAGGACAGCATTTTCCAGG
The DNA here is from genome assembly GCF_009829145.1 of Chiroxiphia lanceolata. Lineage (NCBI taxonomy): Eukaryota > Metazoa > Chordata > Aves > Passeriformes > Pipridae > Chiroxiphia > Chiroxiphia lanceolata. Next base: position 9,696,130 of record NC_045651.1, read on the forward strand.
GTTTACTGCTATCTTTTTCCAGTAGGCGTTTTGCTTCTTGCAGTATTTTCATTCCAGAACAAGGCTCATTCCAGATGCAAAGCATAAAGGAAACATTCATACCTTGGCTTTTAAGCTAAACTTCCTCTATGAACAGCAAGTTCATAAGGAATGTTAATTAAAGCATCATACAGTATCTAAATGGACTTTTTTTTTCTTTTTTATAAAGAATTAAGGCTATGTAGATGTCACAATAAAATAAATCTCAGGTAAGACGCACCCTATCTGTTAGATATGAAAGAAGGTTTAACAATAAATAAATGATTTATGCTGTCAATAACATTATGGAACTGTATAAAACTATATTTACGCAGCTTTAAACATAAAAAAACCCATACTAGTGGCATGAATATATACAACACAGGTCATGACATACGTTTAAATTATCATAGCCAGCAGTGTTCTTTTTTAAATGGGGACACTATAATAAATAGAAATGTTAAATATTTACAATAATAGCATATGTGGAATCAGTAGATGAACACATAAAATCTTCACACACAGAGGAAAAAAAATGATGCCTTATACAAAATTCCCTCCCACCCGCAGCTTGTCCTCCCCCCCCCAATTTTCATTGACTAAACAAGGGGAATATACAGTTTTCCCCACAGAACCAATGAATACAAATAAAACTGTATGCATGCTGAGGTGATATGTTGACAGACATTCAAGGATGTAGATCTCTATGTTTGGTTCCCATTGATGAATCAGACCTCTAATGACAGAGGGATCTTATTTTAGTTCAATGCAAGAACATTGCACTGGTAGCAAGTTGTTTCTGGTTTGCATTTGTTTTCCTTTTCTTTTTTTCTTTTTTTTTTTTTTTTGCTAAAATGCTTGGATTGTCTTTTTGGTTTGAGCTTGTTCTTCGTGGTGGCTCTGTGCCACCAGGGGGGAGGACGCTTGCAGGAAACCCATGGAGGCACATGCTAGAAACCTTCTCATGGTACCACCAGCAGCCACCTTCTGCAGCAGAGGAGGTGGCCACCACTCAGACCCAAACCAACCTTCCCAAGCTGCTCCATGGGACAGCCTGGGTGCCCCAGGGATGGCAGAGCTGCCACCAGCCCAGTGGTGCAGCTGCCACACCCACTGGCACATTACCATGGTCTTTGCTGCTATAGCATCTGGCCTGATCCCACCTCTTCCCACTTGAGTCAAACAAAAACGTTATCAGAGAACTTTGCTAAAATCAGGCAGGATCAGGGTCATGTCTTTTAAGCAGAGACCTGGTGATCACAGAGACACACCTTTTCAACTTAACTGTCCTCTCTTGCTTCCTACGTGGTTGCTATTAAAAGCAGTGCCTCTACCTTCTGCGGGTGGATCCATGCATTAAACCCTGAATACAGCTATTAGGAGCCGTGTTCACTCAGCAGTAACTAAAATCTGAGTTGGAAATTGTAGCCAAATTCCAACACCCTCTACTGCTTATGCAGCTCCTTCCCACCATGCGACAAGACGTACGTTAGTTCACTGGGTACGTTCTGTCCCTGCTGAACTGCCTTCCTGCCCCCACAGCTTTCCTCCCAAACTTTCTAAATGAGAAGGCTCAAATCCCTGGTGTGATTCCCACTTTCTAAGAAAACTCACTTTTTCTCTCGAGGAAGCTGAGAGCTCACCCTTCTGTCCCCGTGGATGCCGTAACCTCCATTTCCAGTACAATATCTGGGGATATAGGATTGCAGAGCTGCAACCTGAGAATTACAATTGCATAGGGGGTAGGAGAGATATGGCCAAACACCTCATTCACACTTGAAACTGCTTAAAGACAATAAGCTCTTGGCACACTTCATCTTTACTAACTCACTCTGTGGAGACTGGTGGTCATTATCTGCACAACAATTAAAAAACCCGAGTCAATCCCCTCTCCTTATCTTTGGCATTTGGATAAACCATAGCTATAGGCAGGTTAGAGTGGGGCTCCACATCTCAGCAAACCATACCACGCTACTGCTAAGGAGAGACAGATTTCTGATGGGCCTTCAACGCAGCCCTACAGAAGAACTAAACACATGGGGTCCTTCGCTGTCTGAGCCCACACCCATCCCTTTAGGCTTGGACTGTCTATAAGGGTGGAAGACCTGTATCACTGAAGGGGCAGACGTAAGCAGAGAATATGCACAGGGTTCTTAGAGGTCCACAAGAATACTTCTGGGGGTCCTCCACACTGTGCAAGTCTTTAACAGTCACATTGCCTTGTCTGGAAGCTGACTACTCGCCTGTGATACGCTGAAGGGACTGGGTATGATACTGTGATTAGCAAGTGTCAAGTTATGCAGTGGTTCAAAACAAACAGGGGGGCACTTAAACCAGGCAGCGTCACCCAGGTGGGAACAATGGCTCAGAAGTTAGTTAAGAGAAAGTGGTGGAGCTCCAGACCGCATGGTTCCCGTGCGAGAGACGGGGCAGCTACTTCATTAGAGAGCTTCACATAGAGAGCCTGGAGCTCTTGTGTTCTCAGCCACAAGCAGAAACCAAATCCCTTTGGAATTCAGCCATCTGCTGTAAGGCTGTGCCCTAGACCTTTGGAGGTGCTAAGCCACAAGCAGCCACATGCAGTCTGGCAGAGCCCTCTTGGAACAGTCTCCCCAGCCAAGGAGACCAAGGGAAAAAAACAAAACAAACCCCAAAACCAACCCAGCAATCCCCAAACAAGATCCTAAATTTCAGATTATGTCTGTTTCATAAAAAAGGGGAAAAGAATTTAGTTGGAGACATTTTGCCACGTTTGGTGGCTGCTCGAGTGTCGAGTTTGCTGGATCGATAACCCATTGCCACTGCTCTCCCTTTGCTACTATATACACTGTTGCCGAGGTCCATATATATCTTGCAATGCCCTGTGCTTGACCTCTGAATGGGAAATGCTTTGGAATGTCCATAGACGGGAAGATGGAACTCAGGAGGATTCCGGTGGAGGGGGAGGATGGGGGGGAAGGGGGAGCTGGTGCCTTTTTTCACCTCCGGATGTCGGAGAAGTCGGACAGTTCGTCTGCCCGGTCCACGATCCCCTGTGCCCCTTTGGGACTGTGGCCCCCAGCTTTCACCCGGGCGTGGGCGTTCAAGTGGCCCTTGGTACCTCTCTCTCCCTTGGATGCTCTCGAGCTCTCCCTGTGGTCGGGGTCGGAGTGGGCCAGCATGTCCCCACGGCCAGCACCGCCTTTGGTGGCTTCACCCGGCTTCTTCTCGGTGCCCAGGGCGGTGTCACCGTGCACAGCCGAGGTACAGAAGCTCAGGATGGAGCAGAGACTTCCCCAGTTCTGTTCACACTGGGCCTGGACGCTTCTTGTTATTGCCTTTTTCACCTCCTCGCCACAGGTGAGCAGGATATTCACTAGGTCAACATATGGCCTAGAGGAAAAGGAAACAGGGAGAGGAGAGTTAAAAAACACAAGGGAATCTGCCTCACGGTCCCCTGGGCACAGCACAGGTCAGTGGTGTGAGCCTCTGCCACCCACTGAGTCGGCAGCCTTGGAGAGCAATTCTGCAGCATGCTTTTTGTGCAATATACTATATTCTGATTGGCCGTTTTGCTGTAGGACGCTGTGGCATCCTGTCAAAGCTTTACTGGATTTGCCTTGATTACTCTCCCAAGTGGAGAACTGGAATGTCCACCAGAGGAACAGATGAGGTCTCCCTGCTCGGCAAATGGAAGAACTGCTATCTCATACTTTTTGCCTCTCCACTCTCTTTCCACAACATTTCATCTTTAGTAGTCAGGACACACCACAAAGGAAACTTGCTCAGGTCCAGAGCCATCAGCTTCATCAAGCAGTTGCCAGCTCCAGGTGAATGGCAGGTACAGAGCATTCACCAATCACCAGTCTGCAAGAGGGAGGCACTGCCTCACCTCTATGAAAGCAAAAAAGAGGTTCTTTGGCTTTCCTCATCTCTGAAGCACTGGGTATTGATCTCCACCACAGGCGAGATCCTATCTGAACCTGGGATCTGACTGCACAGAGCTCAGACACACAGAAATCCACTTTGCTGGTACTTTTTCTTCCCACACCAAGGTTCTTTTTCTTCATTTCCTTACAGAGCTGAGTACAGCTTTCAGTATATACCTTTCCCCAGTCAGACAAGCCATGGCTAAATACCCTTTGTGCTTCCTACCCTCATCCCTGTGAGTCCCCACACACAGGCACTTCGGCTTCCTCAGCCACGGGTCACCGAGTGCAGCGATTTTAAAATAGTTGTGGTCACAAGTTTTGTGGGTCAATATTGATGTTGTCTATTGACACAACCGCTCAGCTGCTTGCAGGCCCAGAAGGACGTGCTTAAAAATCTTCCACGGTAGGAACCATCCCCAGCACAAGTGGAAAACTGCCCAGGGTCAGCACTCGTGGCTGTGTGGGGTGGTGGGCGTGCAACTTCTGGGCACACCATCCGCCAGCTCTGGTGGCTGTGGACAAGTCTAAATTTCTTATTAACTAAGTCAGAAGAAACAAGGAAAACTAACAGATTATGATTAGTGTCTGACACTACCCAACTACTTAAACTCATTTTGAATCGCTAATCTTAGAGAGCCACCTATTCCCCTATCTCAAAATATTTCCCATGGTTGGATTGTTTCTGCTGTTTAAAAAAAAAGTTACTTGGAATGCAGCAGCGACCAATCTGCCAAGGCCTGTCACCACTTTCACCATAGCAAATCAGCCTGACCCCCACCCCACCACAGCTGACTCAGGAGGAGGCTTCACTGCCCTGGTTGTGTTCCACAACACTCATCGGGAGAGAACAGTCAGAACAAAATAGTCAGAGAAAAAGTCTGAGAGCTGCCACTTGCTTCTCTGCTCCCGGTTTTTGTTTTAAATGTAAAATAGAAGAGAGAACTGAGCATGTTGCATACAAAGCAATCCAGCAGAAGGAAATAAAAAAAAAAAAATTAGTTCTTCAAATTGGGCATAACCTTTACAAAAATCTTTGTAAGAAAAAAGGTCGCTGGTATGACTAAAAAGCGGCTCAGCTGCCAAATATTTCAGGTATTCAGAGCCTGCCAGAGCCCTGCGGATTAATACTGGCCCATTTCTCCTTCCCTGTTTCACTTTCTGCAGTTCAGCTGGCCTGACCAGAGTACCTGAACTGAGCACAAGGCTGCAAGTCAGCAGACGTGATTTTATTTCCAGCTCTGCCACACTTGCCTATTGATCTTGAACAAGTTCCTCAGTTCAAGAGCTTCAGAGATGGCCTCTAAATTTAGGGGAGGGGAGGAGGCTGGCTGGTTCTATTTGGGGAGTCCTGCATAGGAGAGCTGAGCTCCGACTCCGTGAGATGCTCAAGTGTAGGATGCGCTAAATGAGATCATGCAAATTATAGGTGTTCACTGAATGACCCGTCTCTTCTCAACCAACAACCCCCCCAGTTAAGCTCCCCAGAAATAAGCAGCTGCCTTCGCACATTCCTGCTTTAGCCTGTTCATAAAATAAGGATAACTTACTCCTCTTTGGACAGGCTTTTGGCTCTCATAGGTCTTTTCATCCCCAAATGATGGGGGGGTTAATTGGTGCCAAGTACCCAATTTACAGCCTGCTAACACAGCCCAGGCAGCGCCCAGAGAGGTGCTGCTGTGCAGGATGGAGCCCTGCTTTCCCTCTCCACCAGCCAGTGGGATGCTGCTCATCGCCCTGGGCACAGCAGCCCTGGCAAGGCCAGACTCTGCCACCAGCCATGCCTTTGATCCCAGCCTCAGGAATGTCCATGCAAAGGGCCTTGCTTTCAGGCCACCATGTTCAGCTTGTAAACCACAGCACATGATTTATGTGAGTAAACTGGCACTGAAGCATCTCTCTGCAACTGCAGCTAAGTATTAGGGGGGTGGTTTTCAACAGAAAATAAGAAAATCAGAGCACAGCTCCTTTGGATACTGATGAAAATGCAAGACTAAAATTCCAAAAGAAATGATTCTGCAAAAAAAAAAAAAAAAAATTGGCTGTTATGACTGCTGGGATTTGGAGTTTCTGTGTTAATATCAAGGCACAGAGGTGTGGTAGGAAGATGCTCTAAGCTTAAGCCTGATGCCAGGCTGTGGCTCAGCCTTCTTGTCTGGGAGTGAGACGTTCACCTGCAAGAAAAACTGGCTCTGATTTTTGCATTTGTGCACAAAGAGTCAGTACAAACAGCTTGTGCCTGGTTTGTTGCTGTCATGTAGGAGCTTTGATCAATTCCAAATAGGATTCGTGCCTGCCATTCCTTGGAGGACAGCTGTGTTCCCAGTCAGAGGAATGAAGTCCTCAAAATCTCACTTCTGCCTTCATTTTGTACATCTCCATGTTTTATTAAAAACCATCTGAGATTAATAAAGAATAAGATGAATGGGAGATTACCTGGGGGACCGCAGCTCTTTCAGGGACAATTAACTACAAGACATTTGAAAGTATGTATTTAAAGAAGAAATTATCATCTTGCTGACAACTTTGCATAAACGTTCTTCCCCCTTCTCTAGCTGTCATCTTTAACAGGATACTGGGGTCAAGAATGATGCCTTTGAGCTCAGAAAGCAAAGAGACATTGTGAGATGCTTCTGGAAATGACAGATACTGACAGTGCATTTGCCAAAGGACCAAGGGGACAGGCAGACCCAACTTCAACCCACTTCATCTCCTTCCACAGTCACATCTAGCCCTTTGTACACAGCCTATTCTTCAAGGGCCCCTGCAAAGAAAGTATTACCTCGGCCTTGTACATGGGAAAACGAGAGGTGCTTAAGGCCAGAAGGAGGTGAAACAGCCCATTGGCACCATCACGCTCCTGGAAGGAGCTCCCACGCTCTGACTGCACCAGCACAGAGGCACTTACTCATGCTGCAGCAGGTCTTTGAAGTGAATCATCTCCACAATGACCTGGACGTTCTCCTTGGCAGCAGAGCAGAGGTCATGCTTCAGGTAGCACTCCCGCTGTAACTGGAACACCATCTCTTTAATGGCAGGGCACTTACGGCTGATGCAGCTGAATTTATGCCTCAAGGCATGAGCCTTACACTTCAGAGCGTCTTTAATGAAGGATTTTCCCTGAGAAGAAAAGAAATGGAGTAGGTCTGTATTTTTGTCCATTAAGTACAGCAGCTGATTTATGCCCAGCCAGCTGCTCCTCTGCAGGACAATGTCAAGGGTTATTACAGTGCTAAGGGTATCACTTAATGGCTTTTCACTCTCTTCTCCTTGTTTCTCTGCCCTTAAAGACCATGCCAAGTCACCTAGCTTTGCTATCCCAGTGGATCTGAGACATCCAGGGCTTCCTCACTGGTGCTTTGAGGTTTCCTCTCACCCAACAGCTGAATGCCCAATGAGGGAAAGAGCAAGAGTAAGCATCTTAAAGTAGTTCAGTGCTGGAGTTACTGGATTAATTTGCTTCCAGGATGGCAGAACAGCAGGTTCAAACAAAAGAGAGGGCATCCTGCCATGGCTGAGGTCCTCAGGACCACAAACAGATACCCATTCAGTAACTGCAAATTAGGTTTTCTTTATTTTAAAATTAGTTCACAAACTCACAGACACGTATGCATGATTTATAAGCACCTGCCCCATTCTCCAGCTGTCAATACTTTCTCTACTACCACTCCCTCAGAGAGAGGCTCAACTCAGCACTACTAATAATCCTCCAGTGTCTTTATGTCTGCTGCAAGAAATTCTAAGTGAGATTAAATCAAGAAACTAAAAAAGTAAGGTGGAGAAAAGCTGCTTTAGCAGCTTCTCTTTAACCACTCTTTGTGATTCCTGCATTCACTTGCTTAGTGGACACCAAACCCATTCCCTCCTTTCCTCTTTGTCATCTGACACTGCAGCTGCCATTCACGCGACTGCTCTGCTCAGACTCCCCTTACTTTGCTGAGCAATAGGCTCTTGCACTGCCTCCACCTCTTCATCAGCTTCAGATTTTACACAGGTGCTTCATGAAGACCAAATCCTTGTTCCCCTTTATCCCAAGAGTACACTGGCACAGCTCCACTAAGTCAGGTTCACCCAAACCTGCAAGCAGATGTCGTCCCCAAATCGTTTCAAGCCAGAAGTATTTCTTGCTGATCAAAGAGTTGCTTCAGTCATCATCCCTTTCTATTCCCCATACCAAAGGCATTTACTTGCCCTTCCCTTCAGTGACAAACATGCAGAGCACAGTAGGCAAATAAGGATGAAAAAGAGAATCCTTACATAAACCAAACCTGACATCAATTCTCAGGTTTCAGAGCAGAGAACAGAAAATGGACAGCATTAGCCTTGTCATTTAATGCAGCCTGAAATAACTGTAGATAATAGAGAAAGGAGCTGTGAAAAGTCATGTCATAGCAGAGGCTAAAGCCATCTCCATATTAAATAAAGCTCCAGGGGTTTAAATCTTCTGCACTGCAATAGACAGCCTGGATGTGAAACAGGCTGTATTTGATGAGCAATATCTGGAGATCAGGCATCAATGGTTACACTCAGCTTTTCTAGGCCCCTTTCCCTCCCCTCCCAACAGGACTTACTTCTTTGCTCAACTCTGTTCACTGACAGAATATTGTGCAAAAAGAAATGAGTGTTTTCTGGAAGCCACTTGGAAATTAAGTTGAAGGTTTTCAGACACCCATAAAAGCAGCAATTCCCACTTTAATGCCTAGCCAGACCCTTGGTACATCCTTTGAGCATTTGAGCCTAAAACTCCAGCACTTCAAAAGTGCTTCCTACCGGGTGGTCCCACGATCCCTCATGGAATGGGTTGGATACTGAAGACAGCTCTACTCTGTACCATGCTTTTAACAGTGTCATGTAGCTGGTGCTTTTAGTCAAGTTATACTGTAAACTGCCTGGTCAAGCCAAATGCCGCTGGCCCGTAGGAATGTTCCCTTCCCTCCACACTGAAATGGGAGAGTAGGTTTACAAGACATAATAACAGGATGTCTCAATGATGCATAAATGGTCTGGGGAGAAAATGAAGGAGACAAACTTAATACCACATACCATCTAAGTAACGTATTTCAACGTCAGTGCTCGAACCAAAGGCTTATTTGAGTACAGCAGCTTTAGGAGGTTGCCTGGACTGGTTGTATGCAAGTCTTGAGAACCAACTTTAATAACTGCATGTTGGGAAATATTGTGATAAGTCTAAATGAACTGGGAGCCCATGCTGCATTTCAGGATCAGCTTTGAACAAATGTGGTGCAGAAGCTTGAGTTGCCCAGTGTTTCTTAAAACCATCTTTGGCTACATTAGTGTTCTGCTGCAGTTATCCTGGGTACAGTAGGTGGAAGGGATCCAGGGAGCTGTAGCTAGAGACAGCCTGTCTCCTGGGACAGGTTGCACGCCACTGCTTTGTTACTGTCCTGAGGTCTCGATTCTGGACCTTTCAATAGAAAAATTCTTACTGAGTTAATAAATCATGGCAGAAGCAGACTTGCTTTGTCATGGTAATTTTTTTTTTTTTTTTGCAAAGATGTGTTAAGGAAATAAAATACAGGTCAAGTGTATGTTAGAAGCAAGCAGATACGTAGGACATTTCACCATGTTACCTGGGCATCGAATTTTCCAGCGTTGTGCAGGAATGTCATGCAGATCTCGTGTAAGCCTCGGATCTCGCAAGAATTGTTTTCAAAGCATTCAAACACTCCACATCCCACATCGCCAGCATTTACCAGGCAGTGCTGGATTTCAGCTAAAATGAGCATTGGTTAGAGTTAATTGGAAGAACTGTTCATAGAAACTGGTGGTGGGTAGGGGAGAGGGAGTTATTTTGCTACCAACACGAGTTTGAAAGAAAAATGCGTGACAATTAATTGTACCCGCAGAGTGCCCACTTTTTGCAGAAATTAGGCCAAAACTTGGGTGTATTACGCTATGAAAGTGATATCTGAGAAACAAATGCCAAATCCACTATGCTTACGTCAACCTATTTCACTTGAGAACTGTCTAATGCTCTTGCATTCCTCAGGAGCAAAGGACGGGCATGATTTTTGCTGTCTGACTTGTACATAGTCCCCCATCAACTTTAAGTGCCACAATGAGAAGCCCAGAACCCAGCCAGACAAAATTTTTCATTTTTGGTATTTTGAGCTAGTTTCTGGCCATTTGGCACAATATTTTTTTTACAGACCACTGGGTTTTACCTGTCAGGGTGTCTGTCAAGTTAATGGCACAACTCCCACTGATGCATAAAGTCCCTTGCACTGAGTGATATCTGAAACTGCAACTATGTGCTCACCTATGCAGAAATCAATAGAAAATATATATATTTATATATGTAGTACATAAATTAGATGAACTGGAGCTAGTAGTTACATATGTATTTATTCTGCCCTTTCAGATGTTATGTAATGCTGTAAAAAATGCTGTCTAATACTCACTTTCAAAAAAAACCAACCACCAACCCAAAAATCTAATTCTTAACACGACAGTTTCTGGTCCTTTAAAAAAAAAATGGATGTAGTAGTACTGCCAGAGGGAAGGTGGTTGCTGAAAAAGCCTGGGGATAAAGTTAAACAGGGGCAGCTTTTAGACCAGAACTGAGGATGCTAAGAATTCCTGTACTCTGTGCCCTGTGGTACCTTTAATTAAAGTTCGCCCTTGGGAGCCAGCCTAATCCCCCTCGAACCGCAGCGTGTTTCAGCCATCCCCAGCCTCCCCCTCTGCCATGCGGTCCATTTGCAAGTCTTTACAGCAACTTTCGGTCTAATTTCAACCCGCTGCAAGGCAGAGAGAGGAGCCGCGGATGTAAATGCGGAGCCTGCGGGAGTTCACACGACACCCCCCCCCCCACCTCAAAATGCACTGCCGCTGCATTTTTTTCTTCTTTTCCTTTTTTCCCCTTCTACCTGCCCCGAAGTGCATCAGGGGGTGGCACAAAGGAGCCCCGGGGGTGGGCTGCGGGGATTGTCTGAGCCACGGGCGAAAAGCTGCGCAAACCCACCCGTCCCGGGGAAGGGGGAAAGGGGCACTGGAGCCCTTTGTGGAGCGCGGAGCCGGGCGCTGCCGGGTCCGGGAGCGCGGCTGTGGTGCTTGTGTTGGCATCCGGATGCAAACCCTTTGCCGGATCACATGTCCTGGCTCCAGCGTGCTGAGAACTGCACAGTGCCGTGATTCACATGTGGCAGTCCCTAATGGGCATTCGTGCATTCCTGCTCGTGTGTGTTTAAACACGTCTCGCAGCACTGAGAGTGTTAAAAAAAAAAAAAATAAAAAAATAAAAAGGCAAGGGAGAAGGGGCGGGGGGGGAAGACGGGGGGGAAGGGAAGCGTCTGGATCCCGCGCTCTGTCTTTGCACGGCTGGGAAGCGATCCAGCGAAGTGCACGCCTCAGCTCTCTTTTTCTAGGCAGATAATACCCGGGGGAGGGAGCGCGGAGGGCGGGAGAGGAGGAGAGAAACCCCCGGCCCGTTGCATCATTGCACGGCTCCCTACGGAGGGGGCAAAGCTCCGGTCATTCCAGCCGCTTCCCGGCCCTCCCGGCTCCCCCCCAGCCCTCGACCCGGTTTCGAGAAACTTTCTCCTCCCCGGCCCAGCATCTCCGTGGGGCTCGGGCCGCCCCGGGGCCGCTGCGAGCCCGGCGGAGCCGCTCCGTGCCCGGCGCGGGGCCGCGGCTGTGCGCGGGCAACACGTGCTTGGCAGAGCCGGGCTTTGAAGGTAATTAGGAGCGAGCTCTGATTTCCTCCGCTGATTTATGCCTGACAGTCGCGCACCGAAATAAAAACGCCTGTCACAACTCGACGCGGCTGCAGCAGCGTGGGGAGGGGGACGCGCACAGACCACCCCGGTCCCCCCCTCCCGCCCGTACCTGTGTTCTGCAGGGACAGGCGCCCCTTCTGCTGCGGGGTCCTGTCCTGCGGCCCCTCCGGCGGGTGCGTGGCCTCAGTGCCCGCGGCCGCCCGGGCGCTGGCCAGCAGCAGGGCCGTGGCCAGCAGCAGCAGCAGCGCCGGGGCCACCAGCTTTCCGCCGAGCTCCGCGCACATGGTCGTGCCTTCCCCCCGCCGCCGCCGCCGCCGCCGCGTCCTCCCCCGCCGGGTGCCGCACCCGGGCCCAGCGCGCTGCTCGCCGCGGCCCCGAGAACCGCATGTGCCCGGCGCGGCGGCGAGCGCGGAGTGGCAGCGGCGGCGCCGGAGGGAGCCTCAAATATCCCCGCCGAGCCCCGGTGTCACTCGCATGAGGGAGCCGAGCAGGTGTCGCTTCGCGCCGCGGCCAATGGCAGCCGCCGCCCCGCTCCGACCGCCCGCCGGGGGCCGGCCCTGCCCCGCCGGCAGGTTGCAGCCGCCCGCCCCCCGCCCCACCCGCACCGCGCCGCGGGGGTGGGAGCGCGGGGGGCACCGGCACCGACCGCGCCCGGCGGGGCGGGGGGAGGAATTGCAAAAAAAAAAAAAAAAAAAAAAAAAAAAAAAGGTGAAAAAGCGGGATTTTGACAAGCGCGCTGGTTTGGAAGGGAGGCGGCAGCCGGCAGTGAGCGGCCAGTCCCCCCGCGGGCAACTTCGGGGCTCTCCCAACACAAGGGCAGCGGCGGGGGTGCCCGTGCCCGGAGCCGGCTGCCAGCGCCGGCCGTCCTGCGGCACTGCTGCCTCATGGCAAGACTTCATTTAAAAGAAAAGAAAAAAAAAAAGAGAGAAAGGAAAAAAAAAAAAAAAAAAGGAAAAATCCCTCTCCGAAGCAGCTATTGCAATGACTTTCTTGGAAATCCTCCACTCTCTCATTTTATTTTTTTTTTTTTCCTCCCTGGTATTTTGTACCCTGCTTGCTCCTTGGGGATTTGGGCCAAATCCATCACTTGAGGGGGGGGGTAAAGTGGTACCTGGGTGCGGACCCGGATGGGTGAGCAGGGGACAGGCGCTGCTTTCCCGGGGGGTTGAACTCCCCTTCCCTCCCCCGGTGGAGAGCATCACCCTTTCAAGCCCCCCCAGAGCAACCCCCATCCAGCTCTGGCTGCTGCCTTTTGTCCCGTAGCTGGAGCGGGGAGGAGGGGGGGACAAACACACGGCAACCTACGAAAATCCGTAGCAGGTGACGAGAAGTGCCGCGCTGGCTGGGGAGGGGGCGTGCGTGTCTCCCCTTGCCCTGCCGTAATGCACATCAGATGTTTCATCAGACCCCGCAGGCCCCACGCGGTCCTGTGTCCCCCCCGCCCCCAGCAGCCCCCGAGCCCCCGGCAGTGCCGGGGCGCGCTGTGCCGTGCCGGGGGCGGGGGTCCCGCCGGGGGGGGGGGGGGTGCGCAGCCAGGAATGTCTCCAGCTGCTGCTGCCGCCCGCTCCCTCACAGCTGTCAAAATGCACTTGAGGAAATCCACTCACACCTCCCCGAGCAAGGGTCTCCTCGGCGGGACGTGACACCGCGCCGCAGGACCATGGCTCCACGGCTACGCACCAGCAGGCACGTCCTGACACCCCGTCGCAGCCCCCCGACAGCCCCCGCTCGCCTGGGCCTTCCCTGGTGTTGTCTCAGGCCGGGGGTGGGGGGGTGGGGGGTGTTGTGCGCTGTGCCTGAGCCGTGCGAAGTTTTATTTTTATTTTTATCGTTCTGTAGGGTTTGACATCGAAACATCTTTTTTAAGATTGAAATTCTTAGCGGCGGTGCCAAGCTCGTGTGGAAATTCCCTTTTATCAACATGCTGCTGCCTTTGGAACTGCAACTTGCAGCTTTTCCTCTAAGGAACTGGCTGTGCCAGTGAGGATGTCTGCAAAGCCCCTGTGCCCCTGGGATGAGCTCTGCCCTTTCTGACAACAGGGCTATTAAAGGAATAGTTTTTTCTTCTTCATTTATACCTCACCCAGAGTGCCTGCTGGCCCTTCTTTTGTCCTTGTTCTCTTACTATTTATACTGCTGAAGAGTTTTGCTCTTTAATTGCCTTTGCCAGGTCTAACTTAGCTCAACTTTAACAATTCTCATCTCCAGTGTTCAAAGACAAGGGACTGAATGAACTCGGGAGCAGAACAGAGGGAGTATGGGCAGGAGAATTTAAGAGATGGCAATTTTTCTCTGTTGGAGGAAGTAACAGCCAATGTACTGTTCCTAACCAGCAAGTTTGTATTGTACATATAATATATTCGTTCCCTGGTGCCTCACAAATGATGCTTTCTCCTGATGCCTTTTCCCTATTGCTTTACGTCTGATGCTCTCCTGCAGCCATTCCTCATCAATCTTTCTGCCTCTTTTTAAAGTTACAGTTTTTGGATGGGTTTTGCCCTTTTGACTTAAAGGGATTCTGTGCATCCTCCATGTGCCAGACCCGGGGTCCCTCCCTCTGATTGGCTTCTCTAGTCGGGACTAGAGTTGTGTCCTTTGAACCACGCAGCCCTGGCTGCCCTAGTGTGGCTTGTCCTCCCCTTCAGCCTATATTGTATTAATTGCTCCAACCAAGGTTATTTTAACATCTTTTCCTCACTAAAACCGTGCCTAAAATAGCCCCTGCTCGTGTCACTTTGGGGAAGAAATCTGCTGGCTGTCAGCATGTTGAGCATTTCCCATCTCCTCCTGCTCAGCACACATAGCTGGGCGGAGGGTGGCACTCAGAGCTGTAGGATTTTTCCCTGCTTTTCCCTCTCGAGATCACTTGTCAGGGTGCTCCTGGGATTAGAGGATCTGGTCCCACTCATCCCTTCCTTAGCAGGGCAGGAAGCTGTGCCTGCAATTTAAAGGTGAGTGCTGTCAGGGAAAACGCACATGATCCACAAGTCACGCTCTAGCAAATCTGGCGTCTCTTGGAGCGTGGTGTAACTCGCTCCCTGGCAGTGTGATCACTGCCAAGGTAATTTTATAGATGTTACCAATTCCAGTGATTTAGGGGCTGTTTTCCAGGGAGCTTGGGATGCCTGAATCCCAAGGCACTGAGGCACTGATCCTGCAGCTTTGCTCCAATACAGGGAGCTTGCGTAGACTCAGGCGCCTGATTGCAGGACGGTGTCCGGTTGCGAGGCGTTTGATGATGTGTTGAGCAGTAACACTTCAGAGAGGATCACAACTCCTTCCAGCAGTTTTAAACCCCTGTTGGCTTTCAGGATTACACTCTGAGTTCCCTTCGGCTAACATACATACGTTTTACTTTTTGAAAGTGTTTCATAGTTTGATTAAGACTTCATATGATCAGGCAGTGGCATGAGCATTTTGCAACTCCCTTTAAATGGGAAGCATTTAATTGCTTGGCGTCTTCAGGGAGATGAGCTGCTTTCATGACTATTAACAGGGCTGTGTCCCTGCAAGGCCGTTGCAGGCAGGTGAAGGCTGAGGAATGCTGTGCAAGAGGCTCCAGCGCACAGGAGAGAGCGAGCACACCCAGTTACGAAGGACAGAGAGGCCGATGACTTCAAAAGGGAAGAGGATGCTGTGGGGAAGGTGTGCCAAGGTCTGGATTCTGGGTTTTCTATCTGTGACTAAACACATTTCACAGTAGAGCTAGAGTAAGCTGTGCTGTGCAGCCCCAGCAGTGCAATGGGATTTCATCAGACTTGAGAAAATAGCAAGACAGGGGAATTTATTGTTGCCTCTTCTCCTGGGTAATTTCCCCACCTCGGGGCTTAGTGCAAGGTGCTGACTTGCAAATGACACATCATTACGAAGCCAGCCCAGAGCTGCAAAGCCTTGCTGGGAAAGTGGTCAGGAGAGCGAAGGAAGCTGCTTCTTGGACTTGGTTCCTTCTGGTGTGGGACCTGCTCTGGGAACATGTTGATTTAATTCCCACAAGTTAGTTCTTGGATGGTGCAAATAAAGCTGCTGACAGTGACTGAAATGGGATTTGACACTGGAGAACCTGTTAGGCTCAGTAAATGTAGGTCTGTTGGGAAGCTTCAAAGGGTTGTATTTTAAGCCACTTTTCCCCTCTCATCATCGATTTAGTATTTTTGAATCTCTAGTAACTAGTTTTTATGATGAACAAGCAGAAGTTGACAATAAAGTCACAGAGAATGAAATGCAAGAAAAGTCAGAGCTAATTAGATTAAAAATTATACAGCCATTCTTTTCCTGATTGGTTGTATAAAACTCAGGTATTTGAGAAATGGTCTAAATGACTTACGCACCAGGTTTAAAGGTGGTCTGACTTCTTTGATAAAATATGAACTATTTGAAAGATTTATATGAGTCAGAAATGCTGCTGAATATTTTAGTATTTAGAGCAGGAGGAAACCACTCTGAGATATTTTTAAAACAGGTATTTACTCAAGTAATTGGTTACTTTTAATGTGGAATAAGAAAACCTGGTGCAGCTATATTGGACTTGACATAAAAGACAGGTATGTAATTTGTGAGCAAAACAGGGTGGAATGTACACATTGTACCTGGGGAGGTATTTCAAGAAAGACAACTCCTTGAGACAAAAAGCCAAAACAACTGACATGCTAGGTTGCATGCCAGAATTGCTTATTCCTCAGTTAATCAGCTGTGTAATGAGTGTCCAGAAACAATCCCTTCTGCCCAGGTAGTTTAAGTTTCAACCTTCGTAAGCTTTGTGGCCGTCATAAAATGGATTACATGGAAGTTGGACGAAAAACACATGTTTCTGAGAACATTTTGGTTCAAATAAAAAAAAAAATGTGGCAACGTCGGTGCCAACAATTTACTACAGAATATCTGAACCAGATGCTGTTAAACTATAATTCCAAACAATTTGCCAGAATTATGTATTTACTTTATTCTTTAAGTCAAACTAAAGTTATGTGTGGTTTTTATTACTTGTGGATATAAACAAAAATATGATACAATTGCAAGTAATATAAGGCAGATAATGCCCAACAGTCAGGATTTCTGTGACTACTGCACTAGCTAAAGAAAAATGGAAGTTCTGTTGCTAATTATGTGTGACAGGGTCATCAAAATGGGGTTATTCAGATCGAGACGTATCAGACTGCAGTCTGCTTAGTCACCAGATAAGAGCTTTGGCCAAAAGCATCTCTTTTTCCCTTTTTCTCAGAGTAGTGCATTTTTTTCCACCTGAGAGAATGGGGAAGAGATCTGCAATACATGGAGAGTTACAATCTTAGCTAAAATAATATATGGAAGGGACTCTTCTTAGGAGATACTTGTAGGCAATCTCTGACTTGCTGGTTCTTATCCAGATGAGCTGCTCTCTGATGGTTGAAATGACAGACATTGACGTCAAAATTAACATCTTGAAAGGATAGAGTGAGTTTTAGCAGGAGTTTTTATGACATTACATGTCATTCAGGTTATAAAGACTTGAAGCTGGCACTCCCACAAGCTGAAACAATCTTTACCTACTGTCAAGAGGCTCTCAGAAAACCTCAAATAATTTCCTTGTGTGAAGTGGCTACCTCAGTCAGCTGCAGCTTGACACAGAGAAGTGCTGAACATGCTGTAACACCCGTATTCCCAGGTCGAGTCCAAATCAGCAGGGAGAAAAATACATCAGCAACTAGAGAAAAGAGTTTCAATAAGAAGCCTTGATTCAGAGAATTGTTCAGCGAAGTCACCAAAACCAAATCCCCCTGTGTGCTATAAAGAAAAGAGAAGTCTGCAAAAGATTTGCAGTGGAGTCTCTGGTTTCATCCAGACAACGGCCTGCTGGGACACAGCAAGCTCCATCTCCTGACCCAGGGCTGCAGTGCTGGATCCTGCTTGGAGGAGCGTGGAAACTCACCACAGCTCTTCTGCAGAAATCCTGTTTGATTTTGGGAAAGAACACGCCTTCACAGGGAGCAGAAAAGAGTTCTCTGGGGCGCCCATCTGAAGACCACGTGGTACATAAATGTCCTTGTTTTGTGTGATTCGAGGTTCACACGTGCTTCATTTTGGGCAGGATCAAAACCCAGAGGTGAACTGGGTGAACACAAGATGGTTTTGAGTTTTTTAACTCACCAAATCCCGAAGCAGTAGCTACAGGATAGATGAGAATTACCACTACAACATTAATGCCAAAGTCTAATGCAAATAATTTAATTAAGTGTCATGGCTGACATATTTATCAGACACACCCAGCTTATGTGTGTTTACAATGCAGTTACTTGAGGCTGAAGTTAAAGATAGGTGAGATTTGCTAGTCCAAAGGTGTCCTTCTCCTTTGCAGTGCCAGATTCCTCCAATGTTCTGATTCCTCTGTTCCTCCTCCACTTCACCTCCTGAAGGAGCCACAAGTGATACTTGCAGTCAAAGTGGATGTTGACAACATTTTTTTTTTGCTCTGGAAAAAAACTATCTTGGCATTCCTGGCCTTCCAATTCATACTAACCCTACCAGCTTGTGGCCGGACCAAAAGAAATTTGCTACAGCCCATTGTGCTGGGACTATCAGAAACCCAGGTCAGGTAACGGGACTGTAATTCCATGGGGCTCGCCAAGAAGGAAACATGCCAATGTAATTATAGTGGTAATTATAGCACTGTAGTCACCGCCCACAGAGCACGACTCTGCAGAGTACAGTGATTCCAGAATCAGAGTCCAAACAATATAATGCTCCGAAATTGCCCTACCCGCCGGTCCTGGCTCTCACTTGGGTTGACCTGGGACTGACAGCAGATCTGCCTCTCCTGGGAATGAATGGCCATGCAGATGCCAGCAAACACACACCAAATGGGGTGTTTCCCTACCTCTCCTGTGCTTTTGCCCCACTGATTCACTTCAGCCAACAGCTGATGCTGAAATTAAGGGTCAGGTTTTGTTTTCGTGTTGAACCCAACAAATTCAATGCAATTCTGAAGGGCAGGTAAGAGCAGTGAGACAGAAAAGATCTTTGCAGTCTAATCTTGGGCTTTTGTGGGCCTTTTATAACCACTTTTCACTTCATATGCATAGAGGATCTTCCCACTGCTTTGGGACTTCTCAGTCAGCTCAAACAAGGACTAACCCATAGGTCCAACTGTTCCCATGGCCTAAATGCAACTGCTTGGTGGGACCTCTTTTTCCACTCATATGTGATCTGGTAGATGGTCTGACACACAGCACAGCCTGTAAACCATGTTGGCTTCGAGATACTTGCATCAAGGACCTACATGACACAGTTTATGGGTTTGTACTCTTCCTGTGGAATAATGAGTACTGTGAGTTGAAATTCACATTAAAAAAAAAACCCAAACACACTTTTAATTAAATAGTTAATTGTCAAGCCCAGACAATGGAGACTAAAAAAATTTCAGAGTTATGAGCTGGACTTGCAGTCAGTGTGTAGAAAAACCAGGGCTCAATGTAGTGATCAGAGTCATGGAGTTGTAGTCCTGCTCCAGTTGCCAATATTGGAATGGGCAACTTAAAATACAAATTAGGGTCCTGCTGCTGTCGTGGAACCGACTCATCCACTGGGACCACTTGGATGTAGGAACTTGCCTGAGGCCTTTGTTTTGGAGGGCTAATGCTGTTTTCAAGTTAACCTTAGTTTTTATTCACCACCATGTAACTTGCAGTAACTTGCCACTATGATGCGCATGCTGCCTGCATCACCCGTATCTGGATTTATTTTGAGCGCCATTTAATGTGTTTTTATTATGAGGAGTTAAGATTAGATTGTGCTTGTGGTGGAAGCCTTTTATTTTGCAGTGCTGTGGTGACGGGAGCTCTGTCCTGGTGTTTGTACCTTGCCGTGTGCTTGCTCCAGGGACACTGTGCACAGAGTATCCACAAATGTTCCCGCCTGCTTTCAGCGGGATCTGACGCCAATGAAAACACATTCTTTGAAGAGATAGGTAATTACTTAAAACTTTGTCTAACGTTATAACAGGACCAATAGGCTGTTTGAACCAGTTTAGTATTCATAATAACACATGGTTCAGAGCTGACTAAAAGGCTATAATTCTTTTGAGGGGTTCCACTGACATAATAAACCACCAGAGCTCAGCTAGTCAGCAGAAAGCTAGGACTGGATTATAGCTGGGCTCATCAGCGTGGGACCGTACATGGTAGTTTCTCATGACTGCAAAGGGATTATTTCAGAAGTTTGTTTGGTTTTTATTCTCCTTGTTCTGAATTACTCTATAACCCAAAATTGAAGAATTGCTCTATGCTATTTTCTGTGAGAAAAGTCCTCAGAGATAATATTTGCTGTCTTCTCTGTCCTAATCAGATTTTAATCTGTAAATGTGTCCCTGAATGCAATTCAATTCTTTTATCCTCTAAATAAGCTGTGGTACCATATGCAGTACTGTACAACTCTAACTGCATGTCTGACTGGTGCAGGGATGTCCCCTCCTGCAGTCATTCTTCCACTTGCTTAAAAGTTTTGCCCATCTATGGACCTAGACTGGACCCCATACTTACTGAAATATATTGTGTATACAGGTTTGGTGGGTCCTTTCCTGGGGCTATTTCGGCTACACCCATTTTCATAGCCAGTAGTGGGTTCCATAGTGCCAAATATGCTTTGATTTTTGGTTGATGTCATATTGCATTTAGAAGTAGCTAGGGAGCATTTCAAAATAGAGATCTGTTTATATAAATATTTATATGTAATTTTTTGATAGCCTCAGGAAACTGAGGAAATAAATAGGCATGGAAAAAATCATAAGGGTATTGTTTATGAATATAGTCAGATGATAATAACAAGCAGAACGAATCCACTGGAGGGGCAGAATTGACATGATGGATGCTAGCTCTAATACCATGTACTGAACTTTCAGTACATCTTGTTTTAGACTTGATATTTCTTGAAAATCCGCAGGAATAAATTAGTGTGTGGGTAAGAGGTTCAAACAGAGCTGACTTGAGGCTGGAATGTGCAGAACAAGACCACAGACAGGGTGTCCATGGTCTTCTGCTGCCTCCTGGGACTCCTCTCTGCCTGTTCAAATCTCTGTGTTTAGTCAAGTATCTGTTCTGATAACTGATGGCACTTTGGCCGAGATAAGCGCTGCCTGTGCTTTTGTGTCTTCTTTCACCAGCAGCTTTTCTGGGTGCCCTGAGAGTCTCTGCTGAGGTTAGTCTGTGTCTATAATGTCCCCAGCAGGAACGCTGGGATTGTTTCTCCCCAGTCTCCTGTGACACGTGAGGTGTTTCATCCCAAGTGGAAAACAGGCTGTCTGTGGCTCGGATGTGGAGCAGACCCTGCCCCAGGGGTGCAGAACAGACTGGAGGGGGACACAGCTCCCTGTGGTGTGTGGCTGGTGACAGGGCTCCATTCAACCTGTCTCACCCTTGGCTGGGGGAATATGATGGAGAATGGGCACAGCAGCCTTGACACTGTGAGAGTCTTTTGGGGAAACTGCAGGGCACAGACTTGAGACCAGTACAAGTTGCACTGAGGCCAACCTCGGCTTGGATGGCACTAGGATTGGATTGCCAGGAGGTTTTTCAATAATAACAGCAACCGTCCGAACGAGTGACACAGTAATACTCATTTATATGATTTATGGGAACACTGTATGTAATGATTCCAGCATATACAAGCAGGACTGAACTTCTTTTTAGCCTCCTGAATAGAGGCAGTTGTGTAATACCCACAGGAGCTTAGTACTTGTAGGAATATCCGGCACTGCCTGTGGCTGGAGGAGCTGTTTACATCCATCATTTCAACTGGCCCCATTAGGAGTTTTTGAAAGCAGCAAAGAAATTTCACTGGTGTTGAACCTAGAAGACCAGGTAGCCTGCTATCTACCTTACATTTCTATGTTCATCTACCCTCTTGAGTGGTGTAGCCAGTCATGGCGATGTTGTTTGTAGTTGGGTCTAGATTATCAGTGAGTATAGAGCTTGTATTGTCTTGGCTGGGTCCATCATTGTGGGCAGACTGTCTGACTACAGTGGGTTGAGTCCTGAGATCATACCAGCAATTCTTCTTCCACAGCCAGTCTCCCATTATAGGCTGCTGGAACACACTGGGGTATTTCCAAATTCTTTTCTGCATCTGCCTAGGCGGGTTACGGAGTTCCCTCAGCATTTGCCTCTGTTTCAATGTACATGCATGGCAGGGTCCATGTGCTAAGCAGGACAAAATCTTTGGGTTTGTATTTGCAAAAAACAGGCTGTTCAGTTCCATCATTGCTGGGTAGGATTTATTATATAGGAGAACCATGAGGTACCAGCACCAGAGGCCCCCTCAGAGAGTACACAGGGAACCACTGGAGATGTACATATCTGTATATAGTGTGTCCCTATACATTCCTCACTGTGTGCCTGGAAAGCAGCACTCAGCACAGGTGTCCTCAGCTGGCTACAGAGCAGTGAGAATAGGTTCAAACTGGTCCTGTGATAGTGTTACACAAGAACAAGTCAGGGAGTCCGAGTTATATTTTGTGTATCAACAGACCTAACAAAAGAGAGGAGAATATGGATTGGTGATTTGGATCAGCTTGAAGTCCTTTGAATTCATATACATGAGAAAGAATAAATTTTAGGTGATTTTAACTGTCTAAAATGCATTGAATATTCCTTTTTCCAGTCAAGAATCTCTGTTAGCTGACATAATAGTTCTGTGCCTCTTCTGTGAAGTTTTGAGAAAATCTGGACAATTTCCTGAAGCTTACAAACAGCTCCATCACCTTACTGTGCCAAAGTGCGTCTCCTGAAATAATCAGATGATTAAATCTCCTGCCGGGAGGATATGATTTCTCTGAAATTGATGTCTAGTCCCTGAAAATTTAATCTTTTGTCTCATTAAAATGATTTGGAGTCTATTATAATCCTACCAAAAGTTCCCTCTGTGTTTTAAGGGCAGAAACAAGATAACCTAAGTGAGGATGTTTTCATTTCTCAAATCTTGGGTTAGATTGTGTGTCATTCTCTGATGTACATCTTGAACATTTATGGGTTTGAATGACTTTCAGTGGACTGAGGTATCACTGTTGTACTTTGATATTTGGGTACTGCTTTAGTTTGATGGCACCATATTTAAACATATTTCCCTCTTGGTGTTCTGTCCTGGGTGCTGCTACATGGGGTAACAGTGGGTTTGTTTGGAAATGAAGGTTTCAACAGACAGTGCTTGTGCCCAAGTGTCTCTTGGCATTTCTTACTGCTGCAGTTGGGTCTGCTGAGGGCAGTTTAGGTAGTTGCCTCTGGCTGTGCTCCAGGATGTGATTTTCTCTTTTCCTGCCATCTGACCAGTGTGATGATGACAGACCTTCTGGAGAGCTCTCTCTGTTTTAAGTGCAGTCTCATTTTGGATGAGGGCTGGGTCCCAACTTCATTTCTGGAGAAGGGACTAACCTTTCATGAGAGCCACATTACATCCTTTCTCTTCCTTCTGCTGTTAATGTCTGCCAGCCTTTACCTCACTGAGCTATTTCAGAGCCAGCCTCTTCTCTTGTGACACCAGGTACCACTGACCTCTGTCCCCGTGACGTGACTTTCCACCAGACACTACTTGATTATGTCATTCTTCTGCAAAATTTGGTCTTTGGACCAGCATGGACTGGTCCAGCAGGAACAGCTGATTCCTGCCAGTCAGCAGAAATGTCACAAACACATGGAGAATCATGAATGGGTTTCCTGAACAGGCTTTACCACAATTTTACTCAGAGCCCACACGGGGAGAAGTTCATCTCTGTCACCCTGGAGTCACAGTGGGGGAAACCATGAATTGCCCCCAGAGTCAGCACTTGTTCTTATTCCCACCCACTGGAAATGTCCAGGAGAAAACTTAGCACAGTTAACAGACAGGTGAACCCCCTCCAAAACAACACCTTTCTCAGTTAATTTAACTATAATTCACAGTGGTAAACCAGCAGGTAGCTGAGGTGGAGGTCACTCAGAACCCCACAGCACTAGAGACAGAGATCATTTTACTTATATATTTGTATAATATATTATTATAGAGACACAAACTTCACTAAGAGCTGGATTTCTCCTTATGTGGCTGATAATTATAGTTTATTTACTTCTTGCAGTTCCCATGTACTTCAGCCATGCACGTTTTCTGCGGACCACAGTTATTTCTGATCAGCAGTGTGGTTTTCAGGCTGCCACTGTCGTACCTTTGATGGCAGCCGAGTGGCCAGTGTTTTGCCTGGGCCTTGGGGACAGTTGCTGATGGTCACTCTGCTGCTTCAGCAGTTTCTAGTTTTCCCCGTGTGGTTTCCCCACACTTGGGCAATCCTGTCACTGGTGACCTTTTCCTCTGTCCTGCCTAGAAATGGCATCTGGCCCCAAACCCATGTGGGAACAAGACGGTCTCCTCTGAGCTGTGGGACACCTACCACAAGCTTGCACTTGGACCTCCTCCAGTTTTTAGCCAATTCACTAACGATCCTTTCTGGAAGGGCTTTATTCTACACAGATGATAGGAATGGAAATTACATACAGATGGGAATTAACAGCCTTTGCTTTAATAAGACCCCCATTTCTGCTTCCCTGGGGGAATCTGGCTAATTTAGGTTTATTCTGTACCTTCATTTTCTTCACCAATGCAGATTTTCAAGTTCCTTTGGTCAGTTGTTCATGACCTGACTTTTCACAAAAGCTTTTCTAATAGAGCCCTTGTAAGAACAGGTATCTTTTCCCATTATGAGTTTTGCATTCTGCTCAGTACAAGCCGTTTCCCAAATCCATTGCTGGGCTGAAGTGCTCCATCAGGACGTACCAAACCGGTCTCCTCATTACATGTTATGTGCCAGGTCCATCTCCTCCCTCTGTCTGGCATTTCAAGCCATTCTCACTGTAGCTGTCTGCAAAACTTGAGTCCACGGAGGGAACAGAGGGAAAAAAATATTTTACTAATAGCTATTGCTAAAGTATTTTGGTATAAGGAGACCTAAAATCCTTCATGAATATTGCAGTGGCTTCTCAACAGGCCTCCAGTCCTCGCAGCCCCCATCTGCTATGCTTTCTCAGACTTCAGTTCATCTGCTCCCTCCTGCACGTCTTCACCAGTGGAATAACTTTTTCCTAGCTGAAAGCCTTTGCCAGCTGTACTAATACTTGCTTATAAACTTGCTTACAGAGATTTCACAATTCCAGCAGGCAGGACTTTACTCTTAGCCCCCGCTTAAAGTGCAGGCTGAAATCCTGAACTTGGCCCTTTCTGAGAAATAATTTCTTTCCCTCTGCAGACACACTGCAGGGAATGTTCATTCCCCAGTTCCAGTGTAAACCAGGCAGTCTTCTATGAATTGCAGCTAAAAAAAAAAGATTGTATTCTTTGCAGTGAAATAAAAAGAAGTTCCTCACAACCCATTTCCACCTTATTAGAACAGATTATTTTTGTAGTGATTTAAATCTTGGGGTTAAGCATACTATGTTGGGCAAAGTTTGATAATGGGTGCTGGTGTTATTCAGCTGATCCTGATGGATCATTGCCTACTAAGTAGCCATTTACCTGTTTATCATCTTTTTCCACCAGTTTCCTTTGAAGGCTCTGAAGCAGGAAACTGGCAACATCCTTTGGGTAGTGCTTGCAAAGGTTGTATTCTCAGGGCAACTTAGAATCATAGAATGGTTTGGATTGGAAGGGACCTTAACGATCATCTCATTCCACCCCCTGCCAGGGCAGGGACACCTTCCACTAGACCAGGTTGCTCCAAGCCCTGTCCAACCTGGCCTTGAACACTTCCAGGAACGGGACATCCACAACTTCTCTGGGGAACCTATGTCAGGACCTCACCACTCTCACAGAGAAGAATTTCTTCCTAATATCCAATCTAAGCCTACTCTCTGTCAATTTAAAGCCATTCCCCCTTGTCCTGTCACTTCAAGCCCTTGTAAATAGCCTCTCTTCTCTTTTCCAGGCTGCACAATGCCAATTCTCTCAGCCTTTCCTCACAGGAGATTAATGAAGTGCTGTTAAGTACTGAATCAGGCCGAAAGCAAAGAACTCTGTCAGAAACAGATGCAACACATCTGCTGAGGAAAGTGTGCTGGAGGGAGGAAGCGTGTTCCTGCTTACACCTGCTGCTTGGACAGTCCCCTGAAGTCCAGGCAGTGCACAAGAGAACGTGCCACAGCCTGCCTGGGAGCAGGGCTGACTCTGGTGCAGCATCTGTGAGAGCAGTGCAGCCACAGGAAACCCAAACTCAGCTGCCCACTTGCTGCTCCACCTGCACAGCTCCTGCCTCTGCCAAGCTCTCGGCTGGGGGATGGAGAGCAGGAAGCTCCCTGCTGGGCTGCCCACAGAGCAGCCCTGTCCCTGCAGCTTCTGCAGATGTGCTAAACCATGAAGTCATGGATAGCAGCAAATTTGGAGGGGTTAGGGATGGGGAAGTATAGAAAGGAAGGAGGAGAGGCTTCATTCAGTCCTCCGTGACACCTATTTTCTGTTCTCTCTCTGCCTCTTCAGCCTTGGGCTAATATTTTTCCATATTAATAGGAAAATGTACAGGTTTGCTTCTGCAGTTATAACCCCGATTGTACAAAAATGGAAAATTATCTTGGATTTAGACTCTTACTTTTGTCTCTGTGAGTTTATTTCCAGGATCAGGGTCTCTTGCCCACTCAATCATTTGGATCGTCAACCCAGTCGGAATCAGTGCTATAATGATTAGTATAAAATCTTTCTCTCTATTTTGTAACTTTTAAAAACTTTTTATTTTAAACTGGCAGTTCTGCTGTTTCTGTGCACCATTTGGACAAGGATTTTGTTATTTTTAGCTTGATTTGTCAGGGGAGATTGTGTTTATTGCTGTGTTAGTATTGTGACTGTAAAGGAACAGTATGTTTTCATCCGTGATGTTCCTTTTCTGAACAGATCAATCTCAGTGAACTCTTACTCAGCAAATTATGTGGGTTTTACTAAACATTTGCTCAGAAAATACATTCTGTGGTTAGATACACTGGCATGTTCCCTGAGATGACCACACTGCAATAGTACAGTCAGAGCTGGCCTGGGATATAGGGTTGTGGGGTTGACTGTCAAGCAAGGACTTCTTGCTTATTTATTTTAAAAAATTGGGTAAAGCAAAAGGGTAAAAAATAAAATCATGCTTTAAAAAGTATATGAAATTTAAAGTTATTTATATTTTAGTTCTCCGAACCTTGACAATGTCCTTTTGAGAGCTCTATGCCAAAAAAAAACCAACAACAAACCTGTTTAAAAAAGCTGGAGACAGAGAGCCAGTCCTTCCTGAGGCTCTGCCAAAGCCTCTAGTAGAGGCAGACGCTGATGTCGGAAGAGAGCTGCTGTGATTGTCTTGTTTCCTATGTGTTTGACAATGTGTGACACCATCCCTGTGCCCAGTACAACTCTGTTGGAGTTTTCCATTGGCTTTGGTGAGAACTGGCCAAAGTCCTAAATTTGTCTAATGTGTTAATGTGTTAACTGTGTCAAAAACTTTGCGACACCCTTGACTATTGTACAGCTGATGATCTATGAGATGATAACTGTATCTGAGTAGGACAGACGACCACAGGAATTTCTCTCAGTGTCTGTTGCATTGTTATTAAAGACAGAACTAACTGTGACTCTGACAGTGCAATTTCATTAAACAACAGTAGATTTTCCAGGAAGTTAAATTTTGGGTTGCCATTTAATCACCAATCCAATAAAGTCTTGTTTGAACAGAGAACATTTTGCCTTTAACTGGATGGTTATTATGTTTAAATGTCATATCATTTGCTCTTATTATTTTTGGTCAAGAATGAAAAACAAGTCTCTGGTTTGTGTCCAAGCTTTAGATAAAGAACATCATAGCAGAAAGTAAAGGAGGAAAGCCCAACACATGCTCTTATCAAGGGGTTTATTGTTAAGGGTTGTGTGTGTATAACAGGATGGCTTAGACATCTAATTTGCAGTTGTAGTATTTAATGGGTATTGCATAATGAATGTGTACAGCAGTTGTATCTGCAGGGCATTTCTTATCAGTTCTAGGACATTATTAAGGCAAACAGTCCCCCTAAGTTAAAAATGAAGCAATGTTCCACTCTTCAGCTTTGTTGATCAAGCCTGGGACCTGTGCCTTTTTCTTTCTCAGTGCAAAACAAAGCCATGTGTTTTTTGGTGAACTTTCACTGCTGACAGGTTTTATTCTGTAAAAGTAGAGCTTTTGTGTTTTCAACAGCTACAGTCTCTCAAAGCCCTTGTAGCAAACATGGTTGAACCCCGAGGTCCTTCCTTAGGCTTGACTCTGCCTCCCGATCACACTGAGCTCCAGTTGATTTAAATGGGAGTCTTGCTTAAGGAAAAGCGTGAAACTTGGGATTCAGAGCAGTGTGTTCTGTGAAAGGACGTTCACCCATAACCTATATTGCTTGGCAGTATTGTTTTATCTAGTATATCTGACACACTCACTGCTTACGTAAGAAAGTAGTTTGTACTGTCAACAGCTCTGTTTAACCTTTAATAATAAAATTAGTAACTTAAACTAAGAGGCCCAAGTCCCGAGGCCCATATTTGGGTAAAGTTTCCATTGAAGCCAATGGTCATTTTGCCAGGGATAGGTCTGGAAAAGCCCTGAATTTTGAACTCACAATTTACCCCAGCAAGCTTTTTCAGTAGCCTCTGCTTCTGCTCTGCAAAGAGCAACTGCGACTACAGTGGCAGGGACAGGAAGCGTTAGAGGAACCTTTCTGTACTTTCCATTTAATGACTTTATTGGACAAGATGTCTGACAATACCAGGTTTTTCTAGTTCTCATTTTTATAAGCTATCTAATGCGCGGAAACGTCAGTTCTGGGCATATGTTCCTGTCCCTGGAGTCTTGTTCAGACATTAGAGGAACATTTTCTGACTCAAAAGATAAACACTTCTGCTGGAGTTCAGGGACGGAAATTGTTTTCATCGCAGCAGGTGTTGCCCATTAGTTCTACTAGAACTAAAACCCTAAGCTGGGCTTTAAGCGAGATGCATAATCAAGCTCTTACATCATGGTGAGATGTACCGTACTTGAACCTTTTGCTTGTTGAGACTGTATTTCCTCCAAGAAACATCCTGTTTTGCAATCCCCCAAATTCCCCATATGCCATACGGCATTAGGGATTTCATCACCTCCTGGGCACACAGGCTATGCTTTCTGCAGAAGACCCATAGGGAGGGAGAGACAGAGAGCCAGACAAGTCAGAGGTTTCCATATTTCCTGATGGGACCATGTGATCCATGAAAGATGGCTTTATTTTTATTCCCCCCCCTTCACTTCACACTGTTTCCATTCTAGACCTGAGTCTGACTTGCAGGCTGCTGGAGGCTGCTGATTGCATCATGTTGAGAAAAGGATCATACTCTCCTCAGTCCTGTTCAATTGTTTCAGGTCCCATCTTGCTTTTAGTGGTCTTGGCTGCTTTATTTTCATCCTTAACCCTGCAGTCACATCTGAGAACAGAATATATTTCTTAGTAGTTTTTCACTTGGCATCTTCACTGTAAATCTTTAGTTACATCTTTTGGACCTAATTTGACTCACCTGAATTCAATAGGGATCGTTAGTCTGGGTTTATAAAGAGGTTTACCAGAGCTCAGGGGATGTCAGCAGGCCCTGACTGGCTCTACCTGAGTGCCCATTCACCACGTGCTGCATTTAGGCTCTGCCCCTGATGGTGTGGGGCTGTTGTGCTGAGTCTTGTGCCTGGACCTTCTGGCTTGATTTGGGTTTGCCTGGGTCCCTGGAATTTGTCTGACCCTGCTTGTGGCTACTGGACCTGCTGACCTCGTGCCCAGGTATTGGGGGGCTGTGTCTTCTCTAGTTGGGGAAGCACCCTGCTCTCATCTTTTGTCCTACTTGTCTGTCCCTTGCAAAGCATCTTTCTTATCTCCTCCCTGGCTGTGGGAATTAGAATGAGGGCTTCAGTTGCTGCAAACACTTTCAAGAGTGATTTGGTCTAAGAACTGCTCACTTGTTATATTTAGTACAGCTGACCTTGGTTGTGGTTTAAAACCTGTTTACAGCTCTGCTCCCTTTCACAGGTTATACCACAACTGTGGTGCTCGTTATTGAGCAACAATGTTCCACTTTTCTAATTTTGCAGTCACTTGTATTGGTTTATCTGATATGTAGAGGAAAATGGTCTGGATTTTTTTTTTTTCCCTAGGCACATATATTTGCTTGTGTGTTTGTTTGTTTCCTTATAGCAAGAGAAAGGTATAATCATAGAATCATTAAGGTTGGAAAAGACCTCCATTGAATCCAACCTGTGACCAATCCCCACCTTGTCAACCAGACCAGAGCACTGAGTGCCACGTTCAGTTGCTCCTTGAACACCTCCAGGGGTGATGACTCCACCACCTCCTTGGGCAGTCCCTTCCAATGCCTGACAACCATTTCCATACAGAAATTTTTCCTGATGTCCAACCTGAACCTCCCCTGGCACAGCTTGTGGCCATTTCCCCTTGTCCTGTCCCTTGTCCCCTGGGAGCAGAGCCCGATCCCCACCTGGCTCCACTCTCTTGTCAGGGAGTTGCAGGGAGTGAGAAGGTCCCCCCTGAGCCTCCTTTTCTCCAGGCTGAGCCCCCTCAGCTCCCCCAGCCACTCCTCACAGGACTGACTCTCCAGACCCTTCTCCAGCTCTGTTGTCCTTCCCTGGACACTCTCTAGCCCCTCAATGTCTCTCTTGCATTGAGGGGCCCAGAACTG
Organism: Chiroxiphia lanceolata; assembly: GCF_009829145.1. Taxonomy (NCBI): domain Eukaryota; kingdom Metazoa; phylum Chordata; class Aves; order Passeriformes; family Pipridae; genus Chiroxiphia; species Chiroxiphia lanceolata. The sequence goes on from NC_045651.1 coordinate 9,726,473, forward strand.
GACACATGACTTGAGGTGCCTTCAGCAGTGCTCAGCAGAGAGGGACAATCACTACCCTGGTCCTGCTGGCCACACTATTTTTGATACAGGATGATAGTTACAGACACTAATTCACTGGATTATCACTGCTTAGTCACCTATAGAAGTGTAGTTAAAATGGCACTGATTCTGCAGAGTGCAGGGCAGAGCTGTAAAGGAAAGATTACCCCTGAATTTTCTTGGTGAAGCTCATCAGGACCGTAATCATCTTTCAGAGCTTACGTGCCTTATGATCCAACAGGTGTGGGCAGGGTAGAGAGAAGCAAAGAAAGATAGATCTTGGCATGCTCATCCTAAATGAACATCCTTTCAGTGTTACAGCAGGATGAACCCGTTCGGGAGCAGCACTTTCCCCTCATCCCACTAGAGGGTGGGTGCCGGTTGGACAAGCCAGGCTTTTGCTGGAGCTCTGCCTGCTTGGCAAGGGCACAGTGGGAGCGTGAGCATTAATTTATCACCTAACAAGGGTGGCGAGGCTGCCAGAATTGGCAGTTGGTACTTCAGAAAATATTCAGCTTGGGGATGGATGCAGACGTTTTCCCTCTCTGCTTCAGTCTCCGTAATCAGGAGATGTTCTGAGTATTAATAATATATAAAGTGAGTGAGCCAAATGTTTTTTTTATTTTTAGTAGCTTAAACCAAAAGTGTCTATACTTTGTTTCTAAATTAGTTTGAAAGTTCTTCGTGTTGGTGTATTCTACCAGGCTCACAGGCACAGCATTTAGAAAGTACTTGTTTCAGGGTTAGGAAAAATAGAAGATTTAATAGATCAGATTGTATTTTCTTTTGGTTTAATACTTGCAAAATCATTCACAAAAAGACATACAAAAAACCCAGTCCCCTTATCACAATCTCCACTTTAGAAATGAAGCATGATTTGTACTTACAATAAATCTCAGTTTAGAAAGGATATGGTTCATTGTAATAACCATTAGTATCATCTCAACAGCTTCCCTGAACTCTGCTTCAGATACAACAGGCCATAAGATATTGTTTCAGGTTTTTTAATATTTTTATTTTCACCTGATCTATTTGTTTGCATTGTAGGAATGAAAATGCAACCTTGGGTTAGGATTGAGCTAAATAATTTTGTAGCTGAACTATATAAATCACATCCAAGACAAGGTGGAATAAAGTTAGAAAATAATACAAGTTTATGAAGTCTGGGGGGGAGAGAATTTATCTAAAAAGAGATTGAATAGATCAACATTAATTTGGTGTTGAATAGGCAAGGAAGGGATTAGAGCTCTGTGAAACAGGGAAAGGTTCAAATAATAGTACTATGAAACTACTTTTTCTGTAAGAAAAGATATTAATATGGGTAAGAATGGTAATATTACTTTTTGGCACAAAGTTGAAATTATTTGTAAAGTCAAAGACTTGATCTTAAGAAAGGGATGTTCAGTTATATTAATCAAGCTAAAATAAAGAGACAAGAAGAAAGGACAATCCTCTGACTTAGACATATGTTTCTTTGACAGCCCCTGACAGTCTTTCATATCTGGGATAACATATTGCACAGTTGTATGTAACAGTGGAGTTTTTCCCTGGGTCAAGGGCAAAGCATTGCACAACCAACCCAGGTGCCTTGCAGGCTTCGTGGATCCCTTATTAATCTTCTGTTCCAGCATCAATGTTGGCCCCTGCTGGAGACAGGAGACAAGGAGAAGATGGATCACTGAGTCTGTTCTGGCGTGATAGTTCCTATGTTTTGTTCCATAGAAAGGGTTGTGATCAACAAAAGCATTGCCAACGTAGGTCACTTGCCAGTTCATGAGCAATGGGATTGCTTCGCTGGTTTGTGCAGCCCTGGTTGTTTTTGCTTTATTGAAATGTGACATTGGCTGACAGCTCTGTGGGATCTCACATATGGAGACTTTGCTCCACAGGGATGGGAGAAACTGGACAAATTGTAGAGGGTTTTCACATATGGGGCCAATTCATGCCTGATGAACCCCTGTGGAAGCTGTTGGCGCTGCACCAGCCAAGAGGCTGACCCGTCATATCCACTGATTCATTGTGGTGCTGTTTGTCATGGTTAAAGCACTCGAAATTTTCCCCCTAATGGGGGACCATGCTGAGTTTCAGCATGTATTACTCTGCTGCCCGCCTGTTTCCGTTGTTGCTGGATCTTCTGGAGTTGTTTGTGTTTGTTTAAAAGGAGAACAGTGAACTAAGCTGGTGGTTGAAGCGGTAAATGTGGTTTAGCTGGATTATAAAGACATTTGACATTCTTTGTCACCTTCTTAAATGTGTGACGTGAATGGGTATGAGAACAGGCCATGTGGATAAAGAGGAATCAGATGACAGAAATGAGACCAGAGTGCTGGAAAGCAGAGGAGATGGGAACACCATGGGGATTTGTTCAAGGATGGTCTCAATTCATCCTGTGCCCAAGTGACTTGTAAGAAGGCAGCACTGCTGCAGCAGGAATACATGTCTGCATAAGGTGGCACCCTAAGAAGATGACTGGGGATGGAGGGGAAAGGAACACAGTGGGATTTGTGGAACTGGGAAAGGAATTCCAGACCTTTCAGTTGGATTAAAAGGTCTGTATGTGTGTCAGGGTGGGGAAAACACCCCTAGTCTGTAGGGCTAGATCTGTGTTGTGCCTGATTAAATGTGGCCTAGTGGACTTGATGGGCCATATTTTTGGTGTGTTAGAGAAGCTAATGAGGGCATGGATGTGAATATACAACTGTTGTGCTGTTTTCCCAAAAATTTATGGCCATGGTTTAGAAAGCAAAGGAGTGAAGATGTTTGTATGAGTGATTTAGTCAAAACAAGCTCAAATCTATTGTTATAAGCAGGCTCTCAGGGCATAATGTGGGGCTTGTTTCCACTGCTTGCAGTGTGTTGTGGAGGAAGGGACTAGATGAGGAAAAGTAAAACTCCATGAAAAATATAAGTGTGAAGCTTGAGAAGAGTAGCAGGGCCATAGGCCCTCAAGGAGAAAACCAGAGAGGCATCACATCTAAACAATGTAAGATGCTTCAGAATGGGCTGAAAGGGTGAATAATAATCTGACAACTGAAAGAGAGTTGTGTGGGTTATTTTTTATTTACTTTTTTTTTTTTTTTTTAGGAGAGCTGGTAGAAAAGCAGGAATACTAATGGAGAGAGCCTGAGAAGTAATGGGGACAGTGGAAGGAGAGGGTGTTTCAGGGTGGTGAAGAGAACTGGAGACACCTTTCTTTGTAGGAAGTATGCAAAATAATGAGACCCATCCATAATTTCACTATATTTCTGAGCACTTGTTCTGGTTGTTTTATGTGCTGTGGATTTTGGGCAGTGGGAGCAATAGATCCCAAAAAGGGACTGTGACTGTGTCTCTAAGCCACTACCACCTAATGCTTGGCTGGGAGCAGCCTTCTCCCAGTCTTTACTAATTGGACAAGGAGAAACAGGAAGATATGTTAAGCAGATCACATAATCTGTCCAGTAGAATGCCATGGCAGTAAGAGCATCCATTCTTTTGTGCAAAAGTGCCTACATTGTAGCAAATCGTAGTCAATAGCAGACAGTTGCTCTCTGCATACACTTAAGCTCGCATGTAAATTTTGAATAATAGAATCACAGAATTATTTGGGTTGGAAGGGACCTTAAAGATCATCTTGTTCCAACCCCCTGTCATGGGCAGAGACACATTCCACTAGACCGTGTTGCTCCAAGACTCGTTCAACCTGGTCTTGAACGCTTCCAGGGATGGAGCACCCACAGCTTCTCTGGGCAGCCTGTGCCAGGGCCTCACCACCCTCACAGAGAAGAATTTCTCCCTAATATCCTGTCTAAACCTATTCTCTGTCAGTGGGAAGCCATTCCCCCTCGTCCTGTCACTCCAGGTCCTTGGAAATAGTCTCTCTCCATCTTTCCTGTAGGCTTCCTTCAGGTACTGGAAGACCACAATTAGGTCACCCCGAAACCTTCTCTTTTCCAGGCTGAAAAGAGCCTGGATTTTTTGTTTTAGGTCAAATTGATTTTTTTGCTTTTGGTCCATTTGTTAGCCCTGATATTGTGTACAGATGAGTGCAGCAGACCATGGAGAAAAGCAGTTGTGATCATGCAGATCCCCGCAGTTCCAGAATAAACCCAATTTATTTTTTTCTGAAAACAAGGAAGACTTGTGAACACTGTATGTGAAAGCAATGAAAGTACTGTCTAATAACGAAGATTTCTGCTTTTGTGAAACTTTATTCTACGTAATTTGGAGGAGGAACCTTGACAAGTGTTTGCTTTTTCTCCACGATTTGTTTGAGATAGAGGCTGGTGAGATTTTAGTTTGGAATCAGAGAAACGTGAGTGTGAGCCAGGCTTGACATATAAGTGGTGTTAGATGTGTTTGTAGGTGGACCATGAGAGAAGTGAAGAGCCAGGAAAGAGAGGGAGGACACAGCTGTGAGATGCAGATAAAATGGAAGACATTTGAAATACTGAAAATTGGCTAACACTGAGGGCAAGGAAGGTTCAGAGTCAAGACTATGGGTCACTCTTAGAAGCAGGAGGTTGAAGATTATGGATATTGAGCTATTCAGAATTAGCACCCTCTTCTCCTGAGTTTTGCTGACTCTTTTATGTCTTATTTTGTCAGCATTTTGTGGTCCAGAAACTTAGAGCCTGTTTCACACTCCTTCCACTGAGCACAGCCTTTCCTAGGACACCTCATGGACTGGAACACTCCAGCCTCCAAGCAAGCTCCCCTCCAGCTCTGCCAGGAGTGCTCCAAAGGGCAGAGTTACTCCTGTAAAGCCACTGATGTTACACCTAGGGATGGATTTTGCCACTGAATTTGAGAGTATGTGCACTCAATGTGCAAGCTGGGCATCATAAAAACTAGTAATAAACCAAAAAATGACTGTATTATTGCCTTCCACATCTTGCTTGTGTAATCTGCCTGCAGACAATCTGTAGACAATCTTCTCTCAATCTGGAGGTAGTTTTGGTTTCACATGTATGGTTTTTGACGGGCCACCTCCGTCAGCCACTATGTGTTGGAGCTGTAAAAATAAGAAAAATAATAATTTTGCTCCCTGAAAGCCAAATCAAACCACAGTACAGATCTGACAGCTGTCCAGGCAACTGAAAACAATCAGTCATAAAATGCCTTTAAATCAACAAACAGAAAACCAAAGAAATATCAAGTGAGATTAATCACTGTCAATTGTTCCAAGGTTTTATAACAAAGGGGCAGGAGGAGGAATTAGTCTTGCAGACTTTACACCCCTCCTTTTTTTTTTTTTTCTTCTTAAAGGGCAACAGTTATCCAAGTCAGTAAAAATGAGGTAATTATATTGCAAAATTCCTTGGATGAGAATGAGTTTTAGTTCTAAAATCTGAAGCTACATTTACCCACAGCAGAAGATTGCTGGAAATAGGGTGAATAGCAGCTTGCATGTTTATTTTTCCTAGAAGAAAACAATTGACTCTTCAGAACTTGTTTGGAAGTGACTGAAAACAGATGGCAGTGGAGATGATCTGCAACCCAGAAGCATCAGAGTGGTTATGGATTCCTGGGGGCTTGTGTTTTGTTTGTCTGCCTTAGGCTTAAGCAAATACAAACTGAACTGGGAAGCAAAAAGGGCTTTTCAGGAGTTCTCAATCACTGGTACCTCATACTGAGAGAATGGGAATACAGATATGTTATTTTTTTTCTGCTGTGATTATTAATTAGATTGTTGTGTGCTAGGGGCTAGGTAGAGCTGACTATGCCTTCCCCAAATCGTGAAAAATTTATATTCAATTTCTGTAGCAGGAGGAAAAAAACATGTGCAAAATTTCCAGACAGAAGCTTCATAAAAAGGGGACTCTCCAGTTTTGCTCATGATGTTGGCTCAGTGGTAGATCTTCCTGGTAATTCTGACAAAGTTAATTTGTACTGCAGTAACTCCAGGTGTGTGTGATTGTAATGCAGTACTGCACCAATAATGGAAAAAAAAAATCTCCCTGTAGTCTGTATGCAGAAGCTCTGAATGAACCTCCCAGTGTTATTTTGAATCCTCTGTGCTGCTGGGGTACATTAGAAGACAGATGCGCTATGGAGATTGTTTTTCTTTATCAGAGTAAAGCTATCTGGGCAGTATTTGAATAAAGTAACTTTTTCTATGATGCTTTTTCAATGTTAATACACCAAGAATTTGGACTCTCTTGCCAACAAGTAAAGGCATTAAATGGCAGTCACACTGTGTTTTTTCTTGCCAGAACATCCAAACCAGGCTTACTATTTTTCCATTATCCACTGAGAGCAGCGATGTAATCACTCTTTTTCTGTATTCTGTATATATACACTGGACATGACACTGATGTTCAATTTATTTTATGTATTAGTCTTCTGTGTTTGTGTTAGTTGCTGCATGGTTTTTACCAGTTTGTTGACAGCATTGACAGAACCAGGTACTGCTTCAATTAATTGTGCAGCCTGAGGACACCCATGACTATGCTTTTCCTGATACAGAAAAGTATTTAAGCAAATGCTTAGTGATTAATGATTTCAGGTTGTGAATAGTCACACTGGGTTAACAGTGTCCTGTATTTAAAGGTGAGCTCATATGTCTGTGCCTTGCTGGATCAGGGAGCAGGTGCATGTTTTGACAATACTGTTTTCTTATAAATTTAAATGATACTGTGAGGAGATTCCAGAGCAAACTCCAATTTTCAGGATAGACCTGTAGCATAGCAAACTGCCTGAGATCTGAAGGTGGAACTGTCACTTTTTTCATCCTTAGTTTCAAAGATGAAGATGGTCCAGACCTGACTGCCCATGCTGCAGTCACTGGGGTGCTTGCAGGCTTTCAAGGTTTACTGAGACAAGGTTAATTAGTGTAAAGTTTGACCTCTTGCCCCCCACTTTCTCTCTCTGAAGTCACAACTAAGCCCTTGTGCCTTTTTATTTACCTTGCATCTTATCCCTCTTTGTTCTCCTCTCCCCAGGAGCCCAGTTCTCTCTTCACGGCTTTGGTCTCTCTCCTTTTTTTCTTCTCTTGTTGTCATGCTGAGCCTCTGGAGTTCTTTTTACTGAAGAAAGGCTGGAGTGAAAAGTCCCCACAGCCCAGCTCTCACATAATCTGATCTGAGCTTAATCCAATTTGTCTTGGCAGGGAGTTTTATAGCTGGGATGGGCAGCCTCAGAAAAGCAAACCTGACCTGGCTGTACTGTGACATACTTCTACCTTGTTGCATCACAGCTGGTTTGGTCCAGGCCAAGAAGGTGTTGTAGGTTAAGGTTTATAAGTGAACTAAAAATGGATGGATAGCCTGTAGAGAAAGGGCCTTGCATCAGCCTCCTTCAGAGGAAGAAACTGGGACTGGGCAATTAGAGGCAGAGCAACATGTGAGATTTCAAGGGCACTGAGGGAGTGGGTTGTTCCTATGCAAGTCAGTGTCCTTGAAGGTTTCTTCTTAGCTCCACTCATACTGGTGGAATCTCTTAAGAGGGCATCCTGTGACCCTTGAATGTGCTGGCTGCTTCTCCCTGCCCTCCTCTGAGGGGGTGGAGGGCTATGACTGTTTATGGCATCAGCTGGAAGGATTGATGAGTTGCTTAGATGGATTTATAGGAGATCCGACAGAGCATTTTAATAAATCACCTACTGAAGTAGCTCTTAATTACTGACATTCATGTTTCTTCCCCTCACATGCAGTATGATGAGGATGCAGCAGAGCCATGAGCCCACGTGACAGAACTTTTGTGGTGTATGGGATGGGTCCGTTCCCATAGTCATTAACTGTGCTGAAGTTGACAAGTTAATTCAAGGAGTGCCAGTACTTCTTTACCTTCCCCAGGAGGACTGTGAAGGACTTTTTACTGTGATCATTTCAGACTTTTGGGCATTTTGGTGGGAGTGGAGACTGAAGAGGAGGTGGTATAAAACTGCATGTTGCTGCTTCCTGATAGTGCCAGAAACCACAGCTTTTTCTAAGCCTTTTCACCCAAATGCTGCTCTCTAAACAGCTCAAGCTTGTGATGAGGGTGGAAGTGTGTCCATAATGTATTTGGGGCCTGTCTCTCAACAAAGAGTTCTTCAGGTGCTTGCTGATTTAGAACATGGCTGGAGTGCTTTGGGTGTGAGAAGTGCTCTACCCATGTTTGCAAAGGCATGAAATAGTATTCCTTGTGTTAATGTTCCATTTAATAACAGCCTCAGGCCTTCTAGCTAGTCCATTTCAAGGCATTAATTGAACTTCTTGGATGCTCGAGGCCATTAACCTTTGACTGTAGCCCACACTAGAGGCAAACTAATCACTCAAACGTTCTCCCTGTGCCCTATTGCTTAAGCAACAGTGCAGGAATGTGCTACACTGCCGGATAAATCATTCACCATGATATCATCAGAGCTGCTGGGTTGCCATTTAATTTTAGTGGGGTACAGAATGTTACAAACCATGGCAATTAGCATTTGCAGGCACTGGAAAACCTCTTTGAGTGATATACGTGCATTTTCTAAAATTAAAAAAAAAAAAAAGGGGGGGGGAGGTGGAGGAAGGAGAACAACAGAAGCAGTGAGGTGCAGGTTGGCAGGGAACTGCATCATTGCCCTGGGCAGGTGCCTTTACCTGTGTAGTAGTTTAGTCTTATCTCTGCTGATCTGGACCATCTGCCAGGTCTCTTCCATCGCTGTGCTGGAGGCACAGGGTTTGTTTGTGCCATAATGATGTCTTATAACGGAGCATAATGGGATGAAGCTGTGCACATATCTAGAAAATCCAAAAGTATCCAGAAAAAAAACCCCCACCAGAGGCAGTTTAGAGCTCTGTATCTGAAAGTTTATTTTCTCCTATGCTTCCCTTGCTGTCTGGGGTAGTTCTCTGGGGGATGCTAGTTTTGAATATTTTTGGAAGTGACTTTAGGCTGCAAATGTTAGTTGGTTTGCAAGCTTAGTCCAAAGCTGTCAGTCCTTCCTGAGCTACAACTCACCCTCACTCTTACGAGAGTTGCCTGAGATGAGTGTTCAAGATTTTCTTGCTGATACTTTCTGGACTGCTGTAATGAGCTCTGGTCTGTGAAAGCACCAAGAAAATGAATAAAAAATTACATTGACAACTCATTCTTTTCACATAGTTAAACCAACCGAACAAAAAGACCATCCTAAACCTTGTTTTCCCACTCCTATTGGTCTCCTAGACCTTTTTCAAAGAGGTGGGGGGCTTCCTCTCATCCCCATCTGGCTCTTCTGGGCACCCCCTTTTCCTTTGCTCTCCTGCTGGCTGAGTGCTGAGCTATCTGCTCATCTGTCCCAGCAGTAGTCCTTTGGAGGTTCTCAAATCTCCAGTATTGGGTTGCATCCCAACCCAATTTTGGTCTTTCAGTTCTGAAATGCATGCAGAGACTATTCTGGGAAGGAAAGGACTGTGTCTCTCCACAGCCAGAGGCAGAGACAAGCCCTCAGCATTGATGTCTGCTGATTCCAAGAAGCAACTTTGGACTATTCTTGTGTGAAAAGCTGTCTCTGCTGCCCTGGAGCTGACAAGGATTGGAGGAGGACTACATGTGTGGTAGCTCCCAGTTACCAGTCATAGTTCCCAATGAGAGGGACTTTGGTACCAAAGACAATAAGATTGGAATATTTTTGTGTGTCTGTGTCAATGTGACCTTAGAGCAATAGGACTGGAGGGGGTGGAGTTTCCAAACTGTGTGGCAAGTGGCTCCAAGTCCTGAAGGAATCCTCCAGTGTGCTTATGAGCAAAATGAGGAGGAATGTGTAGCTACTGGCTTAGTTCTAGGACACTGCAGTCCCTAAGTCTAGCCTAAACTCATTGCCAGAGCAATGAAAGAGCAGAGATGAGTTTGAGGGAGAGCAAAAGAACATGAGCTCACCCTGGAGGTCTTAAGCTGCCAAGGTTTTCCTGAAAAGGGAGCTGATTCCATGCAGACAGAATAGAAGGACTCAAATGTCCCCAATAGGAAAGTTTCTATTAAAAAAACAAATCCAGACATGCACTTTTTTAATAATGTGAAAATTCTTCTGTTGTTTATGAGATCAACTCTTTTAGGGGGGTAAGAGGGGGAGAGAAAGAAAAGAAGCTGTTTGTTAGCAAAATGAAATCCAGACAAATATTTATAGCTACTTTCAAGTGGCTTGTTCTAACATGAGTTGACTATCCTTAATACCTTCCCTTTAGCACCATTAAGCATCTCACTGGCACTCAGAACAAATTTATGAATGTCTTATAAAAGTCAACAAGCCGCAGGAAAAAAATAAATAAAAAAGAGCCTTATGCAAACAGTGCTTCATTGCAAGAACTCAAACAAAGAAGGTCATATTCATCATTTGCTCACAGAGAGGGAAAGCCAAGAAGACTGATGAATGATGACACAAGACCTGGCTGACTTTAAATCCCCACCTAACAGGAGTTTCTGTAGGTGCTGCCAGGGTGGCCACACTCTTTGCAGGCTGCTGCTGCCACATCTCACATGTTCCAGTAATTACTGTTCTCCATCAGAGCACTGGCTTTCGTGCACCTGCAGACAGGAGTAAATTGCAGGAGTCTGACCTGCAGAGTCACTTGAGAGGCTAAATTCCTGTCCAATGGAGTGTGCTGGTCACTGGGTTTAATAAAATTAGTTGGAGGTAATTTATATTGTTGGAACCTGTCCATCAAATAGAGGGATAAGTATAAGAATAGGGGAATTGATTGTAAATCAGGTTGTCAAATGTGACTCTATTTGACATGGGAGGTGAGTGTGACCTAAAGTAGTATTCCCACTGGATTAGGCTGTAATGTTAATTTTCTCAGCAGCTTTTCAAGTGTTTATATAAAAGGTTTTGGTAGCTGTAGGTGCTAGTTCCCTATTCTTTTAAGTACTGTGGTACACAAAATGGCAATTCATTAGGAGCTTGATGCAGTCAATGAGTCTTTTTATCAGTTCTAGAAAGCTCCAAAGCCAGAAAGGTGAAAATGCCATTCTTTCAGTGACATGGTAAAAGAGGGAGGATAGCTGCATGGTGGCTCTCTAGAGGTGAAATCTGGGCTGATCAGAGGCTGTAGTAGGAAGAAGGATCTCATCCAAGGCAATGAGATTTGGTTCGGAGCATCAGTGGGAGACAAGTGACCCACTGTACTGGGGAGACATTTGGGACTGGGCTCAGGTGTGGAGCATGGGGGTAATTCTGGCTTTAGGGAAATGTTAGACCAGTGGAGAGATAGGATATACCTAGGAGGAGGAGAGATGGGGGGGGGAAAAGAGTTTAGTCTGTACAGTGGATTAATAATCCTGGGTCAAACCTGGGACTGGAGGGGTTTTTTAGTACATAGTTGGGGTTTTGGCTAAACAGTCATTCTAATGAGAGAACCTTTCTTGTGGGACCTGTGTTGCTTCTGATGAATCACTGAATTGTTCTTCCAGCTCTCAAACCTGCACTCTATTTTCCTTTTCCCTGGCTTCTGGAAATCTGATCAGATTTGAAACAGAAGGGTTTTGTATTCTTTACTTCCCACGATAAGGAAGGACGTGTGTGTAACCCGGGTTATGCCACTGACAGATTACCAGCAAGCACAGTGCTGCATTTCACTGAAATGAGAGTCATTCCCCCCATATAGCTGCAGAAGCAAGTGTCCCTCAAGGTGATCACTGCTACAGGAAAGAGCTTATCTCTTTAGCCACCAAAGCTGTGAAATACTTTGAAACTGGATAAATGTTACTGTTTGTGATGTCACAAATTACTGTATGTGACATTCCTGTGTTTTGAAGTTACCTGGCAAAAGGGCTGCTGCCATCACACGTGCATTTGCTCTTGCCTGGAGACTGTGCAGCTGATGCCAACCAGAGAAGCCAGTTCCAGGGTCCTTTCTGCCAGGACCTTGGTGTTTGAGCTCAGGGATGATGGAGCTGTGGCAATTGGAGCTCTGGCTGCTCTGTTGTGGCTGTGCCATGTTGAGCCCCATGGTGGATATGCAGAGCGTGTCAGCTTGTTTCCCTGCTCCAGGACAATATACACTAAATTACTCTTGCTGCTGCTCTCCATGTCATTGTTGTGATGCAAGGGATGCTGAGAAGGACTGTTACTAAATATGAGTTAGAAAGTCGCTGTTCCTTGTTAGGTTTTAATGCTGCCTTCTAGTGCAGACCACTTAAACCTCAGTGGGAGTGGGGGACAATTTGTGTGTATTCTGACTCATAGAGTGTAATAACCCAGTGGAAAGGAAGCTGTTACAGGACATTTGTCATTTTTACCTGTTAACTCCTTTTTGAGCAAATCTAGAAGAACTAGGCCCATGAGAGAGCCTGTAAAGATCATGTGAGGGGCCGTGGAACCCTCAAACTTTTCATAATTCAAATACAAAAGAAATAAGAGAACGAAAACATGAAGTGAGGGATGATGAAAGAGCCTCATGCTTTTGAATAGTTATTTTTTAGGGTTAAAGTCTACCTGCTGCAGTTAGACTTTCTCCTTCTCTGAAACCATGTAAAAGTTAAACAGTTCAAGAGTATTTGCTGCTGTAAATTGTTATTCAGAATCCCAGTGCTTTCGGCTGCCCATGGTTTATCTCTCATGCAGGTCCTTTCTTTCAATATTTAAGGTAATTTTCTGCTTTATGGCATGACATAAATTGATAACAAAACCCTCAATACTTTCTTTAACCACTTATTTTCTTTCAGACACTTTGTCTTTCGGAATTATTGAGTCAGCTGTAATGACCTTGATGTAAATATGTACTTTTGAACTAATGTGAGGATCAAAGACAAAAGAATGTGAAACAGGCTGGAATCTGGAAATTATCTGTGTGAGGTTGGCATCGGTTTTCCATCTTCTTTCATTCATTTTTGTGATGTAGAGCCCAGAACAAATTGCTCAGCTCAAAAGTGAGGAAAAGTGACGTTCAGACAGCAGCACAATGGTTGCACCACTGGCATTTATAATAATTAATCTGCTTTGTTTCTTGTTTTAACATGATCATCATCAATATAAATCATACACAAATGACGTGGAACAAACCCCGTTATTTTTTAATGGCTCTTTTGCTTGGATTCTCTGACTGATATGAAATGCTAGTCAGGAAAAGTAGTAGGTAGCACTCAACTGCAAGTTGAGGTATTTGAGAGAGAAGTGCGACTTGTTTGTAGAAATCATCCCCGATTTCTTTAAGAGATGAAGAAAGTGGGAGTTCAACATCACTAGGCTGTATGACTTTTTTTTTTTTTTTACTATGATTGACTTTGAGACAAATGGATCAGCTGCTCATCATTTCTAGAGGAAGAAACCAAAACTGTATTTAATAGTTAAGTTAGAATTTTGCTGCACTGCTCTGAAGAAGTGAAGGATGAGTTGTGCTGGCAACAGCAGTTTTGCTTCATAGTTTTTTTTGACCGCTGGCACTGGAATTGAGAGGAGGTTTTTTAATCTATTAAAACTGACATTTAGCTTTGCTTAAGGTGACTTAAAATTCTAAAAACAAATTCTCTGGAAACTTTATGTGCTGCTGAGTGAACTGCTGAGAAATAGAAATCCTTTTCAGAAGTGGCCTCTGATTCTGTAGATCTCCCCTCTTAAATGCTTGATCTCAAGTCCTTGAGCTGAGCTTGAGAGCATCTGCAGCTTTCCTTGGCTTTAGTTGTGAAAGAAAGGTGGCTAGCTGTGAAAACCAGGCCTGCTTTGTCCCTTAGGTTGGACATTCAGGACAAGAAGACACATTTAAGCACCCTGTTTGACATACTTGCTCGTGTTATGAGGGCAGTCAGAACTGAAACAAGTGCAATAACCCAGTTTCCCAGGTCTCCTATATTTTATCTTGTAATCTGCTCTTCCCTGTTGGTAGGCAGGAGAACAAAAGGCTCTCTGGGGTCAAGGACAAGGGTGGTTTTCTCTTTACAAAGTTCCCCATAGTCCTTCTTGATGTTGAAATTAATAAAATCCCCACTGTAGCTGTCACATCTCCTTTATAGGTTTCCAGCAAGTAACTGTCTGTTAATGTTAAGTATCTAAGAAGTTAAATTTCCAGGCTTTTAGTGGCATTAAACAGTAGATAGGTTTTATGGAAACCTGATTCTGCAGCAGCTGTAAGTTCCTAACAGTAACAAACAAACAAAAATCTGCTTTTTTTCCAGCCACACAATCTTTAAAATATTAACAGGGTGTTTAAAATTTTATTTGTACCAGTAGTCATTTTTCCAGCTGTTGAGCTGATGAACACTTTCATTTTTCTTTACTCCCAGCCCATCAGACATTTTTACATTTTTATTTTAGTTTTTTTAACAAGAAGGAAGCTGAGTTTACTTCTTGGTCTTATTCCTAAGAATATATTTCTGAGTGCAATTAAAGGAGTTTGTCACCAGTTCCTGGATTGCACAGAAGTCTTCTCTGATACTGCAGAGCAATATTTTGCAGGCATAAATATAGGAAAGAGACTGCTGCCATTGTGACATAGCACTGAAATACTTCATATTTATTTGTACATGCCTGCCCAGCTCTGACATCAGTGGCACCAGCGTAGATCTGAATCTTCTTGGGACATTGCAGTCCTGCTCTGTGGTGTAATGCTGGGACAGAAGAGGCTCCCAGTAACTTTCCACTTGCCTCATGGAGACCCTCTGTTCACAAAAACCCCTATTCCTCAAAGAAGTAGGTTTTTTCTTTGTTTCTTTTGCTTTTGTCAGGAAAGGCATTGTGTCAGGTGCCCAGACTAGGGGAAAAGGACATGCCCAGGACCCTCCAACTTGTGTTAGACCCACTGCAAAGGGCCTTCACTCCACACCCTTGTTGGGGAGCACATGGTCAGACAGGGAAGTTTCCTTAATGTCTCCTGGTGGAGAAAGGTGCCTGAGGCTGGTGTGTGGGGGGAAAAGCTGGAGACTGGCCAAGATCCTGAGACCTCGTGGTGCCAGGGGAATTGAGCATTGCCAATGCTTCAAGAGCACCAAATCCTTTCAAACTTTCTCTGCATTGATGTGCCATTTGGAATGGCCACTGAGACCTTGGCACTATTGGTGTTGCCAGAGGGATTAGATGGGAGGTGGAGAAGTGAGGAAAGACTTGAGGTGTTGGTTGAGTACAGTCATTGTCTCGTGTTTTCCAGTGCTTGGCTGCAGCACTGACAGTCTTGTCATCTGATTATGAACAGTTTACAGATCTATCTTGATTTGCTGTATAAAACCCTTAGCAAAGAGCATCAGTTCAGTCAGTCCTAAGAGCTCAACATCAGCATCAACTGAAGAGGTCACAAGGGGCAGATGAGGAAACCAATGTCTGCACTTCTGCTAGTCATTTCGGTCCTTTCTAATTTATAAAAGGAGGTGTACTGGGGAAGTTGCACAATCTGGGACTTGAACAGAAAATGAAGAGGGTTCACAGAAACAGATAATTTTCCTAAGGGAAAAATAAACTCCCAACAAAGTGAGTGGCTCGGTATTTTGAACACACAGGTTACCAGGCAATGAGAAATCTAACAGACCTTGCTGTGTATGGCCCTTCTCTGCTGTGCAGCTCAAGGTTTAGAACATCTGTCAGTCGTGGCCAGTGGGGTTTTGTGGAGTGGAACAATGTGCCTTTATCCCTTCATAAGGAAGTAGCTGAGTGTAGGTGGGATTTGGAGGGTTGTACTGATTAATGCCTGTCTTGATCTCAACATTTTTGCTAATAAAGTATCTTTTAGCTTGTGTGAGGGGATGAAGCAACACACTGAGTCAATCACAGCCAAGTGACATAAGTTCCAGTGCCACCCAGTCCTACTTGGTGCATTTCAGCTCTCGGTTATTGCAGAACAGGTTTAAAAATAAGTTGACATTCACTGATCTGTATCTGGGTTATCTTTCTCCTTCCATCTCCTTTAAGTTGGCAATGGGTTCTCGGGCAACACTCCCACATTTCTTGGAGAAGGCTATTCTTCACATCCAGTGATGTTAAATGCTTTGGGACCACAGTTCTGCATGTTCTCACTGTCCTCTAAAGACTGATGTGGGACAAGAACCTGTTCTTCTTTGTTTAGTTGTTCTAAAGACTGGGTCTTTTGCTTGGACTGTTGCCCAAGTATTTTTACAAGTCCAGACTTTCACTCTGCCCTTGAGAGCTGCTAGGGTTTTTTTCCTCAGGATTTTGGTTATGAATGTCTCTCCCTAGCTTGGCTTTTGAGGGAGAGAGAAATGCACAAGCAATGCTAAAGAATCTTCATGCATGTTGTAATTTATTATTTGTAAATGAAAAAAATCAGTCCTCACCTTGGCCTAATATCCAAGGTGTGTTTCACCAAAGGACAGATCAACTGAATCAAAATTCTTGTACAATGAAGAGGGAACATTAATCATTGTTTCATTCATGATTATTTCCCCCCCACACTCCAGAATAACTGTGTTGGTATGAAATCTAACCTGCCCATCGAAGCCACTAGACCCAGGCAGGAGCTGCTTTAGGTTTTTTGGCCCCAGTAGCTCTTTCCAGGAGTTATGCCATACCCCAGAGACTGCTGTTGTGGATGCAACAGCCATGGCAATGACACGGGGTAAACCAGAGACAGTTTGGAAAAAACTGCTAAATTTTGGGTTTTCCACATCCATCAACTTCCAAATGCTCTTTCAGGAGGGGGATGGATTACTATTTTATTTCTAATAAGATTTTTGTTCTCTTCCCCTTTTCCCCTTAAATGGCAGATTTAAAATGTGTTGTGGTTTGCATTTGGAAAGAGAGTTTGCTGTGTCCAGTGTCCTCTTAAGGAGTGACATAACCAGACACAATACATAACATAACCAGACAATTCTGCAGTTGTCTGTAGAATTGCACTGTACATAGGTCAAATAGAGTTTTAAAAACTGACAGTAGTATTATTACTACACCATATTTGTATTCCATGTATTATTTGCAAAATGTAGCTTATTCCTATTTGAGATAGATTTCTCCTTACATAAATCAACTGAAATCTATAACATAGCAAGAGTACAATGACATTTCCCTTGATTGTATCTTCCCAGCCTGCAGCTGAGAAACTCTTCAAACCAGAGATTTGTTCTTTTCCCCTCTCTGAGATCAGTGGCAGCTGTGGGCACTCAGTAATCTCTGAAGCCCAGACTACTATATTTAAGTGTCTAAATATAGACATGGAGGCCTATGAGCCCATGGGTACCATTGAAGTGGGCTGCAAACTTCCCATTTGCCTTTTTGGGGATTGGATCAGGCCCTATTTCAGGTAACCAACTTGAAAAGAAAAATAAAATTGGATTAAGTGGCTTGTGCAAGATGGTTGAACAAATGGGACAAATGGCTGGCAAGGCTCAGGAGCTCTGGATGCCATTCCTGTGCTCTGACTGCCAAATTAAATTCATTCTTGTATCAAAAGAGCTCGTGCTGGTGAGCATGCAGTGGAGGTGCAAAGGCATCTTAATTGCATCTCCTCAGAGAATGGTGTTGCAGGGATATTTCTTACTGTTCTTTACAGCAATGTCTGGAGAGCAGGAGCTCACAGGAGGCTGAAATATGACTTCTGCCGGGTTAGCAAAGTGACTGAGACAGAACCTCCTCTGTTAGTCCAGAAAGGATTCAAGATTTTCAGTCCTTCTGTTCATCCTGAAGCCTACATGCGTATCTAGTTATATAATTTAGTATCTCTGTCGCAAATAAAGACATTTAGAGAGGGGGGGAGGCAGAGAATCTTCAGAATTGGCTGTAACGGTAAGTAGGTATAATTTGGAGACTTATTCTATACAGGCTACAGCTACTAAACTGGTGGCAGGGAGATGAGCCAGCCTAGCAGTGAGCTGTGCCTCAAGTATGTGCCAAGGCCAGATCCCTTTTCCTTTGAAGGGAGGGAGAGTTAAACCATTGACTTCACTGCAGTTGGGTTAAGCCTGTAAATAGTTCCTAACACTTGCATATTATTAGTTACTCTCATGACCAGATCTAAGCATACTTGATCTCTGGAGGAATTTGACTTTGCATACAGGCAGACATTCCTCATTTCTCATTAGTCAGGTAAACACATGGGCAGAGATGTTGGGTTTGTTGTCTTAACACAGTTCCTTCTTCCTGAGAGGGTGATGAATGCTCTTTCAGAAACTGCTTGAAATACAACATTTCTGAAAAGAAATCTGTAGTTTGTCTCCCAATGAACTATGGCTGTGACAGCTGAGCAGGGAAGGCTCAGGCCATGCATTGGTTGAAGTCTTTTATGATGTGGGGCCTTTGGCATCTGCTCTGCATGTCACAGAAGATAAGGACAGCAAGTGGGTGGTTCAACAGCTGGGATGGGAATGGATGGGAATGGCAGTGAGCTGTCATCTGATGGCTATAGCAAAGGGCATGAGAGAGGCTTTGGAATACTGTCTGTAGTTGTGTGTAATTTGCTTTTTACTATATTAGAACTTATATAGAATTATAGAATGGTTTGGGTTGGAAGGGACCTTAAAGACCATTTGTTCCAACCCCCTGCCATGGGTGGGGACATCTTCCACTAGACCAGATTGCTCCAAGCACTGTCCAACCTGATCTTGAATACTCCCAGGGATGGGGCAGCCACAGCTTCTGGGCAACCTGTGCCAGGTCCTCACCACTCTCACAGGGAAGAATTTCTTCCTAATATTTGTTATAATTTTCCCCTCTTTCACTGTGAAGCCATTCCCTCTTGTCCTTTCACTACAGTTTCTGGTGAAGAGTCCCTCTCTGACTTCCTTACAGAAGTCAGGTACTGGAAGGTGCTGTAAAGTCTCCACACAACCACCTCTGCTCCAGGCTGAACAGCCTCAACTTTCTCAGCCTGTCTTCATTAACTCCCTCTCTTCTTCATCTTCTGTTCCCCAGTACAATTGTGTGTTTGTCCTTTCACAATCATGCACAAAGAGACTTCCCTATGGATTTCTCAGCAGGTGCACTTGGCACACCCCACACAAGTAAGCAAGCTGCAATGCTAGTTCTGGAGTAGCAGCCAAAAGCTGGGAACTGGATACACACAAAAGGAGTTTGTCAAGGTCTGAGGTACTTGTGCACCCCCTTCCTCAGTTGTCATGGGAATGATCATAAGAGTTGGTATTGGGTGGTCCAGCTGATCCTGAAGTGGGAGATGGCTTAATGCACTGGACAGGACCTTGTCTTAGATAAGCAGATTGGAGACCTGCTTAGTACTGCTGTTAATGGTTGCAGTTGAGTTTTATTGCCCAGTAAGTGTTTGCCTGTTTTGATCTTCATTTCAACAAGGACAAGTTGCTGTGTCTTAATCACATGCAATGCACTAATGGTCCTTGTTCCTCTTCTAAGAGATGAATGAGTTGCATCTTGTCTGATATCTCTGGGCAAATTCCATGCAGAAGGCATTGGGCAACCACACCCAGGGCCAGAATTTTCTCAAAAACACCAGGGGTTGGTTTTCCCCCGGTGCTATATGTGCAAATGCAAAACACAAAGCAATCCATTTTAACCTCCAGTTTCCAAGAACGTGGGTTTGGACCTGGATGTGTGGGTATGAAATGAATCTAAAATTAGACTTACCTAACCTTGCAATTAAGCTCAATATCTAAGCATCCGTGGGAATGATCCCCAGGCCAGAAGTTATTGCCTGCTGTGAGCTGGGCTGTTTCCCTGTTTGAGGGTAGTGCTGTATTGTTCTCTTTAGGACTGTGTGAGTCACATCTTATGAGTTGTTTTATCACTGTAATTAGTCTACACATTGAAGTGGGGGGAAGAAAAGAAGTGCACACAAAAGGACAAGGGCAAAACATATTAGGATCCCCTATAAACTTGTGAAGCTCTCCATATGATTTTTTAGTTGAGAAATAAAACATTTCTAACTTCTTTCATCTAGACTACAACAGAAACATCTCTCCCATATGTCAGTGGTGTAATCTACATAATGAACAAAACTTCACAGATGGACTGGCTGATTCAATGGACATTCTTTAATATTGACAATTGCTGAGCTTTTGCTTCCTACGTTGCGTAACTTATAAGAGCTCTGTAATTCAGGGAGGTGAGATTTTGTTCCAGAATAGTCAGTGGCACACAACAACTAGAGGAAAAGAAGGCAGACATTAAAAAGAGAGGCCCCCAACCAAAACCAGTTTTAGAATGTGTGTACCCTTTTAAAAACAAATATGCAAACAAACCCTACTCTGATTTCATACTTGACTTTTTGACCAATGTCATTAAGTTAATGGGGCTTTTTCTCCCCACAGTTTATGCAATGATACAGCTCTTCTGACTGTCTTGGAGCTTGTTTGTGCCCTTGGCTTCTGGATTTTTTAAAACTTGTTTTAGGTTTTATTACAAATGCTTTTTTTAAACTAAAGGCCTTTTAGGAATGCAGGAAAATATTTGTTTTGAAGTCCAGCTTTCACCTTCATTGCTTTCCTTGGCCGAAGCTCACCACTTATTCAAATTCACAAAGTTCTAGGACTTCAGATTTTATTTCCGTAACCTTACTTGGTAGGTTAAAGATGAAATCCTTTCTGGATCCTCTCTGTCTTTCTCCAAAGATGGTTGGTGGTGACATGGCTTTAAACTCTGGTTTAATCTACTCTCCCAGTTACTGCTGGATCGGAGAGGTAAAGTCAGAGAGGTTGAATTTAGTATGACTCTGTGCCCAGGACTTGGAAAAGCTTTGTGGAAAACAAAAGTCTAGTTTGTATGAAAGAGGACATTTTCTTTTGCCATGTTATTGAGATGTGTCATCCCAGCCAAGAACCTGGAAGACATTAAAGTAGATGTGATTGTCACAAACATTGAGGGTTTTATTTTTTTTATGAGCCAGCTACACTTTTAGAGAGTATGAGGTGGAACTGCAACCCACAAGTAGGTATGAAGGTGACATTTTGGTTATCCAGGAACAACAGTAATATGCAAGAGTTCTCAGTTCTATGTGTGTGGGGAGAACATAAAATTTTATGTAGTGATGGTTTCCAATATAACGAAAGATATCTCACTCTTGGAGCGAAACTCAGACATTCACCGGTCCAAAGTGTTTGCCTCAGGCCTCCCCAAACTCACACTCTTCTTTTTTATTCTTCATAGTTGCCTGATTCCTGGGTCTGCAGCATTTATTCTGTCTCGCAGGGTATGCCTGCTGTCCAGGTGAAGGTGTGATTGCTCCACCTCATGTGCCTGTACAGCAGAGGAGTGATGGCACTGGCAGATGCTGAGTTGCCAAATACATTTGCAGTGTCTTGGGCAACCATAACAAGCCTGAGCTGATATTCCCCCTGCTGTCAGCCTTACTTCTGTGCTAACTAGATCAGCATTGATGACACTACCTTGGGGATGTCTAAAAGAGCAATGCTTGTACTTTGAGTTGCACTGTAAGTGCACCTTCAGAAGTTCCTGCAACTCAGGAACAAGCCATCCTGCTTTGAGCAGTTAGCAGGTATGGGGAATGTGTAGTTCCCCCCCAAAAGATCACACATGTCCTCACAGAGAGGTGTTTTTTGTTGATTCAGATCGGCTTCAAGCTGAAAACTTTCATAGGGGTTCCCCTTCCATCTTTCCTTAGACTGTTAGTACGTGTTGCACTAGATTGTATCTCCCCTCCTTACCGCCTGCCTGGGACCATGACCTCTGAATGCCTTACTCTCTATTTTAGGCACATTGTCCTGATACTTTTTGGCACAGAGCCTGCAGCCTCTGCTTTGCAGGATGAAGCAAACAGCAGGCTGGCTGAAACAGCTTGCTCAGGGACTCCTGGGCAGCTGGGGGTTGAGCGAGGAACCATGTCCATGTATTTTGAATCCCGATGAAGTGCTCTGCCCACTGCTGTTTCCTTCTCTCTTCTAGAGGATCTTCCAGAATAACAATGTTCTGCTGAAGCTGTAGTTGAAACTTGAATTTTAAACCTGGGTGTGAGAAGTGAGATGGTTCCATTTATTTCTTTTTCATATTAAGGAGGGTTACTTTTGGAACTGGTGTCTGTCCTCAGCTTCCAGAGTTGCACCTACCCACTGCCTCCACAAACCACATGCTCAACTTTGAAGGCTAGTTGACATACTGGACCTATGCAGCTCATGGGGATTTGTAAATTTGAAGCCAAACTATGGTCTCTAAGGGCCACTAATACTTCTTGAACTTGGAAAATATGTCATCAATCTCAAAGGTAATCACATGCTTCAAGGCAGAGTTTATGCTTTGATCAATTTGAGATTTCCTTGTGGAAGGGAAGAGAATGGATCCTATACATTCCTTATCCCATCTCAGATGATCCATGGTAGGAGGGATGTTAGCTCCTGATTTATTGTTATTGGCCGCGTGTAACATGATGCAACTGCTACACAATAGAAGATGTGGTTGACTGAATGATTCCTAGTTGAATATCCATTCAGTTTTGTCCTCTTCTCCTCATTCATCACTGGTACACAGGCCATCATTTCCTTTAGCATATTTCAATTCCAGGCTAGCAACTGATTTGCTAAAAGGTGTTAATCTTTGGGATTTTCATGACCTTTCTGGGCTCACCAATATGTAATAAAAACTCAGTATCCAGATTATATCAGTTTACTGGAATTTGTTAGAGAATAAACATGTTATTTTCTCCTTGACCAGAGGAGTGTGTAGCATTTCCAAAGTTAACAAGGATCCTCCACCTGAGGGTTGAGACTCCACAATATCTGATGGCAACTTGTTCCTTTGTTCAAACCACCCTAGGAGTAAAGCAACTTTTTCTTGTGTTTAAACAAAGCTTCCTGTGTTCATTTGCCCATTGCTCCGTGTGCATTCACTGGATAACACTGAAGGTTCTGACTTTGTCTTCTTTCCTCTCCCCATCAGGTATTTATCCACTAAGCTCTGTATTCCTGCAGTTATGCAATTTCCTAAGCTCTTCACCATTCATTTAAAAATAGGACTTTAGCTTTCTCAGCCTGAGGGCCATTTAACAGTTTTGCTCTAAAGGCACAGGAACCAGGAGGAATGTGGCATTTGGACTAGAAATGATATCCAGCCCTGTGCTCTCTGCTGCAGAACACTCTGACAGCTCTCCTCTGTGTGGGGATATGCACACCTATGGCACCCCGTTGTTATCACACCAGAATATTAAGCAAATAGCTTTTGTTCTACTTGAACATGTGTGCCAAATCCTCAGCATGAGGGAATGTCACCTGGTGCATTTTCTTTTGTAGCTCATGCTGAGGCAATAGTCTCACCCCTCCCTTTTGTCTTCCCCATGTTTTCTGCCCCATTATAACTCAGTTAGGGACAGAGCAAATGTTGGCTTCCCTGGCTGGTTAGTGCAGTGGCAACTCTTTAAAAAAAAAGTAAAAAAATATTAGTCCTAATTAAGGAGTTGTCCTCATGATTTGTGGTTTTGTATACTGGAAAGCAGGCCAAGGCTGTCTGATTTCATTTCTGTAAAAGAATGTAACTCCAGTTCCTTGCCAGTTTATACCATTCCCCATGCCGGGCAGTAGATAATTTCTCATGGTCCCAAAGCTTTCAACAATACTCTATTATGTTTCATGACTCATAAATGGGCTGGTGCCCATAGAAAGCCATGTGTCTCGGTGCAGGCAGTACAGCTCCCCGCAGTATGTTTGAACTGATTTCATAGCCTCCAGACCTAGCATGGTTTATTATTTTTATGACTTGCTCACTGTTCTCATTGTTGCTAAGACCATATTGCATCAGTAGCAGGAATAAAACTCAAGGCCCTGATGCGTTTTTATGCAAAATGAAAAGCACAGTAAGTGGAGCTTCAAATGGATGCAGAAGAAAACAAGACCAAACAACAGGCTGAACTAAAGTTGAGATCTAACAGCTCCTTGAGATAAGCAACTCATATAAACTGCAGACAGCTGATAGATAAGATGATATTATCTGGACTGACAGAGCTGTGGTGATTATTCTTCGCTTACCTATGCACTCAGGGCTCTGCTGATGAATGTTGCCCACCTTCTCTCTATTAAATGAGAATAAACTCAAGGATTAGAGAGATATGATAAATAGTATTGAGTCTGTTCCTGCAACAGAGCTGAATCAAAGCAGCCAACTGTGACTTGCATAATTACTTGCTGCTTTCAGCCTGCTGAGCACTGTGCAAACATACGTGAAGCCGCAGTCCAGACCTCTACACCTGAGTAAAGGTTGGGAGGTCATGGTGGTGTGTTTATGGCCTGATCCTGCTTTTATTAATGTCCATGGAAAAACTGCCGGTTGGCTTCTGTCCTCAGGATTTTTTAATCCTATTGTGATTTCCTGGGGTTTTAATTCAATTGGCTTGATCTCAGCAGCCTTGTGATATGGGGAGGGCTGTTCCAGAGAGGCTGGTGTGGAGTGGGAGCCAAAAGGGGATCAGTTTAGGAGGGTTGAATGGAGTGGTTTTGTCTGCTGTTGTAAAGCTGTTTTGTAATACTCAGATAACTTATTGAAACTGCTGCCAGGTACTGTTGCAAGCATATGGCTGTGGAAATAACTGCTTGAGTAATAAGAACAATAGAATTTGAAAAAATATGATTTATATTATTACTTTTTTTTTTTAAATTTAACTTGAGTAATAAAAGCAAACAAGCCAGTATTGCTTTATTTGTGGACTTAGATTTGCTTTCAGGCTCTTTTATTCCAGGCTAAGACAATGTTTAGGTTGTAATAATACAGGCTGAGGACTTATTAATTTTTTTTAAATAAAATAATCCCTTTTCTTCACATACGTGTTCTATTTCTAATGGAACTATTTATTCCATCTTCGATACTTGAATTTTAAAAATATTTCTCTCAGATTTAGCCTCCAAAGAGCATGCATATAATATTTTAAAATGCACCTTATTGTAGTTGCTCTGTGTTATATAATTTCCCATTTGCTATTTCGTTCTTTTTCTGATTTAGTCAGTTACAGAGTCTTTAATGTACATATTTATTTGAGAGCACTGAACATATTTGGTCTAGTGAAAGAAAAGTATGTTCTATAAACAGATCTGGTCCTTCAGCAGAGCTTCATCTGTTTGGTAATTTTTTTGGAAGGAGTTGCAGGAGTAACATTGGAAATGGGCTTGAAACTATCACTGGGCATTTGTACAGAAAACAGGGGTTCAAGTCAGGAAGCTTTAAGAAGTTAAGCATGTGTGGATCTGTTGTGATGCCTAGTGATTCATTTAGAGTGCTGTGGTTAATGATTCTAATGACTATATGTGGTAATCCTGCTACCATCTTCACCTCCCCCTTCCTCACCCCTTTTCCCCCGAAACAGGCAAGAAAATAAAAATTCCAGCAGTAGACTTGGCTGGCAGCAGGTACATGTATTTACCATCCTGGGCAAGATGCAGAATTGAGGTGGGAGTCCAGGTTTCCCACAGCCTGGCCCATGCTTGTGGATCCCGTGGATTTCCCACAAGCTACAACAGGGAAAATTCCCTGCTGTGGACTGAGCTCAATGACTGCAAAGGGAGGATGCAGTGCCCAGCTGTAATTAAACCTGCCTTCCTATTAGACCGTGTAGCTGGAGCCAAAGGACCTGGATTCGTTCTCTGATGCTGAGGGAGGCAGGAGCAGTAATTAATTAGCTAGATGAGCTTTTCCATTGCGCAGAGCCCGGTCCCATGACCCAAGACAGATTTCATTGCAAGGCAAAGGGAAGATTTATTTATTAAAGCTCAAGGCAAAGGTACAGATAGATAGGTAAAAGTTTTGGAAACAACCCAAAATCCTTGTAGTGTGTAGCAGCCTGGGGAACTGTTTACCCAATTTTCATGAAGAATGCCCTCCTTCCATCCCACCTCTGACCAACTCCAGACTAGCCCCCTGCCTAGACATGCTCCTTGGGGATTTTTCTCTCAATTCAAATGCAAATGTTATGCTGATCGTTTGCTCCAGAATTTGGCAGCCAACTTACTCTGGAGCAGTTACATGAATGTTTTTTCCCCAGCAGCAGAGGCAATTTAGTTTTGCCCCCACATTTGGCCACTTGCTCTTGGCACTCTCCCACGCAATTCATTGCCCCTCAGTTGTGCTGAGGCAGCTCTTTGTGGAGACATGAAATCATCCAAAATTAAAAAAACCACCAACCTGACTGCTACTCAGAAGTTTCTCAAACCCAGTTTATCGCAGAGCTCCACAACCAGTTGCATCAGCACATGAAAACAGGAGATGAATCGAGGTGTAGGGTAGGGAACAGGAGACTTGGTCAGGCAAGGAAGTAGGAGCTTCTCAAACTTTATTTTTTTGAGTGGGGAAAAGAAGCTGTATATCTTCAGGCTGTGGCTGTACAGTACCAGATCTGTGCATCCAGAGGTAGCAACCTGATGTAGGTCAGGGCTGGGAGCACAGTTGCCTTCCTGCAGAATCTGCACCAGATTAAGAAATGACCGGATGTGGCACTCAGAGGTCTGGTCTGGTTGATAAGGTGGTGATCAGTCACAGGTTGGACTCAGTCTTGGAGTACTTTTCCAACCTAAATGATTCAGTGATTCTCTGTTTTGCCATTTTATTTCAACTTTATGCTGTAGCTGGAGGACGGAGAGTACTTGATCCAGCATGAAGTTAGAGTGGTGCAGGCAGGTGGTATTTGATCTGGCACAAAGCCTGCTGGTAGAGAGTTGATATGTTGAAATGTTTTGAACCAATTTGAACTGACAGAGCTTATACCTGTGCTGCGTTTTACCCAATGCAGCTGTGACATTTATAGTCAGGGTACAAACCAGACTCAGTGTTTTGCCAAATCATGGCATGGATGTGTTGCTGCTCTTCCCTCATCACAGCTCGTGGTCTTTGCAGGAAGCTCTTGAACTCCTGAGTGGGATTTCCTTCCTGCCTTCATGGTCCCCACAAATCCTTAGCCCTGTTTGCATTTAGGGCTATTCTGTGCCTCCTGTGTCATCAAAAATGCAGTTCAGAGCATGGGGGCTTCTGTACACCCTTCATGGCTTCTCACAGGGACTGTGCAGGACCCTTAGATTTGCCATCACAACAGCAAGGAGACTGGCAAACAAGATGCTTTCTTGGACACAAGCTTTCGGGACAAATCTGCCTTTTCACACTGTCAGGATTTGGGATTCCTGAGGTCCCAGAGGAAATGGAAAAAGCAGGCTATCTTCCCAAAGGTTGAGGAAGGTGAAAGATGAGTCTGTTGTTTGCATCACTGAGGTGAATTTCAGAGGCAGGAGGCAAATGGGAAACGGCAGTAATGTAGTAATGCTCTTGACCAGTAATGTGTGTATTCATTTATCCGAAACACAGGGTTTTCTTCTTTGAAAATTGTTCCAGAAAGTCTGGTTGCTTCTGATGTGTCACTCTGTGCTGTAGTTCCTGACCTAGCTTCTAGCTTGCAGATGTGGACAAAAGCTGCCTCTTGGCAGGAAAGAAAAATTTGGTTTTGATGTCCACCAGGACCAGAGCCTCTCCCGTGAGGCTGCTGCTGAGGAGATGCAGAGCTGAGGGGGGGGGGCAGACAGTAGCTGTTAGAGAGGAATTACTGTCAGGGATCAGATTTGATAATGTAATTAGTTAATGCCTAAATAAAATTAGTTAGAGCCTAGTGAAAATAGGATACTATGTCTGAGGAATGATATAAGCTGATGCCTTTGGATATGCATGGAAAATGGATTTCTTCCTGAAGGCCATGGAAACTGAACTGCTGGCTGAGTACAAGGTATGGAGTTATTGAATAAATGTCAAAATCTGTGAAAATACAGGCCTAGATATTGAAGTTGTGTGGGGTGCACAAGTGGGAGGATTGTTTTCAAGCACGAGGACTGTAAGTCTGAGCACATAATGAGGAGTTACATGCAAGAGGTTAATTAGGCGCATTTTCCTGAGAGGTACCTGGTATATATCCATAGTCCCAGCACTTGAATAGGCAAGTCTGATGTGTGAGTTGTGAGCATTAGGCCTGGCAAAGTGTTTTTAATGATGATATTTGAACACGCAAGTTAACACACAATTACTTTTGTTTCCCTTTTCCTCTACCTTGTTTTTATGATTAGCTAAAGGTAGCTAGAGGATGCTTTGTTCCACTGTAACTCCCTTTACCTCATTCAAACAAACTTAGTGTGCTTTCCTGGACAGCAACCAAGTTTCTATTTGTGCCAGCACCCCAAGCTTGTGCTGACTTGTACCATTGTGGCAATAACTGCTAATGAGTGCAAATGTGTTCCTGGAAAACCCTGTATGCTGGAGAGCCATCTCTGACTGGAATGATGCTCCTGGCTACGAAATAGCTGAACACCTGTTCCTTGTTCAGTGCAAAAAAAGCCCCCCAAAAAGCAAACAAAGAACCAAAAGACCTTCAGGACCTCTGCTCTCATTTTGATTTCTGAGTGTCCCCTGTCTGCAAGACCTGCTTTTCAAAATCAGTTTTTTATACCAGTTGCTCAAAAATTGCCACATTCCTTTATCATCTTGGAAACAAACCCTGCTCTTCTGTTCTCACGTGCAAAGGGCTGCTGCACTTGATGGTGCAGCAGATGGAATCGAGGGTTGACCATCAAGAAACAATTCCTGCAGAACCCAGAAGGAGGTGGGAGGAGAAGTGATATTTGGAAGGCTTTTTGGCTTGGTGACATGAGGGTTTTTATGTTCTAATGCCAACCTGCAGTCATGTGAGTCCTGCCTAGTCAAAGCTAAGAACTGGGCTATATTTATTGCTCAAATATATTTGTTATTTGCTTGCACTAGGCTTTTTCTACAGAGGTTTTCATCACAGCTGTCACCAATGATGCTGCACTGGTAGATGTATTCATGCAGAAAAGCTGTGGATGCCCCATCATTGGAAGTGTTCAAGGCCAGGTTAGACAGAACTTGGAGAAACCTGGTCTAGTGGAAGGTGTCCCTGCCCATGGCAGGGGGTGGGATGATCTTTAAGGTCCCTTCCAACCCAAACCACTCTGTGATTCTGTGGGAGCCTATTCAGCTTTATGGGAGCAGATCTGGGGAGTAAGAGAATCGATATAGAGGAAAAAAATCCCTCAATAGCTTTATCGTAATCTTAAAAAAACAAACAAAGAACCCCCCCAAGCCCTCCCCCCTAAGAACAAACAACCTCCTCCCCCCAACCAAAAACTGCAAAGTCTCCATCCAAATAAAAAAACCCACCTAACTTTAGATGCAGGCTTTCTGTTAGTATAAACTGGTCTTACTCTAGGCAGCTGAAGAGCTGGCCGGTGTACACACAAACTCACAGTTGGCTCTTCCTTTCTGCATTTATTTTGCCATCTGTGTGGTGATTTTTTTTTTTTTTTTTAAAACAGCACGAGTCACATCACCTTCAGCTTTGAAGATTTTACTGATAACCAAAATGGACTTTCATCTCCTTCTGAGATGAAGATTAAAGGCTCTCCGGAGCACTAGAAGTGTTTGTCAGCTATGGTCCATCTCAGGGATCCCTAACTCCTCCAGGGCTGGGAACAAACAGTTCTTGACTGTTTCCAAAATCTATCTGTACCAGGTACTTCATCACGTTGCCTTGATGATACATGTCTTCACAGAAATATATAGAACCATTTTAATAGCTTCAAGCTGTTCCAGGTTGACCTACCCTGGTAGGTACTGGCAAAATCTGAGCCTATTACTTCATTAGATGTTGTTCAACAGATCTGGATGGGTCAGAGGACCGAAAATGGAAAATAGTTGGTTTCAAATTCCCTGGTGTGAATTTGAGTACCAAGCAGTCTGAATGTTGCAGATTGAGATGAGTTTATGGCGTTTCAGTTCAATTTCTATCAATTCATATCAAGCTGCCTTTACTTTTTTCAGCTGTGTGGGGTGGGAAATAGGATTTTCCTTCTTCTGTTCTGTCTTTGCCAGAAACAGTTGATTAGAGTGGTATTAAACAATAACGAAAAAAAAAAAGGATAAAGAAAAACAGGGAACAGCTGTTTACAGTGATTAGTAATGGGGTGGAAGGGAGGCAATGGTTCAGGATGTTTTTCCAGCCTGGAAAAGTTGCACAGTTTGTTTTATTGCAGCTCACTCCATTGTCAGAAAAATGTGCTCCCAAATGTGGCAGAGGGAGCAGAGACTGACAGTGGGGTGAGGCTGGGACTGCCCCTCTGGTTACCTTCTGCTGAGAAAAGGACTTGCTGTGGTCGTTTGGTGACAGTGGAGAGGGGGCCAGTGGCCCAGGTGACACCTCTCCATGCCTTGGTTCACAGTAGTAACTCAGGGGGAGTGTGGATTATGGGTCTCCTGGTTTTTAGTGAGGGGGATCTTCCACTGCTCTGCTGTCCTGCAAGGTCTGAACTGATGCTTTCAGCCTGGACTTCCACAGCCTGGCAGAAAAAATCCCTGTACAAACTTTGCAAATAGACCGTACTTTCTGCACGAAATGCTCGATGCAGCTACCTCTGAAGGAGATTTTTGAGAGTTGCACTTGAGCACAAATAGTCAATATTTGTACATTACAGCATTAAGCTGTTCTCAGTAGAAGAAGAATTATCTAATAGTTAACACAGTACA
This sequence comes from Chiroxiphia lanceolata, assembly GCF_009829145.1. Lineage (NCBI taxonomy): Eukaryota > Metazoa > Chordata > Aves > Passeriformes > Pipridae > Chiroxiphia > Chiroxiphia lanceolata. Next base: position 9,756,780 of record NC_045651.1, read on the forward strand.
GCTTGGAAGTGGGAAGTCTAATACTTTTTGCCTGCTGTTACCTTAGTTACTCTTTCTGTATATTGAGGATAAAATGAGAACTCCCTACAACAGACCTGTGGAGCTGTTGCAAGTGTTAATAAATGTTTGCAGAGCTCTTTAAAGTTCTCTGATTTAAAGAAATTATGAACATGTGAAGTGTTAAAATCTTTTTGTAGACTTGGCTGCAGTGAAAATGACTGGAATAGAAGAAGCTGGGTCCTGATTTTGAGAAACTATTGAAAGCAGAATTGTAAAGAGAATGGTTATATGTTAAACTGTAACCATGAGAGATGTATATTTAAAGAAAGACAGATCCTGTGATATTAACATAATATTCCACTTTTTTTTCCATTCTACCAAGCCAAATCACCCTATTTCTTGGTAGGAATTCTGAGAAATATACTCTTACCTTCTACTGAAGATGTGCTTTAATTATTATTACCCATTATAGTATATCAGAAGTACAGACATAGATGTCTCCCATAGAAGCTATTCAAGAGACAGGGGGAAGAAAAGTTCTCAAACAGTTCATATAATCTCAGAATTAGACCCAGCACACCCTTTGCCTGCCCTGTTTGTGTCCTTTTTTTAAAATTTTATTTGAAAAATTCCAAGCTAGGAGGTGACTTACCTCACTGTGAATGTCTAGTGCCCAACGAGCCCCATCCTTGGCTCTTTGATGGTGCTGTGTTAAAAATGTTTCATAATAATAATAAAGCTTCCAGTGTTAATGGTAAGGCAAGAAGACTTGACATTTTTGGACTATAATTGGCTTTCATCCTCCTTTGCAGTAGCCAGTGGTAACAGGGACTCCATGCCAAGTTGTAGCATCAGTTACACCCAGACAGCCTTCAGACTGTCAGGGACAGTAGAGTGGATGATGTAGCTCTAATATCACCAAACTGGAAAAAACCAAAGCCAGGCAGTTGATTTTTATAATACCATGTATATTCTTTTTTTTTTTCTTTTTTTTTTTTTTTTGAGGGACTAGATTTAGTAAATCCTTAACAGTCTGTTTAGAAAAGCCCAAGCCAAGTCACAAACTTGGGTGGATGGGTGTGGGCAGAGATGTTAGGAGAACAAAGTGGCCTGTCTGAGTCGGCCAAGCAGACTCATGCCATTCATTACCTCTGAGAGTGGAGCTACCTCCGTCAGTGAAAAATGAAGAGCATTTCTGTCACCCATGACTTGGTGCAGAAATCAAAGAGAGGAAGCTCACTTAGCATTACACGCAAGAAACCCCAAAGTCTGGCATGTTCCAAGAAGTTCAACTCTACTCTGTCCTGACTGCTGGGAATGGAAGCAAACATCTTGGGTGGTTTGCATGTCGTGCCAGAGCTACCAACTGAAAACAGGGCTACTCCCTGCTACGTGGGGAGGCAAATCATCAGGGGAAAAAAAAATCTGTAATCAATGTAATTTGGAAGGTATTTTTAGCTGGAATGATGGTGATTTGAATGCTGTTGTCAAACTGGAGGGGACTTTAGGAAGCCAGATCCCAAACATGTGATGAGGGACGTATGGCTAAATTCAGAGGAGCCTTGGGCAGCTCAGCCTTAACTCATTCTGGCAAAAATACACCCTGGAAAGAGGTGGTCTTACCCCTACTCCTATGCTGTGATAGAGGATGTCCTTTCAAATCATAACAGCGTTATAGAAGCACCACAAGAGCATTCTAGGGCTTTCCACAATGAAGCTCTGCCTTGGGAACCTCACCTTACTGCAGCAGTTTCCTGGTAATTGTCCTGAATTGGTTCATTTCTGAAAGACAAAAGCATCTAATTTCATTGATTTGAAAGCCTGAGTTTCATTCTTCTTTTCTTAAACCATTGTGAACATTCTTAAATATATGGAGAGGGACTTGTAATTTGTAGTTCTCATCAGCTCCTTACTGGCATCAGCTAATCTTGAGGCTTAGTTGAAAAATATGGCACAAGACTGAACTGAGTAATGAGATTCTAGATTGATTTATTTAAACAAATGTATTTATTTAATTAAAAATTTATAAGGTATATAAGCATAAATGTTGATTATATATCAAATGTCTTTAAATGCAAACACATAATCTCCAGGAAATACTGAAGGTAAACCATAAGAGAGGGTGAGAAAGAATAAATCCAAGATTTACTAGTCTGTGGGATTATCATCTGAGGAGTAGAGAACTTCCCCATGATATTAAAATGAAAGAAGAAAAGAATGCTATAACACACCTTGGTGGAATACATATGCAGTGACAGATAAGTCAGTGATCCCTTAGATACCTGTGAATGGTTTCCATAATGAACAACTTTAGCCAGTAAAGCAACTTTCGAGCTTGGATGAAGGGAGAAATTTTGAAACCCCGAGTCTGTGGGGGTGTGATTCACCTGACCAAATACAGAGATCTCCATCTGTGCTCACTGTCTAGACTGCTGTTACAGTCAGCAAAGAGAAAACAGGCATTTCTAGGGCATGATTTGCCTTTTCCTAAAATAGTCGTCTGGGATATGTCAGGCAACTGCTTGGAGCCAGAAGTCTAAAGATGACTTAGCAGTATGGAAATCTGTGAGCCAGAAAATTGTGTTCTGTGATTCAGAACTCACTTCTGAAAGCTGATTTTTTTTTCAATATGTACTTTGAGAGCATAAAACATAAGGTTTCAGAACCACAACCTGACCTGAACCACGATCCCTGGCTGAGGACTTCTCAGAGGGAAGTGATACCTGCAGGTTTGGCTGCTTCCAGTACCTGGTCTGTGATGGGACCCAAGGTGCAGCTGGCCCTTCTCATACCATTTTGAAAAACCTCCTCCTGGAGAATAATTTGCTCTTCAGTGATCTCTTTGCAGCTCATTTTTAATCATTCCTTCCCACAGAAAATATTATCCCAGCAATAATGGACGAGTCTGTCAGAATCAGCCAGAGGAGGGCACTTTTGAGCTTTGGGAGACCTCTGGGCCAGTGGGGCCGAAGGTGCCACTTGTCCCATTAATTTTATTTGCTGGACATTTCCTTAGAATCTTCCAGCAGTAGGCTTGGTTCAGTGTCTGCCCCCTGGCATGGGTTATGGTGGGCTCCTTTTCCTTTCACACCTTCCACTCTGTGCATCTCCAGTTGTGATGTCTGTTAGGAGGTGGCAAGGAGCCAATGCTTTGTCTATATGGGATGACAGAATGATTAAGGTTGGAAAAGAGCTCCAAGATCATTGAGTCCAACCTGTGACCCATCACCACCTTGTCAAGCAGACCAGAGCAGCGAGTGCCATCTCCAGTCATTCCTTGAACACCTCTGGGATGGTGACTCCTCCTGATGTCCAACCTGAATCTCCCCTGGCACAGCTTGTGGCCATTTCCTCTAGTCCTGTCCCTTGTTCCCTGGGAGCAGAGCCCGATCCCCACCTGGCTCCACCCCCTTTCAGGGAGTTAAGAGGGTGAGAAGGTCCCCACTTGAGCCTCTTTTTCTCCAGGCTGAGTCCCCCCAGCTCCCTCAGCTACTCCTCACAGGACTGACTCACTGGACCTTTTTCCAGCTCTGTTCCCTTCCCTGGACACTCTCCAGCCCCTCAATGTCTCTCTTGCATTGCAGGGCCCAGAACTGGACACAGGACTCGAGGTACCTCAGCAGTGCCCAGCAGAGAGGGACAATCACTGCCCTGGTCTTGCTGGCTACACTATTTTGTTACAGATCAGAGTGTCGTTGGCACAGTGATGGACCTGTGCTGCAGACTCTGGCTGTGGATGAACATGCTGGTTCCTCACTTCCAGATTCTGGATACTGGGAGCTTGTCCTGAAGGAGATGGTGGGCCAGCTGATGTCCTGGGACACTTCTGTGCTGATGGGTTAAAGAGGACACAAGCTTGAGGGCTGCCACAGCACTGCCTGTTTCAGTGGTAGCACCCTGGTGTCAAGCTTATGGCCTGGGCCAGTTTTTGCTGTTAGATGATGTCCACGTGTGTGTGGAGGTAGCACAGCCAAAGACAGGCAGTATTGCCAAGAGGGACTCTTGTGGTGAGAAGGAACATCTCTCTGTGGACACGGATGCTGGCCTGTCACTCAGCCCAGTGCTAGAAAGCAGATCCTGGCCTTTATAGATTAAAAATATGGGGGTTGCCTTGATATCCATCCATCTGTATGGGTTTGGAAGTGTGGAACCTGTCATGCCTAGTGCTTGGCTTCATTTGGGACGCTCTTCCCTTGAAAAGGTCGGGCCTCTAGATTGCACAGCAGCGAAGTTGGAGATGTGCTTAGCAGCCGAACGGCTGAGAAGTATTTTCAGGGAAAGTATTTAAAACATTAGCAGCGGGGGGCGGGTGGAAATCGCAGGGAAAGTAAAATCCGTACGTATTGTACATATGTTTGCTCTAAAGAGCGGGTGACCCCTGCTGAGCTTCTTGGCACCGAACGCCAGGCCAGTGAGGACATCACCAGATGGGTTCATTACCAAGGCATTTTCATTATCACCCCTCGGGGCCAGCCCCTCATCGTCCTCCTGGTCGGAGCATGGGAAGGAACACTGTGTTCCGAGCCCACGGAGGTATGAGAACACAGGGGGAAGTGCTTGTTTCTGGGACAAAAAAAGCCACGGTTACTGATCAGGCCGTACAAGTTCACGTGAGAAGCTGAAGGCCGGTTTGCTGGTCCTAAATCCCCCCTCTCTCAGCCTTAAATATGTAAGAACACGCCAGTTCAAATGCACCATTAAGAACCACTAAGTGTCAGTGGTAATCTGGTTTATCTCAGATGAGGCTCCCCTGGCATGACCCTATCAGTGCATTAATTCCAGTGGAGCTCACTGGAACTTGTACAAAGACAACATGGGCAGACAGAACACAAGCAAACCAAGTAAATCTTGGTTAATCCAACATGAAGGAATTCCCTACTGAAAACAGACTAATGCCTTGAATTTGGTCTGACTTATCTTACAATGTTAGTTCTCTGAAAGCAATGAAATGGTAATTTTCGACACAGACTCCTTTAAAAGCTATATTTGCAGGAACAAAGACATCAAGTTAAACTGATAGTGCTTTAGTTCTTTCCCAGAGAATTCCTATGCTTTATGCAGGCTGTTATCTTTCCCAATAGTTGTTAGTTGTGAACAAATACACCAGTGTAAGGTTTTGCTTCCCTTGATCAGACTTTAATAGCTGCATTGGTGCAAGGCTGGTTTCTTCAGCTAGTGTTGTTCTCACTTTTTTCCTCCAAGTGAGCATGCAACCCTGGATTTGTGGAGTAACTGCACTAAAATTGGAGTGGAGGAAGGTCCATAAGTGGGTTCTAGATCTGGTAATGATTTTGAGCCAGGATTTAGTGAAGTAGGTGACCCCCTTCTGCCTGACACAACTCTATATGTTGTGGAGAACTTGTGTGTTAGACTTGGAAGTGTGCAGGGTGGAATTTCTATCACCTCTTTCCCTATTATCATTGTTTACACATAAAGCCACCTGTCTTCTTGGTACCTTGCCATGGTGAAAAGAAATTTCTTTCCATGTTCCCAAGAGAAGGAAACTGTTAAGAAAAAAAAAAGGAAAGCATTTTAACATTTATGAAGAAAAAGCAAATATGTATTGCATCAGACCTGGAATGGTCAGTATGGACTGAATGTTCCTAAATCTTTATGGTAATTTGCTCCAGCAATTTCCATCATAATTAAGAAGCTGATAGCAGAGTTATTGCTCTGACTCAGGCTTGCAAGATCAGCTTCTACAGCACATGTAGCTGCAGGCTGCCCATAGCCTGCATTTAAATGTTACTAGTTTAGAAGTGGTTACTAGAAATATGTCTGTTAAATGCAAACTTTGGAGCAATACAGATATACAAAGCTGATAATAAACCCCAGCTGTGGGGAAATGAGGAAATTTTATGCACACCTTGTCTCTGTATCCACCTTTGCCCCCAGGAATACATCAGAGTAATCTTGAGGGATTTTTTTTTTTTTTTGGATACTGTGTCCTGGCTGTTTTCCTCCTGTTGGCTCTGCCTTTCCTGTGGTGTGGATGTGAGAAAGCACATTAGCATCCAGCTTGGTGAAGGCAGATGTAGCAAAGATCATCTCTTTGTTGTGATTATTCTCTGTCCAAACCACTGTTGCTTATCCCCTGCCCATGTTGACTTCCATGAGGACTGTTGGATACTTGGTGGTTCTAAAAACCAAGTTGTGCTCCTGAGGTGCCAAAATAGGGATGCAGATTTTACATGTTTTCCCTTTGAATGTCATGGAGCTGTTATTAGACAGATGGTTGATAAAAACAGATTTCATCACTGGAATTGTTCATGAGTTGTCCCCTTGCTAATTTGCTAGTTATTGCTTTTGCTCCAACATAAGATGACTGAGGGTTTTTTAAATTTTATTTTTTTTTTAAGTGGGAATATAGGAAACACTGAATAATGGGGAAACTGATTCAATTGTCAGCTCCTATCCTGACTCACAGATTGAGTTTACTGGTAAGGAGGATGGCAATTGTCCTGTGAAACACACTGCAGTGAATATTCATGAATATCAGGATAACAGGGAGCAATGACATGTCTGGAACTTGGATAGTGCTCAGTAAATACGTGTAGTGTTGGATCTTCTGATCTTCCTTCTCTGCAAGACACTGCTTTGATTCCTCCTCCTCGGGACAGGTGTTTGCCAGATTTGTTCTGTGATGTGCCCTGTGGGGAGCAGTGGATCTCCCTGCCTTTGTGTGACTCTTTTCCAGAGTGTCACCAGGGAAAGGGTGAAGGAATAGTTTTGTGGTGATACCTTCCAAAGTAACAGGATGTGTTCCACCAATCTTGCCAGCATGGAAGCGCCTGGATTTCTGCTAAGTCATTTTATATTATCTTTGAAATTCGTTCCTCTTTTCAATCAATTCATATTGAAAAGGGACAGAATGACCTGAGAAAAGGTCAGTCCTCTGCCCCTAATACTCAAGATCTACGCCCAGTCGCTTTTTTTAGCAGTAGACAGATGCCATGAGCAGGCATGTACCCCTGGTTGTGAACTGGGTCACATTTAGAAAAGAAACTTTAATAGAACAGCATAGTATCTTTTGGATGTATCTGTGAGTGAAATGGCTTGGATGGGTCCTCCTCTTTGGGCAACTACAGCAGTTGGTTCTCTTTGCCCCTGCCAGCCTGTGCTGTGAACATGAAAGCTTTAGGAATGCTTTTTGAACCCTATTCCTGATGTCAGCTGTATATTTACCCTAAAAGGTAACAAAATCTATTCCTACATCGACAGTGAATGAAGCACGTAATGGCATTTCCTGCCCTGGACACAGCAGATGTTGATGCAAATTTTACTCCTGCACTTCAGGATTTGCAGTCCCAGCACGTGCTGACTGTGGGAGTGCTCCCTGCAGCACATTCATCCCTCCTGGCACAGAGAATCTCAAAAATCTTTTTTGGATGGCTGGGGAAGAGCACAGAAGTGTAATCACTTGCTCTGAGAGCAAATGCAAGATATTATAAAAAGCTTTTGCAGTATGACTCAGGAACAAAAATTACTGCATGTTGTCTAGTAGGAATTCTAAAGCTCCTATAACTGAGGTTTTTTCCATTTTATGACTTACCAAAAGCCAAGGTTGACCTATTAGCTTGCATAATGACTGAGGAAACAGCCACAGAATTATGCAGCAACACAGTTTAATATTAGTCTTGAAGCTAAGCCCAAGCAAAGTTGACAATACAATCTGAGCTGATGGTGACAATATAATACGAAGAAATAACCTGAGGATACTTGCTTTCACAGCTCTAGTTTGGATTCTGGGGACATGAAAGAACTATAAATGTCAACTTTCCTTTGGGAACAGAAATTTTGAGGTGAAAATAAAATGTTTTAGTAATTGAGAAAGTCTTTCATGCGAGGATATCAGATAATTCACAACAAGGCTTGTGCTACTGATAAGTTTTTCAGATTTGCTTAGCTTATCTGAAAATTCAGAAGAAAGGTCTTGATTTTGAATTAAGCAGGCAGGATAAAAAAACCCCAAAACTAATTCCAGAGTTATAATAACTTCAGGTCAAATAAAAAATATTTAACTCAGATACTGTACTTTGTTCAAACTTTGGAATATTTCAGACACATAGTGAAATAAATATTAAAAAATTACCAATACGACTGATTTATAAAACCTAAATATTTTAATTTTTTTTTTAATTTTTTCTTTTATTTTTTTTTTCCTTCCTCTTTGGGATGTTTGTTTTTTGATGGAAACAATTTGCTAGAGTGAATATACATCCAGCCAGCCTGCCACTTGCTGGTTTTTTTCCCTTCACCCAAAAGGTTTTGCCCTGTTCTATCCCCAGACAGTGGCAGAGATCCACACCCCTGTGGGCAGGGGCTGGGCAGCTCTCAGAAGAGCACTTGGCTACCCTGGTACCAAGGGCTGGACGATCTCACTTGACTCAGACACGTGAATGAAGAGCGTGGGCAGCAATTGAGATTTAGAGGATTGATCCCAGAAATGGGCGGTTTGAGCAGGGCTGCGGCCACTGCCGGGGAGCAACAGGAGATCTGGCTCCCAGGAGCTGCTGAAGGAACAAAAAGTTCCTTCTGTCCCTGGCGTGGATTGAGATATGGCCGGGTGGTGAGCTGCTGACCCAGTACAGGATGTCTGTGGGATGGGAGGGAGATCTTTTGGAAAAGAACTTTGAGAACTTCTGCAGGAAAAAAAGGTTCTGCAAACAACTGTGTTTAATCTTGGTTTCTGCTCAGATGTGGGTGCTCGTGGTTTGCAAAGTTTGTTCAAGAAGGGGTCAGCAGTGTAACTCCATCGTGAGGGACACTGGAGATGTCTTACTCCTTTACAGAAAAAAGGTTTGGACAGGGTAAGATGTCTCTGTGCTGCCAGTGGAGTGAACTCTGAGCACTGGCTGGCCTCAGTCTGCGGTGGGTTCAATTACAATAAATTTGTGTGTTTTATGCTCCCAGTAATTACCTAATTAGGGGCACTTTGAAAGCAGATAGTGCTTCATCTTTTTGTTGAAAAGTTGTCCAAAATGTGGAAACTAAGAGAAGAGAGAAAAGAAGAAATTCTTTTGAGCCCACATCATTAATAATGTTTGGACTGAGCAAACAGACCTTGGTTCAATAGGCTCTGGGAGGATTATATCACTTCTGGGAGGATTAGAGAAGTACAACTAAGAAATTCTGGGCATAAAAAGTTTTGAAGTTATTTTTTTTACCTTATCTTGCCACAACAATGTATAAAACATTTGTTGAAAGCCTATGAAGGTATTAGGACCCCTCTGCCTAAAATTATTGTTGCAAAAAGAAGGCTTGCAGTATTATGGGCTGCCCCATCTGCAAGGTCCCAACCTGGAGATGCTATTTGTGTGTTACTCACTGCCATGGTCTTAATTTTAAAGCTCTTTTCCATGTGTGTGTATCTCCAAGGAGTTCATCCCTGAGGGAGGTTCCAACTTGCCCCAAACCTGTGTTAGCGGCTGAAGCATCACTCTCCTGAACTGGGTCACATGTGCCAACACTGAATTTGATTTATTAAAAAAATAGCATTAAGGTAGCACTGCAGAATGAGAAGTAATTACACAGTATAAAAGGAAGTGTGGGGTTAGGGTTGGGTAAGAAATGATAGTGGTCATTGTTGAAAATCTTGGGGCAAGAAATGTTCTGAGAATGATCTGAAAAACAGTGAGGTTTTTCGAAGGAATCATTAAGATACATTTCGGCTATACCTGTAAGAACTGATTGGACTATATTTATATATAAATATGGACTATATATAAATATGGACTGTATGGACAAGATGCATATTTTGTGATGTAGACGCGAATTTTCTGGCTTTGACTAGAGTGGTGAGGGAAGGAGCTCTGATCTCTGAACTGATCTACCCTGTATTTTCCCCTCTAAAGGCTGGTATGACAGACTTGTGGTCAGACCTGTGTCAACAGGCTTCCTTGGTAAGGATTATAGTTGTAGATAAAGCCACTTCTGGCACAAAAAAAAAAAAAAAAAAGCAAGGGGAAAGGACCAAGGAACAGGAGGGAAGGTGAAAGCAATGAGGAGATGGGACTGGGTGGCACGAAGGTTATAGGAAACCAAGAAGAGGAATGAGGGAGGGGTTATTTAAGTGTTCTCTTTCATTTAAAAAGACTCCAAACAACCAAAAAAGGCTTCTAGCTGGAATAACTGTGTCTGCAGGCTCCAGGGACCTGTAGTCTAATAGGTGACTCCAGAAGAACACATATTCCTTGCTTTACTTGGAATGGAGGGGAGACAGATGATGAGAGAGAAAAATCCATACAGTGTGATAGGAAAAAGAAAGCAACCCTCAGCACGAAGAGCTGTGCTGGGAAAAATGTGAACAACTCGTAAGGATGTTGCTGTTATTTGTTCCAGTACTCAATATTCTAGAGAAAGAGGGCTGTTCTCTGAATTTCTTCGTATGACCTTATTGTGTATTTGGATATATTTGCTGATGACCTGCAGTTTTGGATGGGCATTGGCTGGAAAATTTTTCCCTACCAAGATTGTTTTCCCATTTCATAATAGGAGGTTTAACCCTTCTAAGAAAGGACAACTGGGGCCTTATTTCTGTGATATTGCCAATAATAACAATTACTGTTTTCTTGTCCAAATATTCTTTCAACAGAAATGACATTTTGTACAGAATATGTTTCTTTCCAGAAATATTTAAATTCTTTTCTAAATGCACTGGAAATTTTGATACTGATTTAATAGTTCTGGTATCAGGCCCTTGAGGGGGGAAAAGCAACATGTTCTTCTTTGGTCTTCTGTTCATCTTCTTGCTCTTGCTATCTTCATTTCAGTGAATCTTTCCTGTGCAAGGATGAAATTGCTGTTCTGTCCTCAGAACATCTGGTGGCCCTCCCTCATTTTGACACGTGAGCATAACTACAGTTACTTTATTTGTCACATATATGCAATTAGTTGAAGCAACTTCCTCTGTGCTGGTGGCAAATAGAGATGAGGATTCGTCTTTTAACAGAAATAGGTGATGAAATGGTAGATGCCAGCCCACTGTTCATATCATAAACAATTCTGCCTAATGCTTGCATTTCTGCTTGTTTATACCTATACTGGTGAGATGAACCTGCATCACACATCCACATTCTCAGTTTTTGGTCACGAGCATCACCTTTCCCTCATGGTATTGGCAAGGACCAGGAGATTTGACTCTGGAGATGCAAAAACAACATAGACGTCATTTTTCCTCAAGAAATCTGCAGGCTTTGCAGGATCTGGGGAAGATGGGGTTGAAAAGATAATGTATTTGAAACAGTGAATCAGTGGGCTGTTTACTGTTTAAATTCCATAATCAGTATGGCCTGGTGGGGCTTCAGTTCTATGCTGTGGTTGAAATGACCCAACACATCCTCCCCTCTGTGCAGGTATGTGAAGTGTGGGTCTGACATGTTTATACGGCATAAGGTCTGTTGCTGTCCAGTACAGAGCAGCTGAGATATTAACAATAGTTCTATAAATAAGGCCAAAAGAGATAGCAATAAATGAGTTTTCCTATTTGGTCACTAGCAGTGGTATGTCTTGCAGGCAGCCAGATGCTGGCTAAACAAACAGATCTTGGAATATTGCACTCTGGACCTGGTGTGCTATGGAGGGAGCATCTGGGATCATCCTTGGAGAGGCCCTGGCCTTTCCCAGGAATTCCTCCTCCTGTGCATCACAGCAAATTCCAAGTGCTGCAGTAAGACAGTCATGCCTCAGATCTTTCCAGATCCTATAGGAAACAGCTAGTACCATGGACCACATCCATATATTGTCAGAGCTGGCTAAACCCTCTTGTAGTCAAAACTGCAAACTGAATAACTGAAACCTTGCATCAGATTTGGAAAACAAACTGTTCTGTTTCATACCCAATCCCCATCCCCCAGTATGGGTTACAGGGATAACGCTTCAGCTGGCAGCACTGGCCATGAGGTTTAACAGAATGCAGCTTATTCTTCCATGATTCTCAGCTCTGGAGTGCTGACAGCAAGAGACTGGAAGTGGGCCAAGGAAATTGATGCTGGATGTGAGTCAGGTACAAAGCTGAATTCAGCTTGGATTTAATATTATTGAAATACCACAGGTGGTTTCGGTTAGGATTTGGCCTCATATGGCAAGACTGAAGTCAGGTCAGCTGTTCAGTGAAATCCAGCCTTGAATTCTCATGAGCATGGTGAGTTGAGTGAGATTTCAGCCACACCTGAAGCACAAAATTGTCTCTTTCCTGTTTGTGTATGATCTTGAGACCAGAAATCACAGAGACTGGTGTGAAGTGTACATAGACATAAGAGTGGGCTTGTGTGCACACATTTTAGTTTTCTTTAGCTTAAATGGGATTTGTACCAACGAGCTGTGACATGGGTCTGACTCTAGGTCCTGTGCCTGGGGGTTGACACTTTACCTTGTTAATCCAAGAGTCTTTATTTTGTCAACTTCCAGTTGGTTGCAAAGGAACCTTAAGGTGTATTTTCGGAAAAGCTGTGAGAGCGTTTGAGGCTGAGTGAGAAACCGCAGCAGCTCATCAGGTTGTGAGTTGTGTCCATGAATAAATTGAGACTGAGCCACATGGGATCCCTCCACAGCCCACCCATGCCTTCCCTGCAGTTAGCTCTGGTTTATCCCGTGCTTTTTTGGACCCTGGAATGCTTGTGGCTGTTCTGACAGGCATTGAAAAAGACCCACCAATGTAACGAGAGAGAGTTTCCAAGCTGTTCAGGATCCAGATTGCTACATGTTGGTCAGAATTGGCTTTGGTTTGGTTAGAAGTGCTCTGGATAAGTGCCAGAGAATGGATCAAGATGGAATTGTAACCATAATTAGGTATGAGCAGGATATGGTCATACCCCCATACTTCCAATGTTATACCACAAAGCAAGGATGACTTTTGTACTTTCTCAGACAAGGTGTATAAAAGGAGAAAAACATGTCTGTGTGGGGTTAAACTAATCAGCCAGAAGCCCAGAGAAACCTGTTGGGATGAGATACAGACTAGAGGGGACATCACCAAACTTTGACACCATAAGGCTCCAGAGAGTGGGTCATGTCAGGCTTCTCTCTTGTTTGCCATGAAGTAACATTCCTCCCTTTCCCCCCCTCTTTTATAAATATAGAAAGTGCACTGGTAGGCAGTTCCTCTGATATTCTTCACTTATACTTTTAAGCTGTTAAAGAGACAGTAGGGGTTGGAAATTGATAACCTTTTGTACAGACATCTATATTAGAGTGACCCTACTTTTCATTTCCTAGCCCAAATTCTGAATCCTCCCTCGAATCACACAGAGACTATAAAATACAACCAACAAAGGTCTCCAGCGAGAAAGTTGGAAGTACCAAGTCTTACAGGTGGGTACATGGGACTATACAGGGAGGAAATGAAACATTTCCTTGTTTATTTGGACCCTAGAGGAATCTGTACTGGCTGCAGGGGCCAAGAGGTAGCACCAATCATACCCTTGATTTTCTAGGCTCAGTATTAGTGGGAACAGACCCGAGTCTAAGCTTCATCTCTCTTGTCATTTGACAATTCAGTCACTGGTGACATGGTTATTAATTATCTGGTTTACTGGCTCATTTACATTTTTACCCAGGATTTACTAATTGTATTTTATTACTCTTGATTAGTTTGACAGTGAAAAAAGCAACAGTTTTTTCAGGGAGATGCTTGCTGTTTTATTAATTCCAATCAATGAGCAGGATAGGGGGCTGTTTTTTTCTTTTGAGTTTCAGCAGTGCCAGTCACAAAAGTATAGAGATTTTCAGCTATTTGACTCTATTTCTCAAAAAAAGACTTTTCTCCTTCACATTAGGTTGATTTTAAATATTCAGCCTGCCCTTTTCCCCCTCCTCTCCATGCACAGAGGATTTGGAGGAGTCTGAATCTCAGCATCTGGTTTTTGGTATCCTTAGCCAGTAAAATGGTCAAATATGGCTTCCAAAATACACAAGCTGTGCAAGAGCTGGATTTTACCAAAGGGCTGTTTTTTGCAGAGTCATTTTTTGCTTATAACTGTGTACCAGCAAAGCCTGAGGGACCTGTAAGAAGGATTTGTGGAGCCAGAGAGTTGGTTTTGCTTTTTTATTTTTTTTTTTAATCCTTTCGAATTTCACCTCTATTTCTGAGGTCGAGTCACAAATAAAAATGAGTTTCTACTACAAAAAAAAAAAAAAAAAAAAGGAAAAAAAAGAAAAAAAAAAGAGCAGTACAAATCCTTATCCCCCAGCTCTGAGTTTACCCAGGTATGCAGCAATATCATTTTATCACTGAAGCATCCATTGTATTAGAAAGCCTTGTTTACACGAGCTTAAGCCTCCGGCTGATGGATAGAGCTGTTTCAATTTCCCTCAGTCATTCCCACTATGGATTGTATATTCAAGGGAAAATCCTCTCTGCAATACTGGACATGCCACGCTCCGAGCCGACTGACGTTTATTAACTAACACAAAGTTGCGAACGATGTACCAACACAGCGAAACAAAAGAGCCCAGTGTTGAGCCTAAATCAAGGCCCTAAATCATAAGCCGTGGTGTGACAAACTGCACGATGTTTGCCAGTACTTTTAAAATGGGGCTTTCTTGCCAGGCTGAGAATTCATAGAGCCCAGCCAAAGAAAACAATGGGAGGGAGCCAGGGTTCTCCCGAGCCTTGGCATGAAATCCACAATAGTAGCTTTGGCTGAGGTCCACGGGCTCGAGCACATGCTCCATAAGGTCACTTCAGAACACCATAATTACTTGGTATTTACTTGCAGACAAAAATAATAATAATAATAAAAAAGCAAGTGCCACCAACACAGTTTAGGGTTCCTGTTCCAACTCCAGATCTTGGTGTCTCGGAGTGCCCTGTCAGTGTGCTGTGTGATGGAGTGGGAAAGTGTGATCTGAACGACTAAACAGCAGCAGTGATGATAAACAGCACGACACACTTGGGGAGGGAGAGTGGACTTTATGTCCCAGCTCGTTCTCGAACTCGTGAGCAATGTTTGTCGCTGCCCTTCAGTGACTGTTTACTGACCTTTGGGGTTGAATTTGGGGGTCACTGCTGAGTTCACCTGAGGCAAATTGTTTGCTTTTTCAAATATCCTCTTCTCTGCATCCTGCAGTCCTGTAGGAGAAGTCAGGATCTGAGCAGATCATTAGGACTGGAAAACAGCCCCAAGTCTAAAGTCTGGCTCTGAACAACTCAGAGCTGGGCAAGGGAACTAAAAAGCCAAGTTTATTCTAAATTTCAGAGCCTGGATTGGATGGTGCAAAAAACTCTCTGCAGTATTTTTGGTCTTGATGCTCACAATTTGAGATATTTGCTAGTCTCTTATCCCTAGAAATGATCCCTCCAGCACAGCAAAAGGAATGGGGCTGAAGGTCCTTGAGCTGTCTCTGCTCTTAAGCCTGAAGGGTCCAGGACTCAGCCTCAACTCACTGACACTCAGCCTTTACTATTTACATTTAAAAGAAGAAACCACATTTGATTATTCAACGTTCTTCTTTTACATTTTTATTGCCATTTTGCAGAACTCCTCCAAAGACCAGAGGAAACCTTTCTGGTTGACATATTTAATATTTTAGCACTTCATAGTGTCTTTAGACAAAAGCGTCCAACAGGCATATGTGTTTTGGCAGCTCTGCTTGTGGCCTCTGTTCTGTCTTTGGCCTTGAAAAGCAAAAGAATGAAAGAAAAAAACCCCACACAACCTTAAACTGGGTCAGGATTTTCCCCTTTATTTTTGTTGGTACTCCATTTGGGATTTATGCATTAATAGAGGAGAAGTAGGGTAAAAACATATGCCCCAAGCATATGTCCTTGAAAAACAATGTCACATCTTTATTTTCTTGGGTTGGCAATGCATGCATTCCACACTCCCTGTGATGCAGAACTAATGAAGATAGAAGTGCAAGAAAACCTATAATCAACTCCAGTCCATACCAGGCATAGCCCACAACAAAGCAAACCTGCCTAAAATCTCATGATGTTGAAAGAAAAACCCAGGCCATGCAGCCATGGCAGTCCAGTATTTCTAGCTGGTGATTTTTTTTTTTTTTAGGTTCTGCATCCACGGAAAAACAAAAGCAAGCAAAAATGCTCCTTGGCATGACTTTGTGTCAAATACTTGTAAGCAGCAATATTCGGAGAGCAGTTCAAATACGCAAAAGCGTAATTGTTAGGAAAGATTAAAGGTGTGAATTGAAGATTTTCTTCTGGTCATTGAGGATCTGTTTCCCTGTGTTTTAATCCCCTTGTGCATCACAGGAGCTTTGTGCTTATAAACTGTGTATTGCTGATACTTTGGTGATGATTAGTAATCCTGAAAAGACCTTTGGGCCAGGACACCCCATGAGCCTGGGGTGAGAGGGCTCCCTCAGTGCCCTGTTTCCCCCATGCCAGCACTCTTCCTTCTGCCTGTTTCCACCTGTTTTCCTTTGGTTTAGGGCATAAATTTCTCCTGGGAGAAGAGTGTTTTTATGGAATTGTGTGCACATGGTGACTTGCACAATGAGACCCTGGTATCTGCGGGGGATTCCTGTGGTAGTGCCTATAGCAGCAGGGGTAGAAATAATAGTAATAATCATAACCTAAACCAACAGCTGGTGGGAGAAGAAGCAGAAATGTAGTGTGACTTTCCAGGTGTCACATAACAGCTCAATGTCAGAGCCCTGAAAATAAAACCCCTGTGTATCCTGTCTGCCAGCCCAGTGCTCTGAACTGGAGAGGACAGAACTGGCTGGTGACGTCTCCTGATCTAGGTTGATTTACAGTCTGTGCAGAGTCAGGGAGAAAGAAATTAATAATACAGATAGTTCTTTGTAACTGTGGATTCCCATTTTTCCTGTGTTATTTTAAATCCTAACCTTAAAATCTTGTTAACCTTCAACCTTGTTAAAACTAACCCTGTAAATCCTGTTATCTTCTACCCCACACCATTGTAGCTTAGCCAGTATCTTAGCTGCCTTGTGTTTAAGAAAGTGGTCAATCAGTGGGGCATTACCCAGTAGCTGGGAATTTTTTTTAGTTTTCAAGTTACTATTGTTTCCAGAGATTCCCTGGAAGTCACTTCTGTGTCTTTAGGCATTCACATGTAAAGCAGGAATCTCAACTGACAAGTGCTAGATAAATGCACAGAAATTTGGGGGTGCTCCAAATTTCTTAGCTTGTGGGGTTTTTTATCAGGATTTTTTAACCTTAGTGATTTGTAAATGCCATCCATCATGCATGACTGGTCCCTGCCATCCACTGCCAGGAATCTGGGATTTGCTCTATGTTACTTTGCCGTCAAGTGGTTCAGTCTTCACTAGGAAATTATTTGTCCTTGTGTGTAGTGATCCCACACCCTCTTCCCAGGAAAATGCTTTGATAGAGCAATGCTGCAAGATTATCAGTCTGTCCTCTAAAGACTTTAATCCTTCAAAGTAGAAGCGAAATGCTCACCTTGATTCAGGTCCTCTCGCTGTGGTTTGTGATCTGCTGGGCTCCTGCTTCCTTCCTCCCACGTACACTTGGTGAGCTCCTGCAGAGATGGACATTTCATCTTTTCATTGTTCCACTGTCTTGTTTTGAAGAGAATCACTCCGGGGAATGTCACAGCATTGTGTTGTTATAATTTTGCAAGTGTTAAAGTCAACATTTGATTTTAGCTTTGGCAGGGCTAGGATCATATCAATTGATATTGTCCCAAACTGGAGGAGAACTTCCACAGTCTCCATTTGTTTACCTACCAGTGACACTGTGAGTGAACCCACATTTACACAGGGAAAAGCATGGAAGTGGTTAATCTGAGATGGCTGTGCAGGCATCTCTCTGCCTGTCAGTTTTGCATCCCTCCAGATGTGACACCTGGTAGGGAAACCACTGGTGGGAACTGATGGAAGGATACAGAGGAAGCAGACGAGGAACAGCATGAAATTGTCTTTTGCTTCCCTGTGAGTGTGAGGGAAGAAACCAGCAGGTGTTTTCAAGGGGTGAATGGCTTGAATTGAACAGCAGAAACCCAATTCTCATCTCTCAGGATAGTCTTCCTAAGCCTCTTGTGAACCTCAGTCCTTAGCTCTGGCTGGCAGCTCAGTCTGGTCGTTGGGTCGATTCAGATATCTGCACATCTGTAGATAATGAGCAATAGTAATTACATGTTCTTTCTGAAAGACAAAGCAGCACATTGAACACTGCTGGCAGCGAGCAAAGCCCAGGAGGACCAAGCTTAGGGCTGCTGATTTGAACTGTCCCCTCTGTTAAAGGGGCATCATTGTCACAGTGGACTTGTCTGAAACCTAGTGCTTCCAGCCTTCCTGGTTCCTTTCACTTCCACCTCTCTGTGCTACTTACTCAGCCAAAGCAAGGGCTGACTAATACTGGAAGCATTTGCCTTTCCATCCCCTCCTTCCCTCTTTTGCCTTGCTTTCTTTAAAAAATCCACTCAGCAGCTTTGACGTACAGACCCACACCATGGACATGGGGAAGCTGAGGCACAGGGAAAGGTGCAGAGCTGAAAGGTGGCACAGTATCAGTGTGGGAGTGAGCAGCAGAACCAGGCAGAAAGTCAATCTCTCCTGATTCCACATCCTGTGCTCAAGAGTTAGAGATGGCTGTAGTTTCATTTTTGTCAAAGTGAGTAAATTCTTGCATGGGTTGTCCCTGGCATATTCCGTGTTCATTTCCAGTTTGTGAAGAGCCCCAGATCACCTTCTGCAGTGTGGTGGACCTCAGAGCCTGGCTTACCTTTGGCACACTTGTTACCCCTGTGCTTGCCCATCTCAGGACCTGTTTGTATTGTACATACAAACCCACCAGTGGGGAGTAAGACTGTTCTGGTGCAGTGAGTTCATATATGGAACTGTGCCAAAGCTTAATGAGCAGTCGGAAAGGTGAAGGAACATTCAACATGCTTATTTGTCACTGCTGCTGCTCCCGGGGGCGTCCTTTAACCCTCTGAGTTCAACACTGTATTATGCAAGTTTTGTTTTTGTGCTCAGTGGAGTGTGTAATTGTCCCTTTGGTGACTTGAAGAACTCTGAATGTTCAAAGACCATTTGGGGAGCAGGGGGGTAGAGGGGAAAACCCAAGCAGATAAGTGACCTATTTAAGCAAGGTTCACATTGATTTCACTTTCTGTTTGGTTTGCAGAACTGCTGCTAGTGTGGGCATCTCTTCCTTCTGCGCTAAACACAGAAGGTGATCTTAGTTCTTGGTTGTTAGTGATCCCTGTGTTACCTGGTGGAGCCTTCAAGACATTGAACCTGATACACCTGGAGTTAGAATCCAGCTGAAATAATCTAAGAAATGAAAAAGCTAATTTGATTTTTAACCTCAAATTGGATTAAAAATTCCCAGTTCCTCATTCAGTATTCTGGAATATGAAGTGAAATATTCAGAAGACAGTTTGCTTGGGACTATCTGAAAGGAAAAAATGAAAATGAAAGAAACGTGTTTATATATATATGTGTGTGTGTGTGTGTGTGTGTGTATGTCACCGTGTACCCTGTCCTGCAATCCAGCAGCAGAGAACAGACACATCTCCTCAGAGGAATGTCAATGTGGGATGTTAATTCTGCAGTTCCTGGGTAACTTTGGATGGTTCTGCAGGCGCTTGGGTGGCAGTGGTGTGAGCCATGTGGGCAAAAAAAAATGCAGGGGAGAGACAGGCCAGCTCTGTGTGACTGGACACTTAGAAATGTGGGCCCTGCAAAAGTGACAGGTTTGGAGAAGACAGAGGGATGTGCTGGCTTGGAGATTTGGCCCTGGACCAGGAACATTGCTGAAGGCAGGGTAGAAGCTCCCTGTTAGAGACAAATGCAGCTGTGGTTAAAGTGGTTCTTGAGGGCAGTCTTTGTTCACACAGTCTAAAAAGAAACATGTAAACCTACACCTGCAAGAAGCGCATTCGTGTGGGTCTGAGCCAAACCCTGTGGAAGTCGGGAGGAATCTTTCCACTGACTTCAATGGGCTCTGAGTCCAGGTCCCTGGTGATTGGCTTGAAGTGACACATAGACTATTTTTGTCTGACAATTTTTTCCTTTCTGCATTTTCCAAAAACACCAGAAAGAGAAGAACAAGTAAGAACTTCATCTGTTTTGCTAAAGCAGGACTGAAGGTTGCATTATTCCCCACATCCCAGGGCTGGCTGTTGAGATTGTGGGATGCAGCACTGCAAAATTGAGAGGTCCTTTTTTTTTTTTTTTTAAATAAAATAAGTAATCTAAGTTATTTACGTTCTTGTTCTACAGATTGAACCAATGGAATGGTTCAATGGGATGGAAAGATCTCTGGAAACATTAAGAAATGTGGTGTTTACTTGCTTTGGCGCATTGCTGATCGCAGCAGGCGTATGAGATATTTTCTTTCTAAATTTGTAGAAATAAGTAACAAATTCTGCAGTGATCTTTGAAAAGGGATGCTTGCCAGAAGGAGTCTAACAAAATGTTTGGAAGTATAGGGCTCACTGTGCCTTTCGGTTCTGTTTCCTCGACGTTCCCTTTCTCTTGACTTTCCTACTTCACCCGTGTGTGGGCCGAGCTCTCCTGCAGCCATCGGTAATATGGGTCAGTGGAGGCCTTCAACTTTATGATTAAAGCATTAAACATCAAATTCTTCTCTACTGCCTCACTGCAGAAGTTTCAAAGGAGTTTGGTTGCTCTTTTGTGGATTGATGTATAGGGGGGGTTTGACAGTTGAATAGCTGCAGTTGGGTTGGTATACAAACTTTCCTGTTGCTGTGAAAGGAATGTGTAAGAAAGCACTGACTGATGCATCTCTAGAGACATCGTGCAAGAGCTTAATTTAGTCCTCTTTTTAATAGAAACTTGGATCTCAAGCCCTACTCTTGTGTAATGACAGGCAAAAGGAAAAACTAACAGGCTTGCTTGCTTTTGAAAGCTGTCAGTTGGCTTTAAAGAGGGGCTTTGCTAAAAGAACCATGTATAAGAGTGAAAAGATGGCCAAAGTGCTGATGAAAAACATTGTAAATGCAGTCAGAGCAATGTGATAGATGAGTAGCTTGGGACTGGCAGCCTTTCCAAGCAGTGTGTGAGGCTGTGTTTTCCTATGGGAGTGTCTTTCCCAGAGCCATGATGATTGGAATAACCAGTGAGAGACAATGGCTCCCCTTGAACCTGGATGGGGGCCTGTGACCCCTCTCTCTCTTTCCCTTCTTTTAAACCTGCTTCACTTAATGTGCATCCACCTGCATGCAGATGTGTTGCATTCACCCCTGTCTGTGGATTCTGGGAGCAGGGTACAGCAGTGACAACCCTCCCATACAATGGCAGGTCCCAAACTTTCCTGCAAGTCCTACTTTCAGTAAAAGACTGGCTTTTAGAGCCTGTAGCTGCTCCTTTATAATTTTTGCTAAATCATGGTCTTCCGGCACACGGTTTACACTTTCACAATGCTTTGCAACTCCATCAGCAAGAACTAGTCTCTATATTTAATATATTTTGCCCTTTGATTAAAGCTTCTGCTGACATGCTTGGCTGGCTATGCACCAGTTCACAAAGTTGGGTATATGATGGCAAAAGAACTGTGTTGTGCTCTGAAAGAGCTGTTATTACTGCTTGCATTTTCAATCACTGAGCTGGACCTCGGCTTGCAGCTTCACAGATTCCAAGCCCGTAATTACTGGCTGCTGCCTCTGCTGTGAAACACTTTATTAAGCCTTTAGAGTCATTAAAGATTTTCAGGAAATTTATGGGAGCTCAGGTCATGTTTCCTATTTGTTTATATAGCCCAGGATCTGCCAAAAATGTGGCCTGTAGAGTTTCTGTAGCGAAGCTTGTGTTCACCCAAATGGGCTTAAGGGACTGATGGGAACTGCCTGTTCCATCTTCCCTGTCCTTGTGTGAGCTGTCGTGGGCAGTGGGATGCAGCCCTGCATCACAGAGCACACAACGATTCCAGCAAAATTAAGTGAAGTTGCCGGACTTGGAGCTGGTTTCTTGCTGGAGACAGTGGCCTCTAAAGCTGTCAGAGCCTGGATGCTGGGGCTGTGAGCTCAGGTAAAGCTGCTGCTGCCACAGCAGGAGTAAGGACTGAGCTCAGAGTGAGCAAGAAACCTGGGAATTGGTCCCAAGTGTTTTAAGGGACTATTGTTTCTTCCTACCTCGGATCTAAGGGAGCCAAGGGGAGTTCAGGGCTCACATGGCTGCTTGAGCCAGACAAGGTGTGGCTTTGTACGGGATCATGCTTGACCAAGGAGCATTAATATTCACCAGGATGGCTCAGAGCAATTCATATTCATGACACTACATCCCGAAATTTAATTCATCTGCCACTTATTTTTTTTTATTTTTTTTTTGACAAAATTTACATTTTGGGCTTTGCAAATGCCCTGTTGTATCACAAACATGTGGCATCAAACATGCCTTCCCCAGTTGTCACACAGAGGGGTCTGCTATGCTGAGCCAGCTTAGCAGTGGAGCTCAGCCTCGGAAATATCTTGTACTGTGATGATGTTGTGTAGTGTTTGGGGTACGTTTGCTGCCTAGTTTTAAGGTATCTGTTATTACAGACCTCAGAGCAGCTTTTTACTGAACTGTTAGAGATCTGTATTTTTAAAGTTGGAGTTCTGAGTCCAAACTTGCAACATTCAACATAAAATAACCGTGTCTTGGTCTGTAGAGCATCCATTTATTACAGGATTAAAAGCACTTGTAATGAAGAAGGCCAGTTACAATTACAGTCTTTCTATAATCATGCGTAGCACAGGCTAAAGATAACTTTACACAACCAGCTCACTTCTGACACCAGTCCAGCAAGGTCTGTACTAATGTCAAAGCAGGGACTGATGGCTGTCCCTGCAGGAAAGGCTCACCCCGCTCTTGGGGAACAGAAAAGCCCAGTGTTCCTACAAGCCAGCCACACTAGTGTGTCTGCATCCACACTGCTGTGGCTTTGGGGCCAGACTGCATTATTCATCTTGGGGTGCTCCCTGGGATTTACCCAGCTGGTCCCCTGGGATGGAGTCATGGGTCTGCTCTCTGCTTTTAATTGCCCTCAGCAGCGTGGGTATCTGCTGCAGGCAGGTCCTCTGGCTGACGTGGAGCTGACAACCTCTCTGTGTTTCTCTCAGCTGAACAAGCAGTGGCAGCACATGTCTGGGGTCTCTCCCAGCACCTCTTGGGATCACCTGCCAGAAGGTCGACAGCCTGAGCTCAGCTGGAAAGGGAAATGCCAGCATGCACCTCTGGATTTCGGGACTGCCCCAAGATGCTCCAGAGGCTCCAAAGGTAAGTACAAGATTGGCACTTGTCCAATAACACAGGCACATTTTCCAGTATTCTTGTGTTAATGATCATTACAACCAGCTATGGCCAGGGGCCTACAAAACTTTCCATCCTCATTTGTCTTTACAGATCAATAGGTGTGTAATGTAGGCTGGTAATGACGCTAATTATTACCCACGGATTTCAAGGACGTGAAACCCGTGCCAGCCCAGGATTAGATGGCTCCTGACTCTCAGACCTTTAACAGGCCACTAGTTTCTCTTTCTCACCAGCGTTAATCAGCACAGCTTTGCTGACACAATGGAAGTGTCTGCAAAAGCCAAGGCGGCTGTGCCTTGGCAACGTGCCTCGGAGAGCTCCAGGCAGGGGAGGATGAGATATACCATACGCCTCCATTTCCTGATTTGCAGTATATCAAGATATAGACAGATCTTTATTTTTTGATGTGAAAGCAGAATGAAAAACTAGGTTAAATCAGTCTTGAGGGATATTAAGCCAGTTCTCAGGAAGCCTATGCAATTATTATGCCTCATCCCAGCCTTCTTGATTGGGAACATGCCTTTAAGAACATGATCAGCGCCAGGAGAGCTCCCCCGTAGCCCGGGAATTCCACCCTGTCTGCTGACGAGGAGGGAGGCTGGGCCACAGAAACTCTCCATTCAGAAGGAAAAGCTTTGCTTCCTAATTTTTTTTTGCTTTCTCTTTTTTTTTTTTTTTTTTTTTTGGCAAATTATAAATGTGCACGTTGGATTCTTTTGTCAACCAAATCTAATGGGACTGGCCTGAGCTGAATGGCTGGTCTGTGTGATGCTCGGACTCGGTTTCTTTTCAGGTGTTCCTTGCCTGTTTCCACCAGATGAGGATTAGCATCTGCCTGCGGGCTCAGAGCAGCTGTGAGCACTGTGTCCCCGGCTGGAGGGTGCTTGTGGGAGATGGAATGTATCATGTCAGACTGGCTGGGGTTTGGATCTGAACAGGTGCCTCTCCAGCCCTGTGTTATCACAGGGCTGTGAAAATAGTGTAGGGCCAGCAGTGAGGATTTTTTACTCTTTTAAATGGTGGGAAAATCATTCAAGGTTTGGTTTTCATCCATATTCTCTTCTGTTCCCTCCAGAGAATCAGGCTCTCAGTTCAGCTATAGGATGAACTGGTTGTGGGGATGATGAGGGGAATAAAAAAGTTAATCAAACCTCAGGCAGTAGGACAACTCTCAAGGCAAACATTCCTGTGATTTCTTTTGGTTCATTGTGAAACTCCTGAGCTACCTGATCCCAAGCTAGCTGGGGACAAGCTTCTGAAGTCTGAGGGTTTTTTCTGTAGAATTTAGAGACCAGGTTCCCAGATAGAGCATTTTATCGATTTGATATTCTGATAGAATCCACCCAGATCTGAAATTCCAAGTGGAGAAAAATAACTCTAGCCACTACAGCTGAAAGAATGTGAAGCCTTCAACCTGGCAACTGCTGGAGTGGGGTTCCCTCCTGTCTCCCCTGTCCCTGACGCAGCCCCCAGCCCCAGGAAGATGTGTGGTACACACACACAGACGCACAGACACACACACAGAGCCTGTTCTGTTGGTAAATTTACAGTTTGCCTTTGGGAGTGACCATCCATTACAGTTCAGTGCAGCTGTTCACGTGAAGACAGCTTTAAACTCTTCCAGAAACTGCTGACACACATCTGTGGGTGTCTCTCCCTCCACCCCTTGCTCAATCCCTTGGGGCACTAGGGAAGTGCTACCACCTCCTCCACCCTTGAGGGCCACGAGGGAGAAGCTGGTGGCTCTGCACACACCCACTGCTGTGGTCACTTTGCCCCTGTGCCAGTTCCTTTCCAAGTGTAACGTCACGCATGCATGTCCTGCTGAACCAGGCAGGGCTCTGCTCCTCATTGTGAAACTCCTGTGCATTTTATGAGGTTTGACTTTGAAATAACATCTTCCTCCAGCTCTGCTCTGATTTCATCCATTTTTGAATCAGTTTTTGTATAAAGTGTTGAGTGGAATTAACTTTTATTTCACACTGCAAGCTTCCAGCTCAGGGTCTGTCTTCCTCTGTAGGTACAAGTGCAGACACCTCTGTGCCATTGCCCCCTACATTGTTGCTTACTCACCTTCCTTCTATCCCTGCATTAAGTTACAAACCTTCCTAAGCCTGTTTTGATGGGGCCTGTGTGCCTAAGTCACCAGACGGTACAAACATTCCAAGAGGGGATGTGAGCACCTGTGTTCTCCAGGAATAACCTTGTGTCCACATAGTCATTCCTCCATCCCATAACTGCAGGAGGAAGGAGGAGACCTGTATGCTCAGCTGGTTGAATAATGTTCCTCTTCCCATACAGCAATTTTGTCAAAACCAAGTTATTGACATGACAGTTCCCTTTGTTGCCCTTACTCTGCCTGGGGGTCAGGACACTCTCCTGTTGGAGTGCAAGGATGCTGTCATGGCAGGGAGTGCCAGGCTGCAGCAGAGTTAGGCAGCATGAAATTATTTTTAATCTGTGGGCATGCATCCCTCCTCCCCAGGCAGTACAGGATGCTTGGGAATTCAGAATTAAGGCTCTGGGAGGGGTCTAAAGTCAGGAATTACACTGACATATCTCCCACTTCCATGGGCAGTCATATAATAAATCTTGATATAATATCAAAAAATAAAGATCTGTCTATATCTTGATATACTGCAAATCAGGAAATGGAGGCGTTATGGTATATCATGTTGGCACATGAATGGCCCGGAGGCCACTTGGGAGACAGAATACAAGGAACATCTCTCTCCTGGAGGTGGAGGGTTTAGGAGGCTCTTATCAATATGCACAGCCCATAGGAGGACCTCTGAGGCCACGCTCCACACTTTGGGCAACCCAAGACCAAGTGCTGTCTCTGCAGAGAACTGAGCCTCCTCTGATGGGCGGTGAGGGGGCACTGGTGTGAGAAGGTGGCAAGGGCAAGGCTACTGCAGTCCATTGAGAGCAGTCAGGATCCCAGTGTTGAAAAAAAAATGGGCACCATATAGCCAAGAGCTATACTTTAAAATGTAAAGCAATCCAGTCATTTCCAGCCAGCGGCTTTTCCCCAGCTGTTCGTTTCCAATAGAGTATTATGATCAGTAATTGATACTCTCAGATGTCTTGGTGCAATCCCCAGAGAAGAATGGCCAGGGCAATATATTTTTTTTTCCCAACTCACTGGAAAATTGAGCCCCAGCTGGGGCTAATAAGTGCTTTCATTAAAATACTGATCTTAATCCAAAGCTGAGAATAATGTCTCCTCTGTGCTGCAGCTCTCCTCAGCTCTGACACGGGCTGTGCTTTTCAACAAGAAATGAAAGGAGGATAAATAGACACTTCTCACCCCAACATCATAATAGCACCAATGTTAGGTCCCAGTGAGGCCAATGATTTTTTTTGATTGCACCAGTGAAATGTGTTCTTGTTTCTTTCATGCAACAAACTCTGTCCAGTGATGGAGATGGGATGTATGGCCAGTGCACCCCTCCATCCTTCTCCTGGATCCATCCTACTTCCCTGCCCGTGGACGGTCTCATCAGAAAGAAAATGGGGAGCAGGAGTGTTGGTCTGGGTGCTGTGTGTGTGCTGAGATGTCTATTGGACTGCAAGGCACATGAGGAACCATTCCATGATTTCAACACAAGGATTCGTTTTGTCCTCCCACTTCTTCATTGTCCATTCTGGACAATCCAGGAATATTAATTGCAATATTTACTCATCCAGAGCTTCTCAGTCAGAGAGGTCATTTGCAAACCACTTCTTGAAGGGTTGAAAGATTTCTCCCCCATTCTCACACTATTTTCACCCAAAGAAAGAGGAGTGATCTCCCCTTTTTTCTAGGAATAGGGCCTGTGCATTTCTAGTTCAGTAAGCAAATGTGAAGACAATAGCCTTGATTCGTGTTTTTTTTGATACTGTCCTCTTTCCAAGGCTGGATATCAGTTTTATTCTGATCAAGAGTAGGATCAAAAGGCATATCTTGCTGAGCATTCCTGTTGTTTGGCAAGGCATCAAGTAGAACATAAGATACCACCCTTCTCCCTCACTTCCCTCCACCCTTTTGTCCTGTTATCTGTCTGCAATACCTTTAATTGAAGGTGGTCCTGTCTTTGCTCATATTTTTTCAACTTGTGCTGTTCTACCCCAGAGGACACAGACAGAGATGCTCTCTGACAAGCCTCAGAGGTCACAAGGAGGAGAGAACCTTGATTTATTCTGTAAGACCGACTGGAAATCCCAGAAAAGTCTCCTGAGGCACATCAAGTTTAAAACACGTGAAGCTGATGGCTATTGGAGGATCAAATGCTGGGACTCGTTGCTGGAACAGGACAGGTATCCTGGTGCTCCTGTGAGGAACAGTCCAGGCATGTATAGAGGTATGCTTAGGTGAAGTCCTGATAGTTGAGGTGCATTATGAGGAACAGCTGAACTGTTGGATGCTTCCCTGAAATAAACCCTCTTTTTTCATCCATTCTCTCTCAGTGCTCAGATTTATGGATGTGTTTTTACTTGTCAGGGAAAAAGGGCATTCCAGGTAGCAGAGTTAGAAAGGGAAGTGCCCAGAAATAGAGAATTCATCAGATGCCTCTGAGAACATGTGATCAGTTGCTCTCTAAGGAGTCATACAGCTCTGGGGAAGACTTTTAACTCCTTTAATGAATGGCTGCTCTGTGATTTATTCTTTTCCTACTGAATCTAGGATGTCCTCTTTGAACACCAGCACATTTTTGCACTGGCTCACCAGTAAAAGCGAAAGGCCAGATTCTAATAATTTCACTGACAGCAAATTACATATTATTTCTGCCTTCACTTCATTTACACCACTCATAACTAGTGCTTGATCCTTTTTTGAAATCCTCTTACTTTGTGAAGTTTTATTCCGTCTTAAATGTAAGGCTGTGACATCTTGTGTGCTGATTCTGGCTTTCCTTCTGTAGATTTGTGGAGCTGCAAACACTTTCTGTTTTAGTACTAAAGCCTCACAAATTCAGTGAATTTTGACCTACACTGGCTGTTCTCAGGTGAGATAAAAATAATGTCTGTTTGACAAAGACAATAGTAGAACTGCAGTTAAAACCGAAGCATTAGGGAAGCTCCATATGGATTTATGAAACGAAGTGGAAAATACAGAGATTTCACAGCAAATCTAAAATGTTGCACTTAGTCAATACTAAAGTTAGGAGTTGTGTTTAGACATCTCAGCTGGAAATTAGTTCCTTGAATTGCACTCAGAGACAGACCAGCGCAGAGCCCTGGAGAGCTGCTGATCCTGCTTTCAGGACTTCCCTGTGCTCTGACCACTGCACCCAATTCTGTCATCATAATGGCCCTCTAACTCACAGCATCCTATCCAGATGTTTATCCTACTACTTAAAACAATGCCTTCATATTTATCTTTGCCTGTAGCATAACCTTGCATTTAGTCTGTAGGGTCTTTAGGGCAGGAACTGCCTTGGTTTTTTTGGGGAGCACCTGACACTTCTAAACCCACCCTACACTGCTGCAGCACCACTTTGCACTTGCCTGAGTCCTGTTTGGGAAGGTGTAGGATGTCTCCTGTTACCATTACAGGGTAACCTGCAGTGAGTACCCACAGCACAGCTCAGCTCTGCCAGCTGAAATCTGTACAGTTTCCCAACCCGCCCAAGGAGGACAAGCCACTCATTTAGATTTCACGTAACCCTTTCTAAGCCAGGAAGCCGAGAATAGCAGAGAGAGGGGTTGGCAGACTCCCCTGTGGGTTAAGAAGGAGCTGTTTGTTCTCATAATTACTTGTCTAGGAGAGGGGTCTGTTTGACAGTGCTTTCCTGCAAAGCATCATGTTTGCCCTGAAGCCAAATAAAACCTTGGTATAAACTTCTGCCCAAAGAGAAGAAAAGGCAACTCAGAGGGAGTTTCTGTGAATAAAAAGGCTGTAACCATTTCAAAGCATCTCTTGTGCATCAAGCGAGTGTGATCCCTAATATCTCAGATGCCTAAAAGGCTCTTTAATATCCAGGAATAGGCACAGACGTGGGGTGGTTTCCCTTCCCCTTCACTAAGGCTTTTTAAATCTGTGTATGCCAGACCCCCCTCCCACCTCGCTCCACTGCCCACCCCGTGGGCTTCCTGACACCTTTTTCAAGAGATGCCAGTGCTGAAAACCTGTATTCCTTTCCCTGGGCAGAGTCAGCCAGGAGCTGCCTTTGGTGTTGCTGGAGGGATCAAGCACTCTCCACTTGGCTTTTCCCACAAATGCAATGCTGGGATGGCTGGGAGCAGTTTGGGCAGAGTGGCTGCTGCTTGGCTGGTAATTGTGGCTTTTGGGTTTTGTGTTACCCTCTGACTAATCCTGTGCAATCTTCTCAGGTTTCCAAAGCTTGATTCAAGTCAGACTGTCCGTACTCCCACTCCCTTCAGGTTGTGATGATGACATTGGGCTTTGGTATGGGAAGGGGCATTTCACCACAGACCTGACCTTTGCCAGACCACCAGGCACAGCATCTGCAGTGCTCATGCTGCAGAAGTGAGGGTTGGGCAAGCAGCTCTTGATTTCGGAGGTTTTATTTTGTTATTTCACCAACTTGAATCACTTTAGCATCATTTCCAGTAACAAATGCACCTAATTAATGGGTAGAAGTATTATTGCCCTCTGGGGTATATGGTCTGAATTGCTCAGCTGTGTCCCACAGGCTCCATCGTGCTCAAGCTTGAGGGAAATCTGCCGTGAAGTTGAAGTGAGGCAGGTCTGTGTTTTTGCACTGGGGTAGGTCTGTGTTTTTGGAGTGGGTAGGTTGCCATACTGGTTTGGTTACAGGATTATGTTTTCAGACACTAATCATAAGATTTTTGTGCCTCAGTTTCCCTTTCTGTGTATTAATTCTCCCTGCTGCAGGTGGACAGAGTGGATGCTGTTGGTGTACACGCTTAACTCTCCTAAAGTGCTTCAGGATTCATTGATGAATCATTCCCTCTGAGATAGCATATCTTGGTTTTCACTCTGTTTTTCATAAGAGGAGGATATGATTTTTCTTAGCTTCATGTAGGACTCTAAAAAGGTGGGTTTACACCTCCCTCTGCCTCTTACTAAAGACCTGTAATGTAAGCCATTCATACTCTCAGGCTAAAAGAAAGACTAGAGTTGTTCTTTAGTATTACGTTGAAAGGTTTCCAGTGTAGCTGACCATACTCTCCTCTAGTCTGCAAGAAAACCCTGCTTGGATGGAACCTCCTTTTTTGAGTGAGGTTTGTGCTTTAAGACCCACAGATAATCAGAATTTCAGAAGCTGCATGTGGAGAGCATCCCAGCCTTCCAGAGCTAAGGTGTGCTCAGATCAATGGTATGGCTTCAGGTCCTTATGCCATTGAAATCCTTCAAGGACATGCTTTCTTCATGCCAATAGATGCTATGCTATGAATAGGATCAGTCTATTCTGATGGAATTTGGCTTTTTGTCAAGATTAATATAATAAAGGAGGTTGGAAGATTTTGGAGGGAGATTTTCCACCGTGCTGGGCACAGATGGTGGCTTGTTCCAGTGAGGAAACAGCACAGGATGAAGAGGTGGGGTGAGTGGTTTATCAGCAAGTTGCTGCCCCAGTCTGTAGAAGAGTTAAAGAGATTCAACATCCCTTTTGGGGTGAAAACACCCAGAATCTTTGTCTTTCATTAGGACCGGTCCTTAAAAGCCCCTCTTTGTGGCTGTGGTCAGATGCCCAGCAGTGATGAGCTGGGTTTCTGTGTTTGCTGCGTTTGTCACGTTGAGCTGGGAGTGCTGAGTGCCCCGACTGACTGAGCAGCCGAGCTGGCAGCAGAAACCTCCAGACAGCCCATGAACAGCAGCTTAATGCCTGTGCAGGTACGGTATGTATTTATAGCTGAATGCACGGTCTGTGTGTGCACACATGTGTTCCTGGGAAAGTTTTTGAGCGAGTGGATAATGCATCTCAATTACATCCCAGTCTGGAGCAACAGCCTTGCTAAGGAATTGAAAATCTGTAAAGAATCCACTGAAGTTAAAAACACCATTTGGTTTCCTTCGCCGGAGGGACGCTCATCAATATCTCCTTCTGTTAATATCAGAGGGTTAAGGCCTTGGCAGTGTTCTCAGCCACCAGATGCAGGCAGAGTTCAGATGCAGGCAGAATTTTTTTTTTAAAGGCAACTTCATTGCTGTGGGGTTAAAGCTCCAATTTTGCCTGACGCTGCAAGTTTCTTAAAAGCAGCAAAAAAGAGATGGGTGTACAGACTACTGGCTTTTTACCTTTGTATGTGTCCTGTGAATGAACTATCCTCTTGCTTTATCTGCACCATGATGGATTTCTTATAATTCACTCCCCACTTGGCATCACATGAAATCTTGGGTTCCCTGAAGTGAGAGACTGGTGCTTTGGTGTTTATGTTGCATTTCTGGACAGTGCCCAGCACTTCACGGTCACCGTGGTGGAGGAACTGCAAGAGGAGTTCTGAAGTGAAGCTTAGGAACCCACGGTGCAGGAGGAGGGGTCCTTACTCAGTCCTGAGTTTTTTCCTGCGTCAGGCTTAGAAACAACCTTAGCAGTGCTGAATCCCATTTCTTTCTCTAATGTATCTCTAACAATACATCACATTTTCTTTCTCTGTCTGACAAAGGACACTCCCTCCCAGAGCTGGTAACAGAGCAGTTTTCTTCAGAGACCTGCTGTGCTGCTCCACTCTGCCTCTTCAGAATTTAAGCCACTTACCCGAGGTTACGCAGCAACTCGTTGGCTTCACACTAAGTGACTGAAATGCCCCTGACTGTGTGGGGGTTGTACTCCCATATCCTTGGCAAGGAATTTCCTCTGGTGGTTCTCAGTTCATTGCTGTGCTGCTGTCTGACACCACCAGCCCCCTCCAGCTGCCCCCAGCACGCACAGCTGGGGACACCTGGGCAGTGCAGACCCCCTGCTCCTTGGGGGCTTTGCAGCCCAACCATGGACATCTGCTCTGAGCTGGGAGTTGGCACAAGAAGGGGGTTGGCCTTGGAAGGAATATATTTACTTTGTACAGCTTTCCTGTAAAGCAGTATCGGATGGAGAAGCCCAACAGTCTATTTAGTCTAGGAACAGCAGAGCATGCCAGTGCTTCTGGAAGAGCCCCCCCACCACCACCAGTGCAGCTGGTTGCTTGGATAATACTTTCCTACAGGAGGGAAAAATGATATTTTATTCCTCCCTCTTGTTCATCCTTGCTCCACAGCACTAGGGCACTCTAAATTTGTCTGGCTTGGGAAAGTGTCTTGCAGGTCGGGGCGGGGAGGGAGAAAAAAACCTTTTGATTCTGAAGAAACCAATATATTATCATACAGGGAAAGCTCTCTTTGGGGTAATTTCTATTCTTCTCAACAGGATCTGCTGCAAAAATCTCTCAGTGTTACTGCCTTGTGCCAGTCATGGCTAAACTCGAGTGTACACTGCTGCAGGCTTTGCTTTTACAGAGGGAGGTTCAGCCAACTGGTTCTGACAGCTGAGCAAAGGTTGACTTCTTGTGATCAAGTGTGAGGATGAAAAATGTATGTGTCCCCTTTAATAAGAAAAAAACTGTTGTGTGAGTGAACCTGACAATAGAAACGTGCCTGTCTCAGGATGCTGGAGCCAAAGCAGGTGCCTCATCAGACTGGGGAGGAGCAGACCACAGGTACTCCATAGAGTGGGAGCCTTCATCCTCTGTCATGAGCCCAGAGAAAACCTCCCAGGATTTATGAAGTCCCAGTCCCATGTTATCTGCCCTATCTCAAGGAAACCACTGATCACAGAGAAAGCTGCTGGCCTGTCTTGCAGCAGAGCAAAGGGGTTGCCAAGGATGGTGTCTGAACTGGGAGGAGGGACTGCGGGGAGAGAGATTGGAGAACAGGAGATCCCTGAAAGGGGGAATGTAGAGCCAGATGGGTGCCCTGGGGAGAGACCCTCAGGAGAGGGAGCCAGAGGGCCCGATTGAAAACTTTTGTAAAGTGC
This sequence comes from Chiroxiphia lanceolata, assembly GCF_009829145.1. NCBI lineage: Eukaryota > Metazoa > Chordata > Aves > Passeriformes > Pipridae > Chiroxiphia > Chiroxiphia lanceolata. Next base: position 9,789,911 of record NC_045651.1, read on the forward strand.
TTTTGTGATAAGCTTCCCTTATCCCATGTCTCCAAGAAGGAGAATTGTCATCATGAGGATTTCACAAGGCTAGTGTGCCCTGCAGACAGGCATGAAATCAGGGTATGGGTGTCCTGCCAGGACAGGGTGCTGGCCAGACCCTACAGGGCACCTCAAGGCCAACTGTGTTTGGACTTTCTCAGTTCAGAGAGCTCAGAGCACACGTGCCCGGCTTGGAAACCTGACTCTGTGGGCTGGTGAATGTCCAAGAGAGGCTGTGACCCACTGCAGGCTCTGACTCCTCATTTAAACCCACTGGAAGCAGTCTGAGGGGTTTATCTTCTGCAGACAAGAGCAGTTGTGGGGGCAGGAGCAGCTTTGCACTAGGCAGGGCTGTGCTGCCTCTGCGAAGGTGGTACAGGGAGCAGGGGGGCACGGCTGGTGTTCCTGGGATGGGGCCAGGAGGGGCAGCTCAGGGCTGGGCTGGCCCTGTGGGGATCATGCAGTGCCTGCCCGTGCTCGGTTTGGCTCTGCACGGAGCTGACGTCTCCTGGTTTGTGTCACATTATGCATTATGTGATAATTATAAAAATGTGAAAATAGAACTCAAAGTACCAAGCAGGCAGCACGCAGCTTCTAGTGGTCCCATGTGTGTTTTCCTGCTTCCCCTCAGAATATGAATGCCCCTTTAGAAAGAGCCTCATGTTTAGTATAAGGTTCTCATTACTTCATAGGGGTTCTTCCTTGTAGGGCCCTTGAAGCTGGATTAGCTGGCAATGGGTGGCACAGTTCCCCTAGTACATAGTGATCCAGTTCTGCATTGGAAAGGGCACAGAGCTGTTGCAGTTGCTTCTTATTTACTGCCAAATGCCAAAGGGAGGTTGATGTGAGCCAGTGTAAATGCTGGGTCCGCCTTGAAATGGACCTTATGGGCTAAAATATGGTTTGCCATTTGTTTCTCCCTATTATCCACACAATGCCAGGTCCCCTCTGAGCCGCCTCCTTGTTAATTTTCTCTTATTGGGTGGCATCAGTTTGTTTTTTCTTCTATTTCACTAGCAACTTCCAAAGCCAGCACAGAGTGGGAGAAGTGGCTTCGGAATCCAGCTGGGATGTGCTGTGTGGTGGGATGAGTATTTCTGTGGTCCCAACAGACAACAGGATGTGCTGGCCTGTGCCACCAAGGCAGAGAGGAAGCAGCAGCCAACTGTGGTGCCCAGACACACCCCCAGTGCTCTGTGGGGTCCCCTCCTGCCTCTTAGAATCACAGCATGGTCTGGGTTGGAAGGCACCTGAAAGATCATCCAGTCCCACCCCCCTGCCATGGGCAGGGACACCTTCCAGTAGACCAGGTTGCTCCAAGCCCCGTCCAACCTGGCCTTGAACACTTCCATGGGTGAAAGCACTCACATGTTTTCAGTGTCAGGATGATACCTCTGAGGATGCTGGAACTTTGCTCCACAGTTTTGAGACTTACTGAAGTTTAGGCATGAGGCAGTTTTCTTTCCTCAAACTCCTTTTTGACCTGGGAGTAAGAAGAACCTAAGGGAACATGAGTCTTGCAAAGGTTTGGGCCATCAATGTTAATTCTCTCTGATGTAAAATGGTGACTCTAAGTTTTGCAGAAGGATTGGCAACCAGGAGCTCAGGGCTGCAGCAGAGAATAGTCTGGTTTGCTTGGGATGCACAAATGGCAGATTTAAACACAGCTGAAGGACAGACAAGCATCTGTAGATGTGCTGTCCTATCCTGGAAGGAATTCTGTGCTTGGCAAAAAGGGTTAATGCTGTAAATATATATTTGTGTATGACCCTTATGCATAAAACAAGTGAGAGTCAGTCAGTTTGCTTTTTTCAGGGGACATCTCAATGGACTCTCTTGGACTAGCCCGAGGAGATTATCAGAGGGAAAAAACAAGTATACAGGAGGCAGAGAAATTCTGCGAAGTCACCCAAACAGGTAAGAAAAAGGATCAAATGAAACTCATTAGATGGCTGATTCTGACCTCACCTGATGCTTCTCTCCAGTTGTGGGAGAGATACAACTGTAGTTTTAAGCTCTTCTTTTATTTTCCCAATTTCTATACTAGCCTATCAGCCCGTAAGTCAACATCACCACTTCTAAGCCTTCTCTTTAAATTTGCAGTCACATTCATAGGCTATTTCCAAGGTAAGAGAAGGTGTGTGGAGCATCCTTTAGAAGCAACAAGCTAATAGCACATATTGGTGCTCATACTGTGGGTTGTTTAACGAGGAACATGGCCTGATTATCTGGTTTCTTGAGGAGTATTCACCTGTACAACAGCTAGGAGAGTTTTAATTTAGTACCTCTTCTGTTATGTCAAAAAATACAGATTTTGGCTGTGAGGACTTACTTAAACTCATGTTTTCTTCTGGATAAAATCAGGAGAGTCCTTAGGGAGCTGAAAGGGAGCTATGGATCTGTAAGAGAAGAAGGAGGCTGATGTTTCTAGATCTTGAAAGCAGTAGCCCTTTCTGGGTGGGAATTGCTGGTACTGAGAATAGGACTGTGCACTGCTGGGCTCCTTTAAGGTGAGAAGGGATTCCTTGTATTGGAAAGGGAGAAGGGGAAGCTGGAGGGAGGCGTGTCTGGTTACTGCTAACAGAGTCCCCTAGTCAAACTATCTCATTACAGAGAAAACATCCCTGGCTGTGCTGGGTGTTGTGTTACAGACAAGGGGGACCCCTCCTTTCTGAACTGGGTTCAGTTTCTGTTGGCATTAATTCCTGTTTGTTCTGGATAAACCCTTGTCATGAGTTGTCCTGGCACTGAGCAGAGCCTCAGGACACAGTCGTTGGGAGCTGAAAGGGCTCCCAAGCCTGTTCAGTGCCCACCTGCAAGCTGGTCTGGAGCCCACCTGGAGCTGTGTCTCTCTGCCAGCACATCGTGTTGTCATGGAGCATGGAAGCACTTGGCTTTACCCTGCTTTTGGATGGGAGGGACACTCACACTGTGGCTGTTGGATAGCCCAGAAAGGGACAACCACAGGACAGAGTCCAGCTCCCAGGCTGTTCCAGTCATTTCAGTCATGCAGTGTGTTTCTGAGAGGTGGCCTGGCGAGAAGGAGTCTCTGGGAGGGCATGAGAAAGCTTGGCCAGCTGTGCCCTATCCTCATGCCCATCCCATTGCTCCCAGCTCCGTAATTCTGGACAGAAACCTGGCCATTGCATTAATGAGATTCAAGGCTTACATTTCAAGTGTTAAGAATGAAGAAGGAGCAACTAATTACATCTCAAATGCCAGGCCATGATAAACATCCCTTGAAGGACAGGGACTGTGCAGAGCCAAGCAATTGAGGGGAGGAGGAGCAGGAGATCCACAGGGATCACAAGCCCTAGTGTGGGATTGTGGCCTCTCAGAGCTGCTCAGCTGCAAGCATCTCTGCCTCCTGAAAAACAAGTGCTAACCTGTTTCTTCCCAAGACTGACCCCAAAAAAATCCCTTATGTTTTTATCCAAGAACAGCAGAAACCAGGAGAGGAGGAGGGCAGATATTCACAGCTGCTGCTGTTCAGTCTCTTGTGCCTTTGGGATCTCTCCTGCTTTTCACTTCTCCCATCAGCAGCTCTCACACTCTGTGGATGCTTTCCTTCACGTGGAGCATGCTGCATCCATCCTAGGTCCTGAATCTCATCCTGAAGGCAAACAGCTTTTTCACGGGCAAAGCTACGTGAAGAGGCTTTTGGTGGGAGGAGTGGTCTTTGGGTGTCATAATTCAGTTTCTTCTAAAAACTGGAAAAAATTTGCCTTTTATTCTGAATCTCACTTCATGTGGTTGGGTTTCTGTTCAGCACAGGCTCCATATGCCTTTGCAGTATCAAGAGGAGGATTCCAGGTACAGATCAGCTCAGTAAATATACTCTCTGATTTTTTTAGAATTCCTAAAATACAAGCAATATGTCATTGTCAGGAGACAGCGATTCTCTTTAGGTCTGTGGGCTGAGTGATTACCTGAAAGGTTTTTTTTGGACGAAACTATTTGAGGGAAGGAGAAGCAGCATTATAAAGGATTATAAAGCAGGTATGATCTTCCTACCCACTGATGTAGGAAGCTGATATGTCATATGTGTGAAAACAAATGAGAACTTAACAAGAGGAGGGTATAATGACTCAAGAGGAGTTTTGGTTGTTACACAACCAGAAGTCCCAGGACCTCAAAAATATTTTAAAGCATCATATTTTCCCCTATTCTTTAAAAAAATAAGCAAGGCCTCCTTTTTAACATTTAATCCAGAGGTAATCTGGTGCTGCTTTGCAGTTTGAAACTGCAGCTTGTCTGTTATCTGGTCTGAAATAATTTTCTGTTGCACAATTTTCAAGCAAATTGAGGGGAGGGAAATAAAATGCTGAGACTGTTTTATTTTAAAGAATTATTATTCCCTGGTAGTGTGCACAGTCTTTGCACTTTCTGATTTGTTGACACCCTTGAGACATATGAGGTCCAAGAAATATGGTATTGTGGCTTTGTGATGGGTAAAAGGTTGCACTATCTTTTCCTAATGGAACAGACAGCCCTGTCCAAACCTCCTAAAATGAGTTAAAGAACAAAAAATAGTACCGATAAAATGTACTTATGCACTTGCACACCATCCCTTTAAGGGGATGTAGCAACACCATTGTGACAGCACATAGAGAAGGGATGTGGTGCTTTTTTTTTTTTTCCAGAATGATAACTTTTGTTTAAAAAAATCCAATCCTGAGAGGTGTGGAGGTGGTAGATGCACGATAAGGACCTGTGGGCAATGAAGCTGCTGAAAGCGATCGTTCAGGGCGGTGCCAGACCTGATAGTGAGCAGGGATTGAGGCATGTCCACAACTGCTTGAGTGAAACCCTTCAGCCAGGTGCAAGGACTGAGGAGGTCTCACTTCTAGAGACAGCTGAGTGTTGTTCCTGAGGCTGTCATCGGGTGTGGACCCATGAACAGCAGGGCAGGTAGCAGATCTCCAAGGCATTGCTGGAGGTGATGACTCCAAGCACAAGGAGTGATATGGTAGCACAAGATACTTGTTTTGTGATGCTGAAAGTCATGTTTAGCCTCTTGGAAAATTTCCCAGCCCACCAGGAATGATTTCTGACTAACAGGCACCTCTTAATCTATCTTAATCCCCTCTATAATTTTACACTTATTTAGCCTCATCCAGATGAAAACCTTCAGTTGCTTAAGTAATGATTGAGGCTCTGCATCTCTGCTGGGAAATAAATATTATAATCTCCTTTTCTAAACAAGCAAACTCTCCCTTGATGAGACAAATAACTTCTCAGGTGAGGGAGTACCACGTCTGACAACAGATGCACTACCGGTGGCCCAAACCAACCATAAAATCCCCAGTGAGGAGAGACACCAGCCCTTCCCCACCAAGCTCATGCCCATGGGCTGATTGCAGTGCAGGGAGCACGTCTGGGCCAACTGTGGAAGGGGACAAACAATCCCTGATCCCCGATGGCATAAATGTGAACATTTCTTGTGCATTCTTGGTGGTGTGTTGGGAAACGCTTGTAAAAACAGAATACTCCAGAGATGCCACTGAGTGTGGGCTCTAATATCTGCAAAATCTGGCATTGTCAGCAAGCCATAAAACATCCCTGCTAGTTTGCCAGCAGCTGCTCCCAATTTAAAAATACTCAAAGGTACACAAACCTTGGGGTCGATTGCACAGCACCTTGTGCTGCCCCATGCTTGAGCTGTGCTGCTCTGCACAAAGAGAAAGACTCTGCTCAGGAACCTTTCCAAGCGTGTCTCTTTTCAGTCATCAGATAATCACAATGCAACCACTTCCCCTTGGCACTGGGAAAGGACAACACGTATTATCCATCTGATGTTCTGCAGTGCTCCTGAAATTAGGGATGTGCCGTGCTTTTGCGGGACCAGACTGTGTCATCCGGAGCTGGGCTGAGCTTGCAAGGACTTGCAGAGAAGCTGGGCCCATTTTTCACCCACTGTGGGAAATACCGAGAAAAGTTGCAAGAGAAGTCCCTCGTATTGTGTTTCCTGAACACCACAGAGTTGCAGTTTTGGAAGGGGAGGAGTGAAGCCAGCTGTGCCTGCAGGCTCTCACTAGGAATAGCTGAGTGGAGCACAGGAGCTGTTGCAGATACTCATAGGAAGATTTACTATTCCCAAATCCCAGCTAGTTAGAGCTGCCCTCTGGGGAGGCATCACTGCTGCACATTTCTATATTGTTTGCCTTGATTACCCAGCAGAACAAACAGCACTGAATAGGCAAGGGAAAGGATTGGAGGCTGCCACACTGGCAATGCCCGAACCACATTCTCCCTCCTTGCTTTATCACCTGAATCCTTAGGGAAAAAGCTGCTTGTGTACAGCTGCAGGAGGAATTCAGCCTCACTGAACAAAAGCTTTCTGATGTGGTGTCTTCCTTTCTGCAGCACAGAGAGGTTGGCAGACAAAAAAATAGTAAATCAATGGCTGTGACTGACAAACTCATGCCCTGTGTGAGTGCAGTCTCTGGCCATTCCCCTCCACCCCAGGCAAAGGTGTCAGGATTGACCTGAGTTGCACCAAGGGCGGTTCAGGTTGGACATCAGGAAGAATTTCTTCATGGAAAGAGTTGCCAAGCACTGGAATGGGCTGGTGGAGTCACCATCCCTGGAGGTGTTCAAGAAACAACTGGATGTGGCACTCAGTGCTCTGGTCTGGTTGACGAGGTGGTGGTGGGTCACAGGTTGGACTTGATGATCTTGGAGGTCTTTTCCAACCTAAACGATTCTGTTATTCTGTAAAAGATTTTCAGGTTGGTGGAAGAGAGTGGAGCTCAGGGTCACTGCAGGTGGCACATCTCTGTTGGGTCATCACTGGGTCTCACTGTCCTTGGAAGGGTCACCCTGATGGTTGGCAGCTCAAGGGGTCTGTTGGATCCTCCACCAGAAAAGATGCTCTGGGGTCTCAACTGCATTCACAGAATCATTAACGTTGTGAAAGACCTCTGAGATCATCAACTCCAACCATTAACTATTGTCCCCCTTCCCTCGGAAGCGCACAGAGCTTGGCTGTTGCTGGTGGTCAGCAGCGTGTGGCACCAGCACTGGCACACGCTGGGCTGGGAACAGGAGCTGCACACTGGATTTCTTGGTTTGCAGGTTTCCTTCATGTCCCCTGTGTCACTTCAGACAGGAATCTGCTTTGGCAACTGCTGTACCTCTTGGACTGAGAAAGACGGCATCTCACTTACTGGAGGAATGCTTTACTGGCTTTTTTAACAAGAGGAAAAATGGCTTTTAGACCCCAAAAAGGTAATTTTTTATGAATTTTTTCCCCCTCCACAAACATTCCTTTCTAAAGAAGTTCACTGATTTCAAGGAAAAATAGAAATACAACTGGAAAATACTTGTTTCTTTAGGAATTTTCCCGCAGAATAACAAAAGTTGTTTTGCTGGAGTACTTTTTTGTTTTAGCAACTTCAGACAATAAGGCAAATCATGGGATTTGAGTTGAGAGGTCAGTTTTCTTCATGTTTTAGTTTTAAAACATTAGACCTAATTTTGTTTGTCATCTCTGTTAGTGATGCAGAAGAGATGGGCAAGCAGAACAATGACTGAATTTCCAGTCAGTACTGAACTGGGAGAGGCACTGCAAAGGGTGATGAGGAGACAGATGTGGTGGGATAAGACAAAATAAAACTGAATAAGAAGGAAATGTAAAATGAATATAAAAAAATGGATATACTGTAAAAAAAAAGAAAATAAAGAATAAATAGGTAAAGAATCATCTTAACTCGAAAACTCATGGCTCTGGCACTCAGGACTACTTAGAAAGCATGAAGAGGACTTGGAATGACAGTGTGAACTTGTTCTACAGCTTTTTGGCTGAAGACACAGGCATGAAATCTTGTACAAAAGAAAACTAGCTGCGGGCTACACTTGTGGATGACACGAAAGACGTGGCTGTGCTGCTCTGTGTGTGAACCTCAGCTATGAATGAGGCTTCTTTCTGAGCCACTGCATTCAGCCTGTGCAGCAGTGTATTGGTCACAGTCTGGACACAGCCCTTGGCTGAAAAATTTGAAAGGAAAGTAGTTAAAGCGGAAGGAGCTGCTTCATATGAACGTCTGGAAGACTGAAATCTAATACTGACCTAATCTCTCACATCCCCGTCACAGTGTCTGGGCCGGCTCTGGCTGCCGTGCTGGACAGCCATCCAGAGCCATGGACGTGATGGGAAAGAAGAGTTTTGGGTTCACTTAGACGTGCTGCAGGACACAGCAAGGGCAGGAAAGGACCTTGGGGGCACCAGGAGATGTGGCTGAGCAGGGAAACAGGAGCAGCCAATGCCAGTGGTGAAACTCAACAAACGTGTCCCCACTGGGAAGACCAAAGCTGGTCTGAGGCATAGAGTGGGGCTCTTCAGAGGGATAGGGCCAAGAACTGGCCTGACCAAGGTATAAAACTCATTGCTGGGTAGAGCTGGTGCTGCTTTTAGGATGTGTCTTTTGCTGAGGCAAATGCCAAGTGTGATGTATCTGTCAGACCTCATAGAAGACTCTGGCTGGGCTAATAATACGTTTAAAAGCCAATGCCAAAATTTCAGGTCTTGGAGAAGGGTAAGAAAACATATGTGGGACATTTTGCAAAATTTTGTAGCTTGCAGAAATGCTTTCAAAACAAGCAAACTTACTCCGGATGTGAGTTCTGGTTCTCACTGAGTCTCCCCGAGGTTTTGGCTCTTCTTTCTTGATGGGAACTTCAGTGATTCACCCTAGACCTGGGCCTTAGTGCTAGAGCCTGGCTTTCCCCCTTTGCTCTTTGCAAACCAAAGCTGTTTGGGAAGTGTAAAAGAGTAGTGCAAACACTAGGAACTATTGTCATCCATTGAAGGGCCAAATTAGTGCTGACAAGTCCAGTCAGACTGGGGGGTTGCAGAGCTTGCAAAAAATTTGAGATTGGAGCCACCTTGATCCCAGGGCTATTCTGGCACTGGTGTAGTTTCAGGAGTATTCTGGGGCTGCTGCTTGTTTTCCCAGTTTCCAGGAGACTCAAGGGAATGATCTGGCAGCACAGAAATGCTGAGGGGCAGGTACACCAAGCACAACCTCAGCCACTGTAACATGGGTCAGTAAATTTTTCCCTTATTATTTTGATGAAGTAATTTAGGGGATTTCTTTTCCTTCAAAAAAACATCTTTGAGATACTATGTATTTTCAGGATTCAACTTTTATTTTTAATTATTTTTACTTTTTTAAAAAAATGCTTTATCTGTGAGTATAAAAAGCAGTAACTCAGGATGTGGCCCGGGGTCAGGCATAGAGATGTGTCCCATTAATGAGCTGAGCACTTTGCCTTTTCAGGGATATAAAATTTCCAGGAGATATCTGGCTTATGAGTCAAGGCTGAACATCATCTGCAGATCATCAAACCTGTCAGCCCAGCACTGCTTTGTAGAGGAGGAACTGGTGACTGCGTTAACAGACGGGTGAGAGATGGTTGTCCCTGCTTAGAGGGGGGGCCTTTGGGAGGGCAGTGACTTCTTGGGCAGAGGACATGGTCAAATATGCACAGAAGGAACGACCTCAGTCACGTTTCACTCCCACATCGCTGAACTGCGTCACGGCTGTTACGCAGACGCAACAAATTTCCATGTGAGGAGCTGAGGTACACCAGTGAGGCACGTGCTGGAACGACTGTGTGAGCTGGAAGGGCTCCCTGAGTGGGCACACCAGTGCACCTACAGCAATGGCAAAGCCCCAGCTGGTCAATCAGTTACTGGTGTTAACAAAGGAGGTTCAGGATTCTGAGTGTGCGTCACGGACCTCAAATGAACCTCCACCGTGGGTTGTCTAAAGACATCCACTACCTTCCAGGTACCCTCTCTAATGCAGAACTTGGTTTAACATCAGGATTTGGGAATCAAACGGTTGGCAGTGCTTTGGGATGCTCTCCACTCTAAGAAAATATAGCATACCTGATATAACATCCCAGATAGGGCTACAATTACAGAAATTCTCCTCTGGCTCGGAGAGAAACTCCTTCTCTTTGCAGCTCTCTCAGCACGGAGGTTATGAGATAAAGCATCGTAGACGTGCCCCCAGGCATGCAGGGTTGGAGTTAACAGAGGAGCTAAATTTCAGGGGCGTTCTGTTAGTCTCTGCTCTATTCAGAAGGGGCTGTCTGTTTAATCACTGACTTTCAGTGATTTATAGAGGGTTGGTTAAATGTCCGTTAAAGTCAATGGGAGCCTTTTGATGTCAGGACACTTCAGCTGGGCCCACAGTCTGCCCTTTTTTGTAGCATCTGGGTATGTGGCAAGCGAAAAGCATGAATGATAAAGAGGGCAGTGAAAGTAAGGGAGGGCTGAAAGGGAAAAGCCTTCCCTTGAACAAAAGCCTGGCTCAAAGGTACAGTGTTTCTCAGAGCTCTGAAATGCACAAACTGTTGCTTTCTTTTGCAGCTTTTCAATGTTCTGTTTTGCTTTTTAACGGACAGTCTGTTCTCGGCTGTTGTTACTTTTAAGTGCTGCAGCCCCCATTGGTTGGAGGTGTTGTAGAAATTATTTCATTAGCATTTATTTAGGTGTCTGCCTTAGGAAGCAGCTCTGATTGAGGTGGTCATTGTCTGGACTTTCCAAATGACTCCATGGCTGTACTTATCTTCATTATGCCATTCAGTTTCAAGCAACTGTGAAGGTTTTGTATGTGTGCTGGAGCAGGATTTAATCTTCAGAATATTTTTCAAACCTTAATTTTCAAAATATGACTTTGGGGGAAAGGTTGCTGCTGCTTATCCTGTTTAAAAAGTTGAGGTAATGGAAGTAGAGAGTTTACAAGTGGTACCCCAGGTCAAGCACAGCATCCCAACTGGAGCTGGAATCAGAGCAGAGGAGATCTCGAGTTCATCCTCACTGTTGTGTCTGTGCTTTTCTTTCATATGCTTCTGGCCTAATGAAGCAGTTTCTAGATACCATGTGGACAAATGAGCCAGATCAAACATCTGGTTGACACTCGCACCTGTTAACAGCCAAAAAATTACTCTTCCATCAGCAACATGTGAATGTTTGGCACATCTGCATATACAGCCCAGCAACAGCCACTTCGAGACGTGTCCCAAAGTGGACTCTGGGAAGGCAGACCAGGCATCTGTGAAATCTGTGTCGTTTAGGGGCAAAAGCCCATTCAAGGGTGACATTTTGCAGAATCCAGGCCTGTTTTGGCATCTGCAAAAACTCTGAGAGGGTTTTCCACCTCTGAGCTGCTAAAACCTGTAAAAAACTAATCTGTTTTCTGTGCTGCTCTTTAAATAATAGCAGTAATAATTCCATATCCAGATACCTTTCTTTATTTTCAAGACTCTTTGGTCATTAGAAATCATCCCCTGCTTGAAAATAGAAGATGGTAAGAAAATAAACTTGAAAGGCATTTTCCTACATAAAAGGTTTGTGGCCTCTCCTAGTGCCAGTGGACCTCTGCACTTTGCCTTTTGTAGTCAGTGAGAAAACACAAAGATAACAGATATTGAAGGGGGGATCAACTCCCAACTGCTGTGAGTTTTGGTATCAGGAATAATCTCCCTGTTTCACGTGTAGTTCTTCACAGGATGCTGAAGGGAATGCTGAGGGGACAGTCACTTCTCCCAGAGGTGTCTAGATTTCCATGAGGGATGAATTGAATCCCAGAAATGCAGTTTGACTCTGCAAAATGCTGCATGCCTTTGGCCAGCCTGGATTTCTGTGGATAACAGGGTTGTCAGCTTTTTAGCACCTTGCAAGTCAGGAGCCCATTTGGGGTGTTGGCTGTAAAAGATGCTATGGCAAAAGAAAAATACATGTTTCTTACAAGGCTACTGGCACAGGATTATTACCTAGAGAGGAAAAGAGGAGAAAGAGAGTAGATAAGGAGCACCTTACATTAGACACATGTAGAACAGACTGTTTCACAGGGGATGGGACAGCTGAAAATTCTTATTCTTTTCCTGTTGGTGGATCAGATTCCTTCGGTAGAAAGAGGGCAGGGCGCCCCGGGGAAATATCTGCGTAGCCCGAGGCCCCCTCTGACATCAGGTCAAACATTCCGGGTCACATAACTGAAGCTGCAGCATGAAACTTAATATTACAATGGATCAAGTGCTTCTGGCACATGGAGCTGACGTGCTCCTGCCCAGGCAGACTCAGCAGACGGACGGGGAGAACGGAGAGTTCAGCCATGGCTGAGCACAGGGCTGGAGTGGGAACGATGGAGCCCACGGGTGAATAAACCTGAGCCGGGCTCAGGTCAGCACTGCTGCATCACCCACTGCCAGTGGAAGGACTGTGGTGGTGGGAGATGAACCTTGGCTGGAAAGTGGGACAGGGAAATAATGCTGTGATTTAGGGAATAGTTTTCTCTGCCCTGGACGGAGCAAGAAAAAAAGCTCGGAAAAAAGTGAGCCTTGATATGCCCAGAAGGAGGAAGCACCACCTTCATCTTGCCCAATGGCAAAGTCTAAAATCAAAGCCTATTAAATGTTTAGATCCAGAAAGTGAAAAGAATAAATATTGCACGTATTTAAATGTGACTGACAGGTACTGCAGTGAAGAGACTGATTCTGCACCAAGAATGCAAAGTGATCTGTCCCCTTTTCCAGAAAAATAAAGCCCAATGAGTTGCCTCTGAACCCCATTTTCAAAGCTCAAATCACTTTAAATCAACTTCTGCTGCAGATGTCCAAATAAGCTGCAGTTTCTACCAACTCTTTTCAGTAAAAATAGCTTATCCTCTGACATCTGGGAAAGGTGAAGGTGTTACCAAGTATTGAGCTGTCATAATCGCTGTCATCATTTAATTTCTGATTGTTTAAATTCCCATTAGTTAGATTTTGTTCTTCTTTTATGCTTATTACCATCTTCTGCTAGAAATGAGAGAGCGTGGCTGATGGGGAGGACTCCCATTTTCTGCAGAAGTGGCATGTAGTGTTTTACAAATGCATTCCCTGCCTGCAGCCCAAAGCGCATTGCAGGCTGAACTCTTTAACATCTTGAAAGCTGAAAGCAATGTGGAAAAGTACAATTGAACAGCAAAACCCAAAGCAATTTTTACTGCAGAATTGCTAGTTCACCTAATAAAATGCTCAGGATTCCTAGAACTTTTAAGACCTCCTGAAACTTTATTGCCATTTAGGTTTGCCTCTGATTTTTTTGTATAAAGGAAATCCAGATCTTTAGGATGATCTGGTGTCAGCAGTGTTAGTATGTGTTATATTGCAGAGTGAGGCTGCTGGTGGAAAGTGCTGGATGTGAACAGAGTGAATCTTAGAATCATAGAATTACAGAATATCCTGAACTGGAAGGGACCCACAAAGATCACTGAAGTCCAGCTCCTGGCCCTGCACAGGACAACCCCACCATGTGCCTCTTGTGGCTCAGGCAAGGTGCTGCTGCCACATGGGCAGTTTAAATCTTCTTATTTTCTTTCTCCTCCTCCTCCACATATTCCTCAGACCTTTTTCTGAAGAACATTGTTTAAGAGTATCTGTGCCCTTTCAAACTTTCTTCCCTCCACTGAAACTGATAAAAGGCTCTCCATTTATTTCTGGTTAAAGTTCTATAGGTTTTGACCAATTCTTTGCTATGTATCGGCTGCTTTCCAGTGAGAGCAATTTAATTACTATTATGCGCCAGTATCTTGTAAACTTGTTTCTTTTGGAACCCTTTTCCAGTTCCCAAGAACATTATTTCCATGCCTTTATTTCTCTTGGATGGGCTCTCACATTGCAACTGCCCTGGGTTAATGCTTGCAGAAGTCTGAACTGCTGGTGTGGCTGGGATTATTCTCCATTGATCACTTTCCAGTAACTCCCAGTGACTTGGTGTCCTGCAGGTTGGTATTTGAGCTCTGCCTTTGCTTCAGTTCACTTTCATTAGTATCCCTTTGATTTCACTCTTTGCAGTCAAGTCAAAAGCTCTCACAGAGGTAAAGGGATGTCATACATATTACATCTACAGAAATTACAAATTATTCATCACAGCTAAATTCAAAGGCAGCTCTGTCATCTCTCCTACTGCTTCTCAGAGCTGCTCCCTTCAAAATCCTGAAGCCTCCAGAGTAAAACAGTTCTGGCTGGGAGAGGTTTTTCTTTCAGGCGTAACAGAAGGAACTGAGCTTGAGAGGGACAGACCAGGATGTTTTAATCTGTTCTGGAAAGATCAATGGTCAAGGCAGCAAATCATCTCACAAACGCTTCTAAAGGTGAGATGGCTGAAAATCAAAGCAAAACCCAGATTTGTGCTTAGACCTGGAGTAATCCTGGTCAGGAAATCCTTCAGGGACACATTTCTTAATTATGAGCTTGGAAGATTTCCCTGGCTTTGGGAGAGTGAGCACTTCTCTCAAGTGGGATCGGACAAAGTACACTTGGGACGGACAAAGTGCAAAGAGTCCTAATACTTAATTAAAAACATACCCAAATTCACATTTCTCTGAATTTCTTATGTCTGCAGCACTGGCCAAGAAATCAATTGCCTCTTTACACAGGTGCTTTCAGGAACTTCATATGGGCTTCAATGGGACTTTATATGGGCTCCCTGTGGTGGTGCAGACTTCCTAGCACTTGTCCCTAAGGATACCATGACGTGAGATGGCTCTTCCACCTGTGGCAGCACTTCATTCACGTGCTTCTTTGGTTTTCATGCCCAAATTCCCACTATAACTTTCTTCAGGCAGCTCTGCTGGGCAGCGAGGCTTTGGAAGGGCTGTGTGATCCCCTTGGGGTCTCCACGCCCAGTGCTCCCCATGAAACCCTGATATCAAACCCTGCCTTGATACAAAAACTATACAAAATGGCTTAACTGACAGGGACCTGGGTTAAGCTTACCCACCAAACCTCCACTTTTTCTTCTGTTTTCTGTGGAGGAGACCAGCTTCCCAAAACACACAAGATTTGATTTGAGTGTCGGTGAGTCTTGTAACCAGATAAATGTTTTATTTCCTACCCAAAAAACACTGCAGCTTGAGGATGAGCTGGGCTTTGGGGTGACCAGCTCTGATTCAGCCCCTTGTTTTCCTCAGCAGCCCCACGGTGAAAGTGGTGCCAAACGGCAAAATAGCGGCGTCTTGGGGACCGACTTTGGTTTTGGTGGGAAAAACTGTGATTTTATGTTCCTCAGGAAAAAAAAAAAAAAAAGCAGCCAAACCCAAACTCCCGTGTCTTGTATCCTGCATCAGGTTGTCTTTTTGATAAAACTCCTTTCCTCCTGTTCCCCTGCCCCGCGCAGAGCCCAGCGCTGCCGATCCCAGCCCAGGAGCTGCACCCGCGGCCCCGCACGTCGGCAGTGGCGGCCGAGGGGTGGGGGGCGAGGGGGGCTCAATACCGGCTGACCGGGGCGTGCTGTTTCCACAGCAACCCCCTCCCGTGCCCTCCGGACCCCTGCGGCTCCCCGACAGCCAAGGGGGCTGGGAAGGCTGCTGTAAATCTGCTCGGGATGGAGCGGCCGCCCGGTGTCCCCCCCAGTCCCCTCCGGTACCCCGGAGAATCTGCACTGAGCTTAGTCGTGGGTAAAAAGGGGAAAGAAATCTGTCCCCATAATAAGCCACTGCGGGTGGCTTCTTGACAACCCCCACCCCTTATACCCTCGTGACATCCCTGGAAGGAGCAGGTGGGATATTTTGGGGAGCAGTGTCAGCCTCGGGGACCTGCCAATTCTGCATGTTTGAGCCAGTGGGGAGCTGGAACTGTCAGGAATCACCTGTGGGGCCAGCAGCTGCCAAATCCCACTTTTCCATGCCATTTGGGGAAAGATGGGCTTTTGCATCAGATTATGGCTATGTCCAAGCTCCCCTGTAAGAAGTGGAGATCCAAGCAGGGTCATAGCTGGTTATCCCTTTTTGCAGGTGAAACAGTTTAGCTCCTTCCCTGGGAGGGAGGTGGGGTGGGGAGGAAAGACAAGGGCTTAAATGTGCCCTGGGTGCAGGTGAGATCAACTGCTTCACTGAGCCCCTGCAGCTGGGGCTGAGTCAGTTGGGAACACAGAGAGTGCCAGAGCCTGGGGTGAGCGGAGCAGACAGCTCTCCAGAGCAAGGTAAGGGTGAACTGGACTTTATTTAAGTTTCCTTGAAAGGTTTTATGTTGGTAGGGTGCTTCTTGCAAGGTCTTGTGTTTGTAGCATTGTTTTTTGCTGGTTGGAGAAGCCAGTGAGTGAAGGTGTGGAGCTCAGGCTGGTGTTGGTGATCTCTGAGGTTGGTTGTCTTGGTCAATGGAGTCCTGGTTTTGCTGTGGTGGTAGAAGTTGGACATAACTACTTAGAGGACTAAGTCTTAGCAGGAGGAGCTAGAGAGGGGAGTGATTTAATGCCTTGGTGTCTCACAGGGAGTGCTGTGGGGGAAGAGTTATGGCTGGATTTTCTTTTTTTTGCTGCAGTTGTGCTGCCCCCTTGTAGAAAATGTGAAATTTATGAGTGTTCTCTGAAATGGGATTATTTTATCTCCCTTTTGCAGAGTTGCAATGAAATATGAAACTCATGGTAATGGTTTTCTATTTCTGTTACAAATCCCTTCCAAAATGGATGCATTTTACTGTATGAAGTTGCTTGGACTTCCCAAGGGCCTCAGCTCTGCAAAGCAAACTGCAGCCATCTGTTCTTATGTGAATTCTTTGTAGGGCCAAGACCTGAACTGGTTTGGGGATTTTATTTTACCTATTTGCTTAGAAAAAGGGATCTGCTATAAAGATATTAGTGCAAAAGGCACTAATTCTTTCGAGAGTTAGCGAGATGAAATCAGTGAAATAGGAGGTCCTCGTACTCCTTTAGCCTGGACAGGTGGGTTGGACTTGCTGCATTTTGCTGTGGTGCCTTTCCTTGGGCTTCCTTGCTGGAGGGAATTTTTGGTGGAGCAGCTCCCAGTCTGATGGCTGAGGTAGCACATTTCTCTGTGCCGTGGCTTCGATGGTGTCTAGACAAGAGCTGGTTACTGCCCAGTCATGTTCCTGAGGCTGACTCGGCACTGCTGTGGGCTCAGCACCTGAATCACAAAAATGCAGGAACTGAAGCAATGACTCTGATACAATCTCATGGCACAACCAGCTGGAGCTGCAGGCACTGCTGTTACTGTTTTAGCCTCAACCTTGTTCAACCCAGACCAGATCAGTGAGTTACAGATTTGGGTTGGTCAGGATTTATAGTTTCACATCTTAAATCTGATTTTTTTCCCTGATCAGTTGGGCTGCTCACTTTTTTCCCCTGATCCTAATTGATATTTGCTTCCTATTACTTGGAAACCTCTCGAAAATGACGGTATCTACTGTGTGATTTGCACTAGACAAGTAAAGAGTTTGTGGAAACACTTCGGGAAAGCTGTCTCCACACCTTGCTGAGTTGATTCACTCAGGAGTCAGCAAAGGCTTTGGAATTCTGTATCTGCTTGGGATTTGCACCGAGGCTTGGGGACGGAGAAATGCAGTAATAGTTTATCTCCCTCTTACGGCCGAATTGCGAACAGCCACGCTGTGAAAAGGAGGGAAGGGAATAGGGAGTCCCTGCGCTTGTAAGTGCTGGTGGTTGTGCATAGGAGAGGCCCTGATTGCTCCCAAGCTGTTGAGCTGAGCTCTCTTTTAGAAAGCTGATAAAATATATTTTTCACTACAGTATAAACCACAAAATATCTGTGAAAGAGTTAAACTGCTCCAGTCCCTTGTGAGTTTGAACCACAAACTGGCTAAATATATAATCACAGAATCATCAAATGGCTTGGGTTGGAAGGGACCTTAGAGATCACATAGAAATGGCAGTTTTGTTTCTGCTTCTTTTGGTGAAATCCGCTTGAGTCAGTGCCTGACTTGCCAAGGAACTTGATACTGGCCAGTAAAACAGCTGATGAGGGCAGAGAAGGGCTTGGCTCAAGCCTTTACTCACTGAGTTACTCTTTCCATGTCACTCAGCAGCACAGTGGTGAGATGTCTCCTGAACTGATTATGTTAAATTAATGCTGTGGTATTGAACCTGAACCAAACGACCCAGTCAAAAACCTTCTCTGCAGTTGCAAAAGGGCTTCAGGAAAGCACGTGCCCAAAATCCACCCTCAGGTGAAACTGGTTTTGTTGAGATGATCAGGAGCTGTGGTGGCTGCCTTGCTCTGTTGGTAACCTGTTCCAGGTTGTTATCTGCATCTCTGGAGTTATCACAGAACAGTTACACAGCCAGTGTCTCAGGAATCATCAGTTATTTTATGTAAGAATTGCACGAAAAATAAAAAAAAAAATCAGAAAATTCCTATTAATAATTTACAGAAAGAATCAGTTTTACTTCAAGAATGTTAGAAACACATTATTCATCATTTTAACTCCTGTTCAGTACTTGTAATTAAATTTATCTTGGACTAAAATGTGTATGTTTGTAAAAATAAGCTGGATTGCTTTGTGTGTTTGGTGATATGCATTACATTTACATTTTTCAGGAATAATGGGAGAAAGGCAGTGGATTTCTGCTCTCAGTTTTTCTAATATGACAGCATTTGGGACACTGTCAAAGGAACAGACACCAGAACTGTTGTAAGGCTGCAGTCCAGGGTTTGATAGGAAAGAAGGGAACACAGACGGTGTGAAAGTAAAGAAAGTTCTGCAGTGCTGCAAGTGCTGCTTGAACTGAGATGTCTGCACAATGTGAGAACTGCTTCTTGAATTCGAGTGTCTTAGGCCCCTCTGCCTCAGCAAACTCCTCAGACTGTCTTTAACACATCCAGCACAGCAAAAACTGAATCACACACTAACTTTAGTCCAACATTCTGCTATAGGAACAGTTTCACTTCTACAGTGGATACAAACTTGTTCTTTTGTTCTGGTGTTGAGATTTCTATACTATCACTGAGTTATTGAGGCTGGAATCCTGATTGTATCAGTCCCCAGGGACAGATGCTTATCATCAAAGGGCTCTTCCTCTACCATCTCTTCATCATAAGTTTTGTCACTGTCTCATTATGTCAGGTGTACTTCCAAGGCTGTGATCCAAAGCAAGGACTTCAGAGCCCAAACATTAAAGACTATGATCCCAAATGTGGATTGGCTGCCTGAACTCATTAGGTGCTTCAGTTCTGCTCTGAAGGTTCCCATAGTCACTGCAGCTGTGCACAGGCTGAGCCCCACCAAAGGCACAGCAGTGTCAGTGCTCAGTTTAACACAGCACCACAGTCAAGAGAGAACAATGGAGAAACCTTTCAAGAACCACAATGGCTGAGTCTGTTCTCCTTCACTCATCTGCTAAAGCACTCGTCAGGTAGGAAATGCAGGTTCAGATTCCTCCCCCACTGCAGTAAATCCAGTTCTACTTGCTACTTTTAGAAACTGAACTGGTGTCCTTGCTCCCTGGCTACTGCTATTGTAATACAGAATTTGCCTAAGCACAGTCAGAATCCTTTTCATTTGCTCTTTCTAGAGTCTTGAACCATTTTTCCCCTCGAATAAATGGCTCAGTTTCAAAGAAGTGGTCGAGACACCCTACCAAGGAGGTAAGAGATCTTTTTCTGCCAAGAGCTGCCCTTAAGGCTCTAAGGAAAAACATCTACTACTGATTTGGAGAGCAGTCTTTAACCACCAAACCAACATTCAGGAGAGAGTCCTTTACTCATTCAGTCTTCATGATATTTTAGATTTTTTTTTTTTAAGACATCTTATATGGAAAGGAATACTAATAACCACCTTATTTCATGATATGAAACAAGCCCACATTGTTAAACCTGGATTAACCCATGAGCTGTGTAAGGTCACACTTTCACCAGGTTTCCAGCAGTCAGGACTCTGAGATTTCTTTAAGTAGTTTTTCCTTAAGAAAAAAAAAAAAAATCTAAAAAAGCCAGGGCTCAGAGATGCTTTTTGAAATATTTTATTGCAAAAAGGTGTGGACATTTGCTGGCAGAATAGTTGATCACATTCTCCATTTGACTGTCATCCAGAGGACACTGCATGCATTCAAGCTGAAAGCATAGGACAGTTTCCACCAGGCACCTGAGAAATTTCACAGGAAAGAGAAGTCTTTAAGCTGATCATCTGCTCTGCTGCCCTTTGCTTCCCAGAGCTAGTTAGGAACTAAGAGTTAAATCAGCTATAGTCATAGCCAACTGTAAATGTGTTCCTGTGATGCAACAGAGGTTATCTAGATAATTGATCCTGAAGCTTTATTTCCAGTTTTAAACAGGAAATGTCCTTCCTAAAGCAGGCAGTTACACCTGACTTGGCATCTGCTACTCAATGCTGTGTTATGCAGCCGAGGTGCAAGATGCTTCCTCTCATCTGGCTTGTATCCAAGGATATCTGACAGCTCTTACTTGAATATCCCACCCCAAAACCTCTTACCTTTCTTCATGCTATTAGTATCATCTCAAACCACTTCCCTATCCCCTCCAGACAACAGCCAACTCCCTTTTCCTTCCCACCCCCATGACTAATGAATACATGCTGCTCTCTGCAGTTCACAGCAAAAATATCTTCACACTCTGGCTGTGCCTCTGCACACAGAACTCCAGGTGCACCTGAATTTCACCATTTCAACGCTTTCCCACAGGTCTGATAAAGGTTATTCATCTTTGGCAGACAGCAGTCCTGCACCAAAGGGAACAGCAATCCATTGCCAATCTAACAGGGCACGTTGCAACTGCAGCTGCTCAGTATCTGAACTCCCTGCAAGAAAAAAAAGAGAGTTTAGAGGACATACAGGTACAAGTCACTGCATCTGGACAGACTAGAATATATTAACAGCTGCACTTTGCTGAGGGTTATAATGGACTTTTAAACTACCTGAACCACATAAATGTGAAGATCTCAGGCCTTAAAGCTGCAAGTCAAAGGTAAATAACTCAGGATGACAGTACAGGCACTTAAAACTTACACTGTTGAGCCAAGCCCCATGCTAGTTGCTCTAGTAATTCCAAGCATTAGAACAGCTATTGTAGGTTACTTGTTCCTTCTTAATAAATCAGCTGTAGATGAAAAAGAATATTTTTGCTTTCAGAAAGCCTGGCAGATGGAACGATTGACAATTAACTTCCTTTCATGCAGTATGGCTTTAGGCTCCCCAGCAAAGCTGCAGATTGGAATTTCCCATCAAGATAGTGGTTCCTCAGTAGTGTGCACATGGGCCTCAATATTAAAACCAACGTTTAGATCCAAGGCCTTAGCAAAGATGGGCACACAGTCATTTGTGCTAAGACAGAGTAGCAATTATGGCCCCCTGAGGTCCCTGGAGTTATTTTAATCATAAAAGCCAGAATGAACTTGTTTGCAACAAAGGCACCCTCAGTCCTTTCAGCTGGAAAGACACAGGTTGCTCTATTTAAACCAGTTAATTTGGAATGAACTTATTCAGCCCCAGAGATGTTACCCTCACTCGACTGAGGACTATTTCGGTCACTAACAATTCAACACTCCAGTGTATGTTCCAAAGAAGAGATATCTAAACCTTTCAATGCTAAAGCACAATAACTTGTCACCACTCTACTTTTGGCTGTGTTTCAGTAAAGGATATATATTTTTAATCCATTTGATATAGTTCTGAAGGCTAACGAGCCAATTCCAAGTCAATCGCTGCTGGATATGCTTTTCTTTCTTTTGGATGTGCTTTACTGGAATAAAAGGCCTTTTGGCCTGCTCTAAAATCAGCACTGGCAGAGTCTACAGTGTTCCTTGATAGCTGTTTTACATCATACCTATGTCTTCAGTCCCAGTGTATTTTTAGCAGACACTTCAGTGGGAGCAGCTCAGATGACTGTGTGACATTGACAACACGCTGCTGATCAAAGTGTCCTCCCTGCCAAGCCAGGGAGAACCAATGTCTCCTCTATCTTGCATTATATGGAGATGAGGTACATGAAAAATGTAATCAGTAAGTGCAGAGATACAAGACCTTTAGGAGGCATCCTGAGATGGAGCAGGAGGATCCTTATTCTCAGGCTCTGGAGGAGGAGCTGGCACACTTTCCTCTTTCTTCTGTGCAGCCAAAAATTCATGAATCGCCCTCTCTATCTGGGGCCTGAAGATGTGGTTTAGTTTTGGATCCACCACCTGAGAAATAATTCTGTCCACTCCAGCTTCCAGCATTCCTGACCTTGAACAAAGACAAAGAAGTCATTCAGCTACTCCGAAAAACTTCTCCCCATCTCCTCCAGTAATTCTCCAGAGCCCTCCTGTCAACTGCAATTAGCATTAACATGGTGAGAACTGCAGCCTACTCAGTAGATCCTTAACAGGGAGTTGTTTCAATCACCTATTTCCCCTCACCCCCTCTCACTGCTCCCTACAGAATTAACAACTCACATCTGGTCTCCCAGGTACTTAAATGACACGTTGGACAAGAGCCACTTTTAATAGGGCTCATGTGGAAATGAGGTCAACATGAAAGCAAACAAACACATTTTGGCACAAACAAGAGAAACAAGCTATTCTGAGGAGGAGGGCAGGTGAGAGCACAGTCTTTTCTTTGGCTGACCGGAGGGAGAAGAGCCCTGCCCCCTAATAACAGGACTGTCACTCGCTCCTTGTAACTGTTAGTCTAGACAGATGAGTATTAATTATAAAAACAAGACATTGAGCACACAGCAAAGTTTCTAGACTGAACACTAGTAACTGAAGTGACTTATTACTTCAGGGGCTGCGTCAGACTCTTGGATTGTGGGGCACAGGCTGTCTAGAAGGCTTAAGTCATGTCTGCAAGGGAGCAGGGGACAGGAAATGGAGACGTTGCTTGGCACTGGGAAAAGGAGCCACAGGACTATTAAGGCCATGAATGCTGGTGAGTGAGAGGGTGCAGGGTCAGGGCACGTTGTGTCACCTCCAGGTGACAGCACAGCTGTACCTGCATGAAACATATCTGGACTCCCTCAGGGCTCAGCCTTGCAACTCCAGGAGTGACAGGGACCCTTCAAACTCCCCAATACTGGGTATACTCTTTACACTAATGGCCTGCTTAAGAGCACTTTACACTCTTCTCATCACAGGCTCTCTGATGTAACATTCTTCAACTATCCACTTAATTCTTGTGGTACAGTAACATGAAATAAGAGCAAGCATTGAGACAAACGTATCTCAAGGACTCTGAGTAATGACAGGAAATTCTGTACTTCTGTTGGAGAACATCCCTTCTCTAGTTACAGATTAAACAGACTAATGTGACACACTTGTGATTTACAGGTTCTAGGAGGTGCTCTTGAAACAGTTTGTTGTGTCCCAGACATTCTGTTAGTTTTCCTTAGAAGCAAAAGTGCCATGATCGAGTTCTCAACTGCCTCTCTCCCCATGCCTTTTACCATAAGGGTTTTCTCCTTCTAATAAGCCAAAGCTCATATTTCAGACTGCCAGGAGGCAGCAGCAAGAGATACTAAACCTAATTCTTTCAGCAGCAGTTTAATCTGGCTTTCTCTGATTTCATGCTGGAAATTAATCATAGAATCCCAGAATGGTTTGTGTTGAAAGGGACCTTAAAGGTCATCTCGTTCCACTTCCCTGCCATGGGCAGGGACACCTTCCACTAGCCCAGGTTGCTCCAAGCCCCATCCAACCTGGCCTTGGACACTTCCAGGGATGAGGCAGCCACAGCTTCTCTGGGCAACCTGTGCCAGGGCCTCACCATCCTCACAGTAAAGAATTTCTTCCTAATATCCAATCTAAATGTACTCTCTGTCAGTTTGAAGACATTCCCCCTTGTCCTGTCACTCCAAACCCTTGTAAATAGTCTCTCTCCATCTTTCTTGCAGGCTCCCTTCAGGTACTGGAAGGTCACAATTAGGTCACTCCAGAGCCTTCTCTTTTCCAGGCTGAACAATCCCATTTCTCTCAGCCTTTCCTCAGAGGAGTGATGTTCTGTCCCTCTGATCATCTTGGTGGCCCGCAATGTAGTATCTTAAAATAGCTGAACAAAAGCTTCTCTCTGCTGCAAGAGATCAGGCTGGTGCAGTGTGATTGCTGCCTGACAGTGGTTGGAGTCCACACACACAGGCTTTGGTAACTTCAGGATTCTTTCTTTAAAGCCTCTTTTCTGAAGATAAAGATCAAGGTCATTCAGCTCAGTACATCAGGCACAGCATTGGCTATTCGCAGCAATAATTTGGCTGGACAGTAAATACAAACACTTCACCACTCACTCAAAAATACCAATTTCAGATAAAGTAATGATGTGCACTTTGAGATTGCATCCACTATTATAATGAAACTCAGGAGAGCACAGCAGAAAGTCTTGTGAAAAGCTTAATTCTGCAAACTTTTACTTGGCTTAGGGGATGTGTTACTTATCCAACAGCTTCAGTGCCATTTTACAGACTGTGCTCACTTACTGAATCACACTCTGCCTGAGCCCGTTCCGTAGCTGGTTTTTGTTCATGGCTGGGTTCCATTCCTGTTTGTCCAGGTGGGTCGATACAAAGTTGTCGACTTTCTGCCTCAAATTTTGATAGGCTGGCTAAAGAAAAAAAAAATCAAAATAAATCCAGTTGAACAGCTAAAACATCTCAAAGCAGTGTCCTGCCAGGGCCCTTCACAATTCATCTGCTGTCACATACAGACTGCTCTGTTGTCTATATTCTCCCTCCTTTCACTCTCCAAACAAAGAGAATTTTGTTTTGCCCGAGAACACAACTGGCACAGAACACTCAGGGTGTTGTTACAATAATTCAAATATCTGGACAGATTGGTTTTTAAATTGTTGTCTTCTCATGGTATTACTTAGTGAAATGAAAACTGTGCAGACAGGAGTTGTTTAAGTAAAGTTCTTGTTGTCTGCAAACCCTCCGTCCAAGAATTCCTAGGAAACTGGCTGAGCAATATTGTCACTAACAAAGAACTTGAATTATTTGCCTCTGTGGCACTAACAGAGAAGTTAAGAACATATAAGAATAAGGAGATAATTATTTGAGTTTTATCTGAGGGAACTTAATTGCACTTAACAGGAATTTAACTAACAAACCCATATAAATACACAGGACCATCCACATCCTGGATGCAAGGAAAGGACAAAAGGGTTACATTTATATTTCAGGGTCTGACGTGCATATGGGATGATGGGCTGGTGACAGAGGTGTGGTGTCTGTCCTGGGTAGCACTGACAAAGCTGCTCTGTGCAGGTGACCTGACGGCTCCAGGAGTGGTTTGGTGCTGGGCCTGGATGACGCCTGCAGCTCCCAGGACGGGGCTGAAAGAGTAAAAAGTTTGGGGAAAGCAAAATCCAACAAGTGCTGAATTTTGACAGGGCAACTGCGAACAACCCAACTTCATGCAGACAACAAATGCTCAGGGGTTCACGTGGTGGCTGAGAAGAAATTAATGTCAGAGAATTAGTGTCTGAGAAATAGAACAGTCTGAGTCTCATTAGACAAAGGTTTAAGTGTCTGGGTTTGAAAATTGGAAATACAGGAATGAGTACTGGAAATACAGGAATAGGCTAAAAATTAGCACTGTTCTTATGGGAAACTCTTTTCCTAATAAGGCCTGGGCTGGGACATGAAAGGCTGAGCCTGTTCTCGGGCCTGTTCCTCCCCTGGGGTGTGGATGTCGCTCCAAACCGGGATCTCCTCGGGAACAGCCTCGGGTGGGGATCACAACGGGGCCACGAAACGCCGCGGATAGAGAGAGCAGCCCTTGAGTGCGGGACCCGCGGGGTGCGGGGGGTCCCCGGCCCGGCCGTACCTTGGTGTCCACGTCGGCCAGGCAGTCCCGGCGGAAGCCGTCGAAGAGGCCGCGGCTCTTGAGCTGCTCCACGATGATGGCGATGAGCTGCGGGTCGCCGGGAGGCAGCGAGGCCGGGTCGGTGGGTCCGGGTCCCGCGGCCCCCGCGCCGCCCCCGCCGCCCCCGCCTGGGGCGGCCCCGCCGCCGCCGCCGCTCTCCGACATGGCCCGCGCCCCGCGCCGCCGGCGCGCCCCGCTCGCGTCACCGCGGCGAGGAGCGTCACGGGGAGGCGAGTCCTCCACGGGAGGCGCGTTACGGATCGTGGGCGGCCGAGCGGGGCTAAGAACTACAAATCCCGGCGTGCACCGCGGCGCGCCCCGCTAGGCCGAGGGCGGGCGCGGGTTTTTTTGTTGTTGCGAGGCATCATGGGAATTGTAGTTCGAACCGCCCCATGTGGGCTGCACCGGCGGCTGTGCGGGAACGGTGGGGATGGGGATGCCGGGATAACCCGGCCAGGGCAGTCACAGGGTGTTCAGCACGCAGGGCTCTGCTCCGCGTATCCTTCCGGGGCAGGGTCAGCCAGCCGGAGGGCCCGGGTGCACCTCAGCATCGCACAGATGCTCCAGATGTGCGGCTGGAGGGTCAGGGATCCCCTGTCCCAGAGGGTTATCAGCCAGGATATTGGAATATGGCAGTGGGTTTCCAGCCAGGTTGTGACTCCAGTGTGGTTTCTGTGCCATAGTGAGCGCAGCACTTGTGTTAATTCAGAAAAAAACATCAGTTTGTCTGGGATTATCCTGTATTTCTGTTGTGACCGGAATTTCATTTGCCACACAAAGGAAGGGCAGCAGCAGAGGCCTTCTGGACACCAGTCCTGGAGAGGGGATTGCCCTGAGCAAGGGTTGTGTGTGCTGAGCCATCACTGTAATTTATCACTGTGATTGCACCTGTGAACTGCAGGGTGCAAATGCAACACATGAGAATAACAGAATCGTGGAATATCCTGAGCTGTAAGGGACTGGCAAGGACCACAGAAGTCCTAATCACGCTGTAGAGAATAATTGAGCTCATTAGGATATTCCCATCCTAACGCAGGAGGACAAGCTGTGCATGAATGTAAAGATCCATCCTCCACGGAGATGCCCTGCACAGGTGCATCCTCTCCTGTCTTTTTGTAGACTAGTGAATGAGCAACATTTTACGAGCAGTGCCTTGTCCTCCTCTCCCTGATTAAAACTAAGCAGCTCTGGGAAGCGGTATGAGCTCCCAGAATCATGGAATCAGGGAGTGGATTGGGTTGGAAGGGACCTTGAAGACCATCTCATTCCACTTCCCTGCCATGATCAGGGACACCTTTCACTAGACCAGGTTGCTCCAAGCCCTGTCCAACCTGGCCTTGGACAATTCCAGGGACAGGGCAGCCACAGCTTCTCTGGACAACCTGTACTAGGGCCTCACCACTCTCACAGGGAAGTTTGAGAAGAGAAGAGGGACAAATTGGCAGCATGTACAGAGTCCATGCTCTGTGCTGACAGCAGCACCTCATGTGCCCACTGTGTTTTGGCGAGACACACGAGCTCCTGCTGCAACGGAGAATTTGTCCCTCTGCAGGGTGCCTGGTCACTGTCACTGCTCTGTGATGGTTATCTCAAGTCTGGTACGAAACCCCCATGACTCACCCAGGCACTCAGAAGCATCCCTGGAATCACATTCCTGCCTGACAGCTGCCAGCAGTCCTTCCTCCCCAGCGCTTGTGACCAGCTCACACCAGCACAGAACCCCCTGGCATCGGGCTGGGGCAGGCACTGCCCTTGCACGGGGAGATAACCCCGAGCAGGAATGCATTCATGGAATTAATGGAAGTGCCCTGCCCCAGTGGGACCCACAGGGGTGCTTGTTTGAGCCCTGTGCTGATGCTGCACACGTGACAGCATTGACAGGACACTCTGGAGACTTCTCCAACCAGCATGGGAATGCCTTTTATAGGACAGAGATCCTGCAGGACCCTGCACCTCCTAGTTCAGTAGCTTTTATGGCCCTGGCTCCTCCTGCAGGCAGGGGACTGTAGGGGGACCACAGAATATGCTGAGTTGGAAGGGACCCACAAGGATCATCAGTGCAGCTCCTGGCCTTGCACAGGACACCCCAACACTCCCACCCTGTCCCTGAGAGCATTGTCCAAACGCTCCTTGAGCTCTGTCAGCCTTGGGGCCGTGCCCACTGCCCTGGGGAGCCTGTTCAGTGCCCAACGACCCTCTGGGGAAAGAACCTTTTCCTAGTATCCAACCTAACCCTCCCCTGACACAGCTCCAGCTGTTCCCTCGGTTTCTCTCACTGGTCCCAGCAGGCGGCTGCTGACCGGGCATGGGCAGGGACCGGCAGAAGCGGTGCGGCGGTCCCGGCAGAGGGCACCCGACGGCCGCGGTCCCCGTCCCGATCCCCATCCCTGTCCCGGTGCCTCCCGGTTACTCCTCCGCTGTCGCCCCGCGAGGCAGAGACGTAATTAATGGATTTTTAGCCTCATTAGGAAACCAGCAGCGGAAGGCAGAGGGATGGTCCCTCTCTTGGGACCCTCGCAGAAGGTGGATGTTTTCTGCACGAATTTCCTGCTGTCCTGGGGTGGCTCCTTCCCGCTGAAGGGCTGGGAGCAGCGACCTCAAAGGCAAAACCAGTCCCTCAGCAGCACAGGGCACTCAGGAGAATCCAGAACAGAGTTCACTTGGGACGGCCACAAGTGAAAATTCCTCCCAATTAACAAATTACTGAAGGAAACTGTGAGCATCCATGGTGCAGGAGAGTAAAACCTCTTGGACCCAGGATGTCTCCCAGCTTGTCTGGAACTGCCTCGTTGCTGGTGCTGATCCTGCTGTAGGAGCAAAGCACTGCTCAAAGTCCCTGTGTGAGATCTCTTTCTTTATCTGTAGGTGGAGGCAGTGATGTGTTTCTTAGGATGGCACAAAGGGACATACAATTGAAGTTTTAGGACACAGAGCAAGGGGTAAACCAGGTAGTTATAAGGAATAATGAGGGTTCATTGGTTCTGCTTACAAGCTGTGGGTTGAGGTCACGCAGCGTTTAATGGTTTTGAGATCTATAGCAGGGAGAAGAAGAAAAACAGAGCATTTAATCTGTTTTATCAGGGTATTTTTGCCCAACATCACAGCACACAGCGAGCATATTTAACTGTGGTGTCTTAGATAAAGCAGGCTGTCCCCCAGGGAGGAGAACTGTGAACCTCTCCTTGTATCAGATCTCTAGTACAAAATTGATGAGATCTGTGAACTCTCCCTATATCCATGCCCTCAAGGAAAGCTTTAGGCACTTTGCACAGTTCAGGCCAGTAGAAGACAGGAAGGGACAGATCTTACCTGTTTGCTACTGCTTTGAAGATGCAGTTTTCATGATGGGATAAATGCTTAGGCTGTGGGGGGAAGCAAACTTATAAAGCTTAGGGAGAAAGATTATTTCAGGTGAAATAGAAAAAAAAAAGGTGTAGAAAGTTATTTGGAAAAAAACAACAATCAAAGCAACGATTTTTCATCCTATTTTCCTGTGCTACAATCCCCCTGAAGCCATTCCTTTAGTTGACCAGGGAGATGGAGATACTTAATTGCAATTTCAGTTTGTAAAAGACCATAATCACACTTTCTATCACAGATGACCAGAGCCAGAGGTCAGTCCTTTTTTTGTCAGTGCTTGTCACCACTGCCTGGCAGGTTTCCTCCTTTCTTAGCCCTCATTCTTCACCCCCTCCTGTCACCACAGTCACAAGATCTGTAAACCAGCACCTCTTTCCATGGAAATTCTCATATCACAGGGAAAAAGTCACCCACTGCTACAGCTACCTACAAAGAGTTCATGGTCATTGCAACTGGCTGACAAAATTAAGTTGTACCAAAAAATGAAGTCTGGTTTCATGGGTGCTCAAGTCCTTTCTGTTCCTCAGAGCTATCCCTGAAAACTCACCATTGTGATCCTATATGACCCAGAAGGTCTTGGAAGGGGTGTGTAGTGGGCAGGCTGGTGCCCACTATGTGGAATATCCAGCAGTGGAATCCTGCCTGTGTTTTCCTCAGGGCTGACACTCATTTGGGTCCCTGTCTCCCCAGCTTCTCATTTTCATTAAGCCTATGGAAGTGCAATTACTGCTGCGAGGTGTGTTCTGTGTTACTCCTCTGTGGACATGGAGTTTGTTCCCTTCCTGGGCAGTGGAGACCAGATTTCTATCTCTGTCTGTGCTTTGGCCTGATACCAGGCCTGGTTTGATCCTGCCCATCTCCAGTGCCCAGAAACAGCTGCCAGAGAGGCAGAAAAAGCCAACATTCCAGAATATTCCTTGAACCCTGTTTCATGCAGTGTTGTTGGCTTTTGCCCATTGAGATACAACATCCCTGGTCATGAGGATTTCTTCACAGAAAGTGCTGTCAGGCATTGGAAGGGGCTGCCCAGGGAAATGGTGGAGTCTCCATCCCTGGAAGTGTTCAAGGAACGACTGGACGTGGCACTCAGTGCTCTGGTCTGACTGACAAGGTGGGGATCAGTCACAGGTTGGACTTGATGGTCTCAGAGGTCTTTTCCAACCTCAGTGATTCTGGGATTCGCTGGAGTGATCACTGTGGCTGGGAAGAGGAGAAGGTTCATTTTCCTCTCTCTCGGTTTTCCGCTTTCAGCTCTCATGTCCCCGTTAAAAGATCCAGACTGTTCAGAGGAGACATAGTTGGCAGTTTTCTCTTCCTTGTCCTGGCAACCTCTGGCCACAAAATTGAAGCCATTTACTCAGTCTAATTTCTACCAGCTTTGTCCTTGCCAGTGAATAGATGGAGAAACCTGGAAGAGGTGGCTGTGGCCAGGCACTGTGTGCTGAAACACAGATGGAATCACCACAGGGATCACTGTGGAGGCAGAGGGTGAACCTGTGTGTTCACACACTCCCACTGTCTCTGTCAACACACACACCAGATTGTTAGCGATGAAATACTGAACTCTGGATATTTTAACTGAAAATTTGTAGTGTTGTTGCAATAGTGCTGGTTTTCTTGGAAGACTAGGCCACACAGCATTGAAGAGGGACTATGATTTTCTGTTGATTGTGTGTTTTTGGTTTGGTAGGTTAAGCAGGTTGACTGGTTACTACGAAAAGTAACATCAGAGCTAAGTTTCATCATCACCTCCTTCATTTGCCCAGAGAAGCTGTGGCTGCCCCATCCCTGGAAGTGTTCAAGGCCAGGTTGGACAGAGCTTGGACCAATCTGGTCTAGAGGAAGGTGTCCCTGCCCATGGCAGGGGGGTGGAACGAGATGATTTTTAAGGTCCCTTCCAACCCAAATCATTCTGTGATTTATGATTCTGTTTCCTCTGCAGGAAAGGCTTTCTGGGTTGGAAATGGGGTTATAGGAGGTGGAGAAGACCATGAATGGGGCATACTTCTGCTCTAGCAGTGCTGTGTCCTGTAAAAGGCTGCTGAAGGTAGAGTTGATATCAAAGCAGCTGTAGTAGTTTGTGCAACACAAAAAACCAGCTGCTCCTGGGTTGGAGCTGTGGAAGCTGCTTCCCTTCCTCCCTGCACTGGGACCTCCAGCAGCACAGACCCAAATCTGGTTTGCTGTTATTAGCAGGTGAGCTTTTTCCCTGGTGTGTTTGCAACCCAGATACTGCCCTGATACATCTGTGCATGAGAACTATAATGTGTGGTTTAGCACGAGCTGACTGTAAACCAAGGTGAATCCAGCAGTGGTGTCAGTGAGGGCTAAATTTGCTGTTCTCTGTTAGGAGCATTCCATCAATGCCTGCAGGCCTTGGGCCAAGTTTCCCCAGTTTTTGTAGGGTTGTATTGTATTGCAGAAGCTCAGACTCTCTTCCTTTCACACAGAATATCCTGAACTGGAGGAGACCCATGGGGATCATAGAGTCCGACTCCTGGCCCTGCACAGGACACCCCAATAATCCCACCATGTGCCTCAGAGTGTTGTCCAAACACTTTTTGAACTCTGTCAGCCTTGGGGCCGTGATCACTGCCCTGGGGAGCCTGTTCAGAGCTGAGTTCAGGAAAACAACCCTTGTCCTCTGCACTGTGGTGGTAACAAGAGCAGTGCAGGAACTGCTGAAGCAGAGGAAATGTGCACTTGAGTTTGGTCCATTTGATGTCAGCAGTTCCAAACTTGCTGTTTAATCTTTGCTTCAGATTTCGCACTAGTTAAATCTGTGTTTGCTGGGTGTGGGGATGGATCGGGGTCAGTGCTGCACTGAGCTTTCTTTGGCAGCCAGAGGAAGTGCCAGAGTTCTTAGGAACTGTACATTTACAGAACGAACAGCTTGGCTACACACATGGCAAATTATTGAAAGAGTTGAGAAGCTGGAGGAATGTTCCCCAGCCCGTAATTCTTCCCCTAAAGAATGTGCACCATGCACCCAGACTTCCAACCTTTCAGAGAATCCAAAGCCCTGGAAGAAAATGTGTATTCTCTGCGTGTGCTGGGCCACATATTATCCATGGAACATATGCTGTATATGTGACACACTTTCTGAATCACTATATTTCTGAAACACTATATTGCAATTTATACATTGGTTTATTTTATATGTAAATATATCTGCGTGTGTGTATGCATATGCATAATATAGAAGTAGCTGGTGTTATAACAGAGATGGAGGTAAACAGAATTTGTATTCAATTCAGGACGGTATTTTATTCTCTATCTTTTTGGTGGTTTCTATCTTGTAACTGAAATGATTTGGAGCTCAAAGTATCTCCAAGTACCAAAGGAAAATATACTTGTAAAGCAGAGCCACTGCAGAGGTTTTCAGAGGAGATTCATGCTGTGTCCTCAAACAGAAATGTCAGTTGTTCATTCTTATATCATTGTTTCCATTATTATGAAAGACTAAAAGCATGTGGGAAAAATAATATAAACATTATTGCCATATATGCAGAAGGGGGTAATTTTCCATACTAGATCATCCAATGAAACCTTGGAGTGTATCTGTGTAATATAACCCGTTGGAATAATTGGCTTCCATTTGAAGTTTTCACATGTTTTATGAGTGTTTATAAAAAATGCCAATTAAGCTGATGAATTCAATAACTGCCCCACTAGGCAGGGAAATACAGGCCTGGCTTTTTGGTGGTGAAATGAATTGGTGCTGATTGCTCTGGAACATAGTGTCAGATGGGAGTAAAACCAAAAACCTGGGCTATCTGTGCAAACTGCTGGACAAAATGCTGTTCTCGAAGTGCAGTATTTACCTTTCTTGACTGAGCCTGAGAAATTTTCCATACCATAGATTTTACTATTGAGGGCAGTACTGCTACAAAAACCACTGTGAGGAGTGAGGTGTGTGGGACAAAGTGCTGCTTATTTCTGATCTTTCCGTTCGAATATCTGTGTCAGGATAACATACTGTGATCGTCAGCGGTCCTTTGCTTATTTCTACTCCTTTGTCCTTCCAGAACTTCTTCCCTGGAATTCTCTGTAGTTTTGAACCTGAACAGAGTTTGACCCTTTTCTTCTCCTTGCACTATCCTTCCTCAAACTGGGGAACGAAGCCCCACATTTAGAGTTTCTGAGCGTGAGGAAAGCGTGACATGCTGTGAGCATTTAGGGACCTAATGCTGCCTGACAGCTGATAGGCAATACACTGGTGTCAGAAAGGAAACCAGCTGTTCCCTCACCTTCTGAAGAGAAGCAAGGACTAGATTCTGTCACATCCAGGAGTAGAGGAGCAATTACGCTGACATTAGAGGATGAAAAGCTGAAAATGAGGAGGTCGAAAATTAATTTCTTTTGCCCCTCTGTTTCATGCATCCATCAGCAGTACATCTGGGCATCGTGGACCTAATTTAAAAGTGTAATTTCTATCCCAAAAGATCATATTCACTTTACTTCCTGCTCTCAAGTCAAGTTCAAGGGGAGGCAGACATGGAGTAGAGGTTATTTATGCCTCTCTATGAAGTTCTGGAGCTGTGATTTAACCTGTTTCTATGTGGATTTGTGCATATATATATCTCTGTGTAGCCTCATAACACGTTTTATGCTCCACATAAGTTACTCGTCTCTTATTTACAGCTTGCACTTTTGTTCCCTTCTCTAAGGACCTGCAGTTCTTGACCTTTTAGCCTGGTAAATTATTTACACGTGAAACAGTGAATCAAAATGATGGGTCTCAGGAAGATGCTGCTTATTCTCAAGGAAAAAAAAGCACATTTCTTCATGAAATCTCCTTCCTGAGGCTTTAATTTTGGGCCTGTGTGTCCTACCCTCCTCATCCCTTCCCATTATGAGAAGGAGAGACACTCCTTTTTCACACGGCTGTTCCATTTGCAAAGGGAAATGTTCTTCTGCCTCGAATTTTAAAATACCCCCCTGATATTTTGGGGATGGGGTGAGAGGATGTTATTTTGATATCTTTCTGGAACTGGAAAGCAATGAAAGAATGCAAAGAAAAGGTGTGTGTAACAGCTCAAGTTGCTACAGAAATCCCAGACTGAGGGAGATACCGGCAGAGCTGGAAATGCTTAAAGCTCTAAAGGAAAACCTGCCTGCTGTGAGGAGTTTATGGCTGTGAATTCTCATTCTTTGTGTGAACAACTGCACCTGATGAGGAGCCTGGGGTGCCCTGAACATTGTGTCTGGCCATGGCCATGGTTTGACCCTTGGCTGTTCCCTTACCTGGGATTTGAGAGGCCACCCCTACTCCTGCCTTTACTCATTGTGGGGCCTAAGGCAGCTCACAGAGGAAACACTTCCCAGTGTGTTTGCTTTTGAGGCACATCAGTGTCTCCTGCCCAGGTGAAATGCTTTGGGGTTCATTTAATAATTTGCAAAGCCCCTGATACTTCTTAAGTCTAAAGCTTCCGGTAAAAGTCTGAAATAAAAATGCTTCATGCTGGATATATAAAAAAAAAAAGGTTATTTCCCATAGAATCACAGAATGGGTTGGTTGCAAGGGACCTTAAAACTCGTCTTGTTTCAACCCCCTGCCATGGGCAGGGACATCTTCCACTAGACCAGGTTGCTCAGAGCTCCATCCAACCTGGCTTTAACCATCAAGGGCCTCTCAAAAAGGTTATTTTTAATGCTCTACAAAGTATATTTTTGACACACTGTGAAGCATAACACTGCTTCTTAGTAAAGGTCGTGCAGGTTCTTTGCTGAGAGGTGCTATTGTAAGTGACACAATTGTGCCCAGGGGGTGATGGGGGATTTTTTTTTTTCCTAGAGGTGTATTAATTAAATGGAGAAAAGGGTATTATAGTTCTTGTAACAAATACCTCGTTGGTACTCACATGGTTTTTATCTGCAGTACAGTGAAAACATGCACAGAGGAATGTGAAACCAAGAAACAAAGTGGGTTGAAAACAGGAAGTTATTTAAATACTATGATTTCTTACCAGGGAGTTTTGCCCATTAAAGGATTGTGGAAAAATAAACAAGAAGACAACATTTGAAAAGCAAACATTTGGTTTGGAATTATCTATATCAGGTTTTGTGGTGTGTGTTGGTTTTGTTGGGTTTTTTTAAGCAGTGTTTCCCTTCACTTTAAAAGCCTGGAACATGCCAAGCACCTCCTTTTCTGAAACCAACCTGGTTCTGAGTCAAAAAAGGAAAATAAAGCATTCTGACATTATAAAATGGAGAATTTTCTGAGATTAAAGTGGTTTATTTTCTCAAGAGCATAAGGAATTCTATAATTCATGCATATTTCATGAGGAAAGGGGCCAGTTTGTGGATATTTCATGAGAAATGAAATTTCTACATCGTTAAATGGCCAGAGAGTAAATTGAAGAAGAACATGTATAGTTTTTATGAGAGCTTTTAAATTCATTTGTTGTGGTGTTAAAAACTATAATGTGATTTGATAATCCTGCTATTGCTACTGCTGATGGAAAGATGAGTTATGCCAGTCTGATGTGACATTCAGACCCCCAAATGTTGTATCATGGGAAAGACATAGTTCTAAAAAGGGGTTTTTTTTTCAGAATGTGGCTCTGAAAAGAATAGCTGGTTGGTAATATTCTTCTATAAAATGATATTTGGAAAGAAAAACAGCCAACAACTGGGCTTGATCATGAAATCTTTGGAGTGAAAAAAATGTCATATTTCTTCCTGCCTATATATGACTGCATTAAACTGCCTTCGCCCAAGCTTTGTGCAGTGCTCATCATTTGACTAATGCAAAGTAGCCAAACACACTGCAGCTGGTATTTGAGATCCTTTTATCCATCTTTCTTCATACACACACACACAGACAAAAGTTAGTTTCCTTTAGGCAATCCGGAGCCCTGGGAGAGTGGCAATTTCTTTGATTGCTTATTGTAGCTGTAGCACTGGAGATAAAAGTTTAATGCATTCTTATTGTCTCGGTGCTTTTAAGTATTCAGCTGCACGGAGCAATGCATCTTCATCCCCGTGCCCAACTGAATGTGGTGGTTTAAGATGAACAGATACAGTGTCAGTGCTGTTGCCTCTTTTTTGTTGGTGCTCAAGAAATCATTTGCGTTGGAGGTAAGCAGAGCTACGACAGTCCCTGGCAGATGGGGAACGTGCAGCTCGGGTACAGGACAATGCAGAGAACCCAGTTAACAGCAGCAATTCACAAATACGATATTCCTGTGGCAAACGGAGGGCAAATTGGCTCGGAAAAACTGAGACTGACCCTAAATTTACCTATGGAAATCTACTGTTGCTGGGATGAGCATGTTTGTTGTGGGGCAGTGCTGGGCCACGATTTCTGAGAGCAGAGGCGCTGCTAAGACAGATCCCTTGTCTTCACCATTGTCTCCATTTTCCTAGAGGGGAGAGATGGAATTGTTTTAACCAAGACAGGAATCGCAAGGCTGCTCCCATTAGATAGAAACAAAAGAAGACAGAGGCCAAGTTTTAGGCTGCCCGAATTTTAGACCAACGTTTAAATATTTCTCTTGTCTTTTGTCACAGCACTGGTTTCCCCTTGCAGTTCCTTGGAAGATGCTTATTGTGCTATTTTGCTGGCATTTCCTCTCCCCTCTCCTAACCACCATTCAGCTCTTGTTGCAAAAGGGAGGTCAGGAGAATAATGCCCTTTTGCTGACACACGGGTAACCCAATCCTCCACCCTGTTGGTCTGCTGTGCTGAATTCCAACTCATCTGATTGCACTGAGGGCTATTGTACCATCCTTGCCACCAGAGCTGGGTAATTGATATGCTTGAAGGGACTTTAATGAGGAAGAAAGCTAATTAGTTAATGTAAGGAGTGAAAAATAAGTCCGACAACCTTGTAGTCCATTTTGTTCCATTGCAGCTTCCCACAGTGCTTAGCACAGAGCCTAATTTCAAGCTGAGCATGGCTGAATGGAAAGCTTGGCAAATCCTAGCAGCAACTGGAAAGAAGAACTGGGGTTAAGTTCAAGGTTTGGGTCTCAGCTGTGCTTGGAGATGTTGGGGGGGGGGGTTGTGGCTCACACTGTGAGCATCTGTGAAGTGAGGAGGGCTGTGGGGGCTGCCCTGCAAACCCTGAAATTAGGAGCTAATTCTGAATTAGGAGTGAGTCATATGAGGAGTGGCTGAGGGTGTTTAGCCTGGAGAAAAGGAGGTTCAGGGGAGACTTTATCACTCTCTAAAACAAGCAGAAATGAGGGTGTATCAAAGTACAGATCGACCTCTTCACCGAGGTAACAAGTGGCAGGACAAGAGGAAACAGCCTCATGTTGTGCCAGGGAAGGTTCAGGTTGGACAGCAGGAGGAATTTCTTCATGGAAAGGGTTGTCAGGCATTGGAAGGGGCTGCCCAGGGAGGTGGTGGAGTCCCCATCCCTGGAGGTGTTCAAGGAATGACTGGATGTGGCACTCAGTGCTCTGGTCTGGGTGACAAGGTGGTGATGGGTCACAGGTTGGACTTGATGATCTTGGAGGTCTTCTCCAAACTAAAGGATTTTGTGATTCTGAACTTCCTTTAAATTGGCTGCTAAGGATGAAGGTCCCTGTGTTGGCCAACCAGGCTCACAGCAGCAGAGAGGGAAGTGCCATCGTGGAGATGTGGTACCTCAACATATATAGCTAAGGGTTTCCAGTACCTCCTGCTTCCTCAGCCTGTGCAAATTCTCCAAGGTCTACGTGGTTTGGTGGATTACAGCCTTAGCTCTCCCATGATGAATGGAAGGGGATCCAGAGCGGAAGAGCAGGGCTGTAGAAATTGTACAAGTAAACAAAAGGGATTAAAAGAAAATAAGGCAGATAATAAAAAAAGCATACAGAACAGATGTTGGATCTGAGCTTTACGTTCCAGGTGTTTGTAGGAATCATGTAAAGCTGGATAAGTGACAAAGCTTCTAGTGGAGTGGTGTAGGCTAGAAATTGCATCTTTTAGGTAGTGCTACAATGGACTGGAGGCACCACGGTGGAGCTCAGGATTCCAAGTGACACTGGTGAGGGTCTACCACTGCTCCTCTTTTTTTTTTTTTTTTTTTTTTTGAAGTTGACACTAAAAACAAGTACAGTCACAGTAGTCCATGCTCTCCACTCTCCATCAAGCTGATTGAAAAGCTCAAGTTCAGCCTTCAAAGATGCTTCATCTGTGGTTTCCTGAAACCTCCCTGAATCCATCCTGGCATATTACAGTCCTTAATTTTTTTAGTCCTGGGAAAAAAAGTCTGAACTGCATCAGAGAGATTGGCCCAGATAATCTCTCATGCCCTTCATTTTGTTCTCTGGTTTAATGCTCTTCCCATACTGGACACGGTGAAACTCTCTGAGGTGATTTGCTGCCTGGGGAGGAGATGTCAGAAGGTTTGAAAGGTTTCAGACACTGCTGAAGGCTGGGGAAGTTTCCTCCCTGACTTCAATGGATGCTGATTCCGTCTTTCAGGAAGGAAAAAGATAACAAGGAAGGAGAGAAAGAATGGGAAAGCAGAAGGAAAAAGAAATGGGATAGGAGTAAGATAGCAAAGAGATACATAATTAAATACAGCTGAATTGTGTTTGCCCTGAATGAATTTTGTTTCCCAGTGTGGCCTTTCAAGTTGTGTTCTTTGTGCAGAAATCCAGTTTCTTATGGCAAGTCCTGTAAACACCACCTGCTCCTGGTGCTTTAGATAATGAGATGGGCTGGAATTAGACCAGACCTTGGGCACAAGGGGGGTTGAAGGTGATCAAAGTGGGGATGGCAGGAGAAGCTTATCAATTATTTGAGACAAAAGAGTCAATAAAAAGCCTTCTTCAATACAAACATAATCTTACTGAATGCGGTGGAACTCTGGGGAGTGAGCTGTTCACACGAGATGAAACTCTTCTAAGTTGTTGATGAGTAGTAATGTTTGAAGACCTCTTTGAGATACTGATCTAAGAGCTGCTGCTTTGTCCTTGCTTGCCTCAGCCCTGTCTTGAGAGTCTTGAGAACCCTGCTCTGAAGGCCAGGTTCCTTTTCCCTTTTCCTTGGCACCAAATTCCTTCTCACCTGAGGCTGTTCATCCTAGAGTCACGTCTGAGCAGGAAGGCAATGAGAAGGAAGTCTCCAGGCTTAGGAAGAATGTATTCACAAACCCAAATGCCTGTCACACTGCTGGTGGTGCTGTCCCCCTTGAGAGTTCTTAGGAATACTGGGTTATGTTCATAAGCATGTCTGGAGTATTGTGTTCAGTCCTGGGCTCCCCGGGACAAGAGAGATGTGGAACTACTGGAGGGAGTGCAATGAAGGGCCACTGAGATGATTAAGGTGCTGGAGCAGCTCTCTTGTGAGCAGAAGCTGAGAGTTGGACTGTTCTGTGTGGAGAACAGAAGGCTCAGAGGGGATCTCATCATTGAGGGAGCTGGGGGGGCTCAGCCTGGAGAAGAGGAGGCTCAGGGGGACCTTCTCACTCTCTACAATGCCCTGACAGAAGAGTGGTGCCAGGTGGGGGTCGGGCTCTGCTCCCAGGGAACAAGGGACAGGACAAGAGGAAACAGTCTCAAGCTGTGCCAGAGGAGGAGGTTCAGGTTGGACATCAGGAGGAATTTCTTCACTGAAAGTTTTCAAACATTGTAAGGTGGTACCCAGGGAGGTGGTGGAGTCCCCATCCCTGGAGGTGTTCAAGGAACAACTGGACGTGACACTCAGTGGTCTGGTCTGGGTGACAAGGTGGTGATGGGTCAAAGGTAGGACTCAATGATCCTGGAGGTCTTTTCCAACCTAACTGATTCTATTCCATTCTCTTGTCTTCAAATACTTGGAAGGGAGGGAGTAAAGAAGACAGAGTTGGGCTCTTTGCAGAGATTCCCAGTGGCAGGACAAGAGGGAGTGAACACACTTAAAAACACAGAAAGGTCTGTTGGAACATTGGGAAGCACTGGAACAGGGTGCCCAAGGGTTTGTAGACTCTCTGTCCTTTCAGATACTGAAAAGCTGTCTAGACATGGTCTTGAGCACCTGGCTCTGAGTGGCTCTGCTTGAGTAGGACCTTGGACCACATGACCTCCTGGGCAGGTTCCTGCCCACCTCAACCAGTGTGTGACTTTGGGATGTGTGTTTGCACACCCCTGCTTCCTCCTGGGTGTGCTTATTTCCACATTTACTCACATGCTGGGTTGCAAAGGTGATCAGATGAGTAGATTAGGTGCACTGGCCTTGTTGCCTCTGGGTCTGTGCACTCACATGCACCATCCTTTGTGCAGAAATCCTTGTTAACACAGGTACACCGAGCCACGATCGCAGTGTGTTCACAGGTGTGTCACACCCACGCTTTCCTTGTGTTGCTAAGGCTGGTGCAGCTGAATGTTTGTTAGCAACCATGAGAAATTTTCTCAAAAAGGTCCTTTAAAAGGAAAACTCAAGAAAGTGAAGGCTACTTTTCTCTTCTGTCTTGCAGAAAAGGTGCAAAGCTTGGGTCTCTCAGGCCTTTCCCGTTTGCTTTGCACTTTGGTCCCTGGCATTTTAATGGTTTCTATGTCATTAAAATTGCAACATCCTGATGTGTGAATATTCATCACATCACTGTTCTGTCAGTCACACTTGCCAGGTCCAAGGTGTGTTTGTTAAATTGTCTGTGTCAGAAGGATCATTATCAGATGCAGCTACAAATATGATACCGAGTATCTGGGACTTGATGAGGTTTGGAGGGTTTTTTCCTGTGTATTTAGTTGCAAAATCTAGGTAGTTCCTTACTGTATGTGCTTTCAGCCTGATTTCTACGTTGTACAACTTGACTGCCTACCTATCCAGTGCTCCCTTTTCCTCTCAGAAAAAGCTTTTGGCCAATTTTCAGCTAAATTCATCAAACCGCAGAGAGAACGAGTTCTTACAAGTTTTATGAAAACTGGTGACTGGATAGTAGAGAAAGTCCAATATTAGTCCCCCAGTGAGAGTGAAATAGGCCGAATTTAGCAATCAGCCACTGTTTGTAGCTCCCAGCCAGCCAATAAACAAGTTTACAGTTGTGACCCAGCTATTGCTTCTGCTCCCTCTTGCTCTGCCAAGTAGAAGGGAGATGTGGGAGGCAGATCCTGGCTTTTGGGAGAGGGAGGGGCCATTGCACTGGGAATGAAAGTTCAGGGAGCTTCGTTACTTCTGGTGTGCGTGGAATCACTTGTTTTGATAAGTAGTTCAGAGGCCTTAAAAAATCAATAATAGTAACAGTGCTCCCTAGCAACCCTACAAAAACAAAGCACTGTATGCAGCATGTTTTCATGAGCAACAGTATCTGCTTCAGTACAGTAAGAGATTTCAGTTTGAGCCTTTCAAGGAGTTCCCAGTAAGCAGAGAGCATGGGAAGGACACTGGCTTGGCCCTGTGTGATGGTGTTCAATCCTGCATTCCTTGCATAGAGAAGCTAATGGAAGAACTGGGTGCACAAGGAATTCTAACTTAGGGTTTGTGTTGTGCTATTTAAGAACTGAGCAGCAGTAGCAGTCATGTGTGTGAACATGAGACAATTATAAAGCTCCTCTGTTTCCTTGGCTGCCTCGTACTTTGTCTGTGGAGTACAAAGGATACAGGAACTTAATCTCATATTAAACTATTTCTTATATAATAATTACCGCGAGCGTGCCCATGAGATGTTCTAGTTAGGATGCAGCACAGATTGCTTATCTGAGCACAGCACTCAAAATCCTTTTCCTAAGGCTGAAACTTTCTCAAGGGCCTTTACTCAGAGGCAGGTTTATCATCTTAGGAAGGTAAATTTAGTGAGTCCAAGGAGTTTGATGGTGGATCACGTGCGGTGTTGGGGGAGAAGAGGTAAAACCCCTTCTGCAGGATTTACAGTTTGTGCCTGGGTGGGAGCAGCAGCCATTTGTGTATCCTGTAGGACTGAGATACTTTGACATTTCCACTGTAAACAGCCCTCATGCTTTCTGTGTCCTGGCATTTGTGTCCATCCCACCCAAGGGTGAGGTTACTGCCAATTTGTTTCTAATCAGGTGACAGGCAGCACAGAAGTGCCAGCCCCTCCTTTCCATCCTCCGGGGCTCAGGTCACTGCTGGCTGACTGGAGAGACACCTTTTCCAAGAAATAGGCTGCTAGTTTTTAGCTCCTTCCTGGCAAATGAAAACAGTATATGCCTCAGCAAAAATCTCCTGCATGGAGGGTAGGCCCCTGGCACACAGAAAAGAGCTGCAAGAAGTGCTGAGCCTGGATCCCCCTGGCCCCCATTCCTCGAGGGCTCACATTGAATTTGGGAGCATGAGGGAAAAGACAGAGCCCCTTGGAGGGGAGTGCTGAGGTTGCAAAACAGGAACTTTCCCTGTGCTGCTGTGGCA
The DNA here is from genome assembly GCF_009829145.1 of Chiroxiphia lanceolata. NCBI lineage: Eukaryota > Metazoa > Chordata > Aves > Passeriformes > Pipridae > Chiroxiphia > Chiroxiphia lanceolata. The sequence goes on from NC_045651.1 coordinate 9,832,173, forward strand.
AAGATGACAAATACACATGGATCCTGTCTCCCCTGCCAGATGCTTGGTGTTAGGGACTACCTGGGTTAAAACAGTATACATCTGATTAATTGGATTTGATTTCTCCTTGCTGGGGCTGATGGGAGGCAAACCATTTGCATTTCTATTATTCACCTGTGGCTGGATCATGCAGACCCTCAATGCAAATTTTTAAGTCTGTTCCAAAATGCAGCTTGGGGAGGTCTGCAGGGCCACAGGGTAACCTGGGCTAGTTCTGCTTCTATCATGGACCTGCTCCACCTCCTCTCCCCTCTGGCCTATCTATACCCTACCCATCTCCAGAATGAAAGCACATCCTGTAGTGATATGTTAAATATTTAGAGGCACATGTTGTGACACAGCATGAAAAAGCAACACGTTCCCACACTGCACAGGACAAACCTGTTGGCATTCCCACACCAAGAATGTGACTGGCATGGTTGGCTCCTCTCTTGCCTTCCCCCATCCTTAGCGCTGCCTCTTGCAGCTCAGCACAACAACCTCTCTGACTCTGCTCAAGGCACTGCCCAGCTGCCTCTGGCATGTGGGTTCTGCAGGAAGGGAGAGCTGAGTTGCAAAGAGCTGGAGAATCATTCAACACCCCCTGCTCCCAGCAGACTGTGTTCATGAGCACACACTTCAGCTCCAGCTTGTCCCTGGGGTCCTCTGCCACATCCCAGCATCCACTTGCCAAACACAGCCCCTTCTTCACCTTGTGTATTGGAGAAGAAGAAACTTCCCAGCTCTGACAGGCTCACTGTACATGATGTCTTGAAAGGGAGTTTGTCAATAATTACTAACTTTTGTAATCACTTCTGGGGTCCCTGATCAGACTTGGGAAAAGAACATGAGGCTTCTTTTTTGGCTGAGATTTACTCAGATTTTAATCCCAGCTCAAAGGAGTTTGCAGAGTGGGGTAAAATAGAGCAACACATGGAACAGACCTGAGAAAACTGCTCCAGTCCTCTGCAAAAGGAAACAGCTGAAATCACATGTACTGAGCGGCTACTGTTGTGGGCCTTGAAGGGTCCCTGGAGTTGTAAAACCTGCAAATCCCATCCCTTTGCCCCAGCAGGACCATATAAAGCTGCTGTGTCACAACATGCCTATGTGCCGCTGTCATGCTACAACAGCAGCAGCGCGGAGCTGCGGCTCCACAACCTCCGTCCAGCCGGCGAGCTCCCAGGGGGAGGCATCCCCAGAACACACTCCAAAACAGGCAGCCGGGAACAGAAAGTTCAGCGCCTGTGAGCTCTGCTGCAGTGTCCTTGAGTGCCCTCCCTCTGCCCCAAGCCTTCCCTTCTAATGCTTTCGGCTCCTACAGCTTAATCCATTTTACAAAACACTCCCTTCTTTCTCTCCACCTTGTCAGCTCTTCAGCTCTGCTCCAGCCCCATCTCTTACGTCTTTTCCATCCTCCCTTGCCTCTGCCTTTTGAGATCACTCTTTCCTGTGAGGGCTTTGGATCCGAAGCACAAATCTCTCCCTCGTGTTGTGGCTCTGCATCATAGTTTTCTCTCATTTTGCTCCCTTGGTTGCTTTGTCATGCATTTGGGACAGTGTGGTTGTAAGATGTGATTAAAAATAGTGTTTGAACTCTCTTGGCACACAGGACTATTAATCCTCACTGAAGCCTGGGGAGGAGGGGGGGTGGATTTGAAAGTGAGGATATTCCAGTTCAAAGGTACATAAACCCAACTTGCATTATAAAGTATTTTTTGCCAAATGCTTGCGCCTTTCTGGTGGAACAAGGTGTTATTTGTTCAAGTACTTCCTACAGTATTTATATTTTCTATTGTTAAAATGCAAAGAACTCAGCATGGCTTTCAGGGTGAGGATTTTTAGGTATGTCTCCTTAGTGGTCACTGTATCAGCTCACTGCAGACTGAGAAAAAAAACTTGGAGCCCCAGAGCTGATTTTATCGGTAGTTGGTGCAAAATGGGCAGTAGCAGATATTGGGGAATGTTGCTTAATGCACTATTTGAGTTGCTCTGTGTTCATTCAGGAACTCCACACGTACTGATTAGGGAATACTGGGTGTGTGTCTAAGAAAGTGCAATGCAAATGGAAAGCTGTCACTTGGAGCAATAACCTTTCAAAATCTCCCCAAACCTGGAAATGGTCAACCTCACAGTCAGAGCTTTTCCATGAAGGTAGAGATGGGCCAAGCTCTTTTTTATTCTCCTCTATTCTCTGTATTAAAATTAAGCCAAGTTCTGATTTCATTTGCACCACTGGAAATCATGAGATCTGTTAATTCTGAATCCTTAGAAAGTTTTTGAATAGTGAGTTGACAGTTCTAGAAATTAATATGATTAGGAACTCAACTTCAGAGCAGCTACTCCATGCTGACACAGGTATAAGTGACACAGGATTTGGCCCTTATCAAGGAAGCCAACTGTTCTGGCTTTGTAGCACACGTGGAGAAAAGAGTTTCTTTAGTGGCAGAAATACTCTTTCCAAGGCTTTGCTCGGTGAACTTCGGTGCGCACACCCCAACCTGGCTGTACCTGAAGTTGGATCAGAGGAGATAAATGGTGTTATGACAGGAAGATGAGTGAGAATATTAGCATGACATTTTCTTTTTCATTGCACCTAAAACGTCTGATCCACAGCTGCCACCTGGACATGTAGGCTCTGAGGAGATCCCATGTCACTGCCTTGGGCAGTGCAGACCTTGAGCATGGCAGACTTGGAGCATTCCCCTCGTAGGGACCCTCCCCACTTCCCCTCCTGCCTCACCATTGCTGCAACCAAGAATTCCATAGCTGCTTGGGAGGGATGCCAAAGAAACCCTGCAATATATGGAAAGCTGACCTTGGGCTGTTTGGCTGTGTGCCACAGGCCAAGACACCATCATCCTGTAAAATAAACACCTCCTCGTCCTTAGCACAGCAACATCTGTGAAGGATAAAGGCCAATCTCACTGCTGATGCTGCCAAACTGTCACCCCATTCCAGTGCTGGGGGAATCTCAGCCACTCACCCCAGCCCTGAGTGATGTCTCCCTGCCTGGGTAATGAGATGCAGATGCTGTGACTTGCCCACCCGAGCAGACAGGCCTGTCCCAGAGGAGGCTCCATATGTGCAGAACTCAGGTGTCCTCACTGGGCCTGCATATGCTTTCATGTGACTTTTTTTTTTTTTTTTTTGAAATCTGCTGCTTTTGCTGCCAGACTGTAAAGTGTCTTTTCAACTTGTCTCCTGGCATCCTATTTTAATGGAGTTTGTGTTGTTGCTCTCTAAAATGGCATGTCAGTGGATGGCTCCTCACTTCTGTTAACGGAACAGTCTACAAAGAGGCCTGGAAATGCTGGCTGTGGGTTTCTAGGGCTGATGGGACTCAGCCTCTAAAATCTGGTCTGGTTGGTTTGGATTGAGGAAATGCCTATCACAGAGTGGTTCAGGTTGGAAGGGACCACAGTGGGTCATCTGGTTCCACCTCCCTGCTCAAGCAGGGCCATCCCAGAACACATGGCACAGGATTGTGTCCAGATGGTTCTGGAATATCCCCAGTGAGGGAGACTCCACACCCTCTCTGGACAATCTGTTCCAGTGCTCGGTCACTGCACAGGAAAGAAGCTCTTCCTCATGTTCAGGTGGAACTTCCTGGGCATCAGTTCCTGCCCGTTGCCTCCTGTCCCATTGCTGGGCACCCCCGAGCAGAGCCCGGTCCATGCTCTGACTCCTCCCTGCAGACACTGACAGACATTGTTCAGGTCCCCTCTCAGTGTCTCCTCTCGAGGCTGAACAGCCCCAGCTCCCTCAGCCTTTCCTTGTCCCTTCATCATCTCCGTTGGACCTGCTCCAGGAGCTCCATGTCCCTCCTGTCCTGAGGAGCCCAGAATTGGACCTATACTTGAATCCTGATTCCGATCCATGTCATTATGTTCTGTATCAGCCCTCAAAAGCTGTCCTGAGTGCCTGAAAGCACTTGGAGAGTGCTGTTCAGGGTGGGATGGCACTGGGCCTTTTCCTCAGGCCATCTAAGACAAACCTTCCGTGCAATACCCTTGTGTTTTCTGGTTTTATGGGACAGCTCTCAAATCAAGACATCTAACAGCAGCATTGAAATTTCTGTAGGTTCATGGCCACTGCTCCTCCTTTCATGTGGCTGTTTTTTGAATAAAGGAGGTTTTATGAATGATGATATAAAATGGCAAGCAGTGTTGACACTACGGTTTGTTACTTTTTGAAGGCTAAAACTTGTGTCCTGGTGACCTTGTCACCAATTTCAGTTTGCCATTTGGTGTGTGTTGCTGTATCCTTTAATTAGCTGTGTTTCTTGTGTGTTGTGAAGGACTCTGCTATTTTGGAGGACAAAAGATTCACATATAAAATTAGCATATTTATAGATTATGTGAATATTAATATAATTTATAACAAAGAATTGTGTGCTGCACAAATGTAATCTCTACTCCCCACACTACAACTCATGTGACCCATATGCACCTCATTGCCAACTACCTGAGGATTTACCATGGCTTCAGATATCCCAGTCAATCACTAAAAGGATTTCGAGAGTGAAAAAAGACACAGGGCATCTACTAGGAAAAAAAAAATAAAAATCACATCTCCTGTCTTCTGTTCTAAACAAAAGCCTCCCCAGACTCAAAAATATGTCCAAGTAATACCCACAGAAATGTTCACTGTTTGTGGGTGTGTTTATATAGTTTCTACCTCTTTCATGGCACTCAGTGCTCTGGTCTAGTTAACAAGGTGGAGATCCATGAAAGATTGGACTCAATGATCTTGGAGGTCTTTTCCAACCTGAATGATTCTGTGATTCTTGATACTTCTGACTGTCACCCAGTTATGAAATTAATGCAAGGCTTGTGCCATGCTGAAGGGCACAGAGAATTTGTACCTGTATGTGTGTGCACACCATTTATGCCCACATTAATTTCCAGCTGTTATGTTAGAGTTCCTGGGGAGATGTGTACAAACAGTGCTGGCCAGGCAACGTGTGGCCAGATACAGCTTTGGGTTTTTTCTGCTGTGCTGGGGGCTGTTGGCTTTGTTCTCCTTGGCTGTTTCCATGCAAAGCTGAAACTACTGGTCAGGTAATTGAGTTCCACCAGCCCCAACCTGGGCTGTGGCTTCTGCCTGGGGAGCTGTTTGCACAGACATGGGCTCTATTCAGTGGAAGTGCTATCCACTTCCCAGGGATAGAACAATCACAGAATCTCAAAATGGTTTGGATTGGAAGGGACCTTAAAGATCATCTCATTCCACACCCTGTGCCATGGGCAGGGACACCTTCCACTAGACCAGGTTGCTCAAAGCCCCATCCAACCTGGCCTTAAACGCTTCCAGGGGTGGGGCATCCACAATTTTCCTGGGCAACCTGCGCCAGGGTTTCTTCACCTTCACAGTAAATTGTTTCTTCCATAAATAAGTGTCAGTGATGAATGTTTTGGGCTATCACAGGAACTTTAAGCCTGTGGGTGACACAGTTCTGCTTCAGATAATTGAGGGTCATCAAGTAAGCGCAGAGTGAGCAAATGTAATAAACAATTCAAGTGTCTGATGTGCCTAAACCGAGGGAGCATCATCTTTGAGAGAGACCATTTTATGAGATGTTTGAACACAGAAAGCTTTCTGTCCTGGCTTGTTCAGTTTGGTGGGATCCAACTAGTTAATGAAATCTGGCTGCATATTCAAATCGTGTCTTGCACGTCCTGCTGCCATCTGAAACTGCAGACACTAATCTTGCTGGAATTAGGCTGTTTGCCTACTATCTGCTGTTGCTGCAGTTGACAGCAATAATGTATGAAGCAGCCCAGAGTTTGATTTTTTTTTTTAATTTTTTTTCCCAGAGAATTGGGTTCTTAGGGCTGGCAAGCTGAACACACAGTCCTTCAGATGTGCCAACACGTGACAGGCCAGTCACGCAGGCAGAAAGCTATTTGCTGCCATGTTTCCAAGGTACAAAGGATCAGATACATGGGGGCTTTTTTTAAAAGGGAGTTACCCCAGGGATGAATCTGGCCCAGGGAGGAGCCTATAAAACGACAAGAAACAACACAGAGGGGGGAAATGAGAGCAATTAAAAAAATGAACCTGCTTGACCCTAATTTTGCAAATCTCTAGCTGTCAAAGAACGTACCTCGACTAATTATGTTTGGATGTGAAATTATAGAATCATTATAGCTGTGATTACACAGGTCCCCCAGCTCTTGCCTGCCATGGTGTCTGGGTGTGTGTGCTTTCTAATGTGATCTTTCATTTTATATCTGCTTTCTTGTTTTAGCTGTCCAGTTTTGCAGCAGTATCCAGAAATAGGCCTCCAAAAAGAAATAACTGTATCCCACATCTGAAATGTGCTATTCTCAGCTGTCCTCCCACCTCCCTCCTTTGTCTCTCTCCTTTTGGCCTTTGTAGACCAAAGTCACTGCTGTAGTTGGGCAATTATGCTTCAAAGCTGAGAACTGCACTGAACTTTGCCAAAAACTGCTGAAGCAAGCGAAGTACTTCAGCTTTGAGTGTACGGCGTGGAAGTGCTGTCACTTCCCCGGTCAGATGCTCTCAGGGTAAGAGCAGGGCAGCTAAATTGCAAATAATAATCTAATATGAAGGTTGAGAAACCGGGTGGCTGAGAAACTGAGTTCAGGCAGCAAATTAAGTGTCGTTTCTCTGGCACAAAATGTGTCTTCACTTCCAGGATAAGGTCTGAGGTGCAAAGACTCAGAATTTCTGGGTGTTTTTGAAAAAAGCATTTTCCAGTTTGTTCAGCTCAAAATATGCCCCTTCTTTTATTATTTTTGTTCCCATTCTGTAACATAGCTGCTGGCAGTGTCCATACTCTTACATAGTCAGACTGCCAAGGTGCTCTGCACCATATCAGAATAATTCAGGAATCCAAACCTTTGTTAGGGACCTTGCTCTAAGAAATCAATATGAACTGCCATCCTCACACAACTCTGAAAACAAACACTTGCCTGCAGCTCTCATCATCAGGAGCAACTCTGCAGGAGCAAATTAATGGGCATAGCCTTGCTCTTGTCATTCTGAACCTCTATGTCCCCACTCCAGAGAGGACAGTGGAGCAAGGCAAGGACGTCAGGACACAGGATCTGTAATCCCGTCCTTGTTAGAAACTTCACAACAACGAACCAACTTTCTACTTCTATGGCAGAACAGTTGGAAAAAAACAAACAAAACAACTCTCTGCTGCAAAACACCACTCCCAAAATAGATTTTGGAGAGATTATTACATGAAGCAGCACAGGGAGGGAAGGATGATTCAGAAAATAGCTTGAAACAGTCTTTTAAGCAGCTCAGGATTGTATGGTAAATAATGCAGGAAGGAAGGGAAACTGCAGACTCTAAATGGATGTGCTGGAAGGTCTCATCAGCACCTGAAAAGCCTTTGGAAATCTTCCAGCAGCAAGGAAACACACCACAGACATAAGTAGTTATTCTAACACCCCCCTTGGCCTTCCTGGATCCTTGGAGAAATGTGAGTTTCTGAGTATTTAGAGGGGAGTGGGGCTGAGTCATGGGCTTGAGGGAAGCCCTGAGCTTCAGCTCAGTGAACCCACCAGCCCTCAGCAAATGCAAAGTGAAGGCTCAGGTGCCTTCTGTGCAATTCCTGCTGCAAAGAGCAGAGATGCACACAGAGGAGAAGAGGGCAGGATTTGGTCATTCAAGACTCAGAGGTGAGAAGTTCAAATCACATCTGTGTCTCATGCAGACCAGGATCCCTCATAGCTCCCTTACACTCCTGGCCTTCGTGGTATTCCCAGGAATACCCTTTGCAGGTCAGGTGCTGGTCTGTGGGGCACTGACCCTACTCCATGACAGGAACAGGGCTGCAGCTGGTGCAAAAAATTTCTTCCCTGGCACCCGGAAATTCCCCAAAGCTTTCCAGAATTTTGCCTTCCTGTCCTCTCCAACTGAGTGATCATATCTGTGTCCCAAAATAATGCGATCTGGCAGCACAGCTAATTGAGTTATGTGAGCTGATGGAGAACAGGTATCCTGTGCTGTAATCCCCACTCCAAGATTTTGCTGTTTTCTAGCTCCTTTGTTGGATGATTTAGATTGTTCCCCCTTCTTTTTCTTCCTTTTCCCCCTCAAATTTTATAGTGGTGAATTTTTAAAAAAAACCTGAGCTTTAATCAGGAAGGAGATGAGGACCCAGAGAGTGTTATGTGATAAGAACATAGCAGAGTTAGGAATAGGACTGTATGCCCCTGACCTCTTATCACCCAGTACAACGACGTTGGAACATGAAAGCAGCCCTTCACTTGCACGACAAGATGACTGAAACAGAGTTAAAACTTTTCTTTCAAGGCTGCCTTGTCCTTCGTTTGCCCCCTTCTAGAAGGTGGTTTTAAAGCAGTGCCCGCATGAGCCTGGAGACCTGCTGTGTTGCTTTCCAGAAAGAATTTGTGCTCGTTACAGAAACGGGCAGCAGATTATTTCATGTATGTATATTCTGCATACTGAAAAGTGTTTATGGAAGCAGGTTGTGTGCTCCATCATCGTGCCAAACAGACACTTGCAAATGTATCCTCGTTGAGACATTAATGTGTGTCAATGTGTGTGTATAAGCAGCAGCATTTGCATGCTTAATCGGGCACGTGGCCTTTGTTAATTAGACAGTCAGCTAATGCTTTATGTCTGTGGGTCTGCATGGGCAATCATTTGCCCAGAACCTCATTAATTTTACTGGCTGCCCCTCCTGTTGGAGTTCACAAATCAAGCTGAGCATGCACACAAATCCCTTTGAGTAGGTTTCTCTAATAAAGCAAATCAGGCATCAGAGGAAACTCTCAAAGAATATTGAAAACAACAGAGCTATAAGGACCAACCTGGTGATTTTGCAAGTGGCTTTGTGCTATCAAACGGGAGCTGGAAAGATCAGTTGAGAATTCCCCTTTGCAGCCAGGGGCAAGTAGGAATCTTCTGACTTTTAGTCACTTGCTGTGTATATACCTACACCTAAACACAAACATGTAGTCATTGTCCCTATGAATTTTTGTACATACTTGGTGTAGATGTCTCCTCTGAGGCCTCTGCCTGCAGCACTCAGCATCTGCCAATTACCTCATCTAAAGAAATAGTCCCAGTTCACAGTAACCCAAGTAGCACAGACTTACCCTTGTAGATGTGGGTTGTGGTTTTACAAGGGCAGATTGTTCCACAGGCTCTTTCCCAGCCCAGGAGAAAGGAAAGCAGCCACAGGACTTTCTTGAGAGCGAAATTAGAGAAATAGCATGATCACTCACTGTTCTAGACTAAGGTCGAACACAGCAATGAGGCCCCTGGGACTGGTGGTGGCTGTGAATATTTTCAAGGGACTATTTTCCTTCTTAGTGACCAACAGATCAGTGCAGTGGAGGTGTAGGAGATTCTTGTGCTCTTTTCTCCTTGAATTCTCTCAACTACAAAGCAATAACCATCACTGAAGCACAGCCTAGCACTGATCATGGGATGAAATCCTCATTCCCACAGACTGAGTGCAGTCAGTATTTCACCCAGGATCTTTTGGACATCATCCCCTGTTATTGTTACCCTAAATAGCCTCTTCTATAGATAGAAAGGTGAAAACACTTCAGGAGGAGCAGCCTCTCTTCCCCTCCTTGCTTCTCCGAGCCGCTCTGGCTGCATCACCCACCTCTCCTGGCAGAGGCACAGCACGAGTTGTGACTGTGCTTTTGCCATCTGCACTGCAGTCCCCATTACGGATGCAGTGCTGAGCAGCTTATTTCACAACTGACTGGAGACAAGGGGAGAAGCCCGTGCGTGCGGATGAGGTTATTCCTTTCATCATTCAGAACGGGTTTGGGGCTTGGCGAGGCAGGAGCTTCAAACTGGGGGAAGCTGCTCACGTAGATTTCCCTGCAAAAATAAAAGGACTGGTTATCATTTTGTAAAGGACCGACCTACAGCACAGATAGGGACATAATTAAACATGGGTTTGACTTGAAGCATATAAAAGCCCAGCTGCATGTTTTAGCCACGTTCCTAAATTGAACTGTTTTTCTGGACTAACTGTGTGCTAGGGGAGTGTTATTTCAGTGCTGCAAATACGCGAGAATATATGTGGAAATGTGGTAATTACATGGCTTGGTTCCACCTATATCTCCAAACTGGACCATGTTATTACTGTTGTAAGGGATAACTGATGTAGCAAGGGAGAAGTGACAGTGGAATTGAGGCCTTAAAATAGAGAGGAGCTATTTTGCCTTTTTTTATTTTCCCAGCTGTACATGCACAAATCTAGATTTAGTTCAAATGTTACTGGAGTTTCAATTTCTTTGGAAAAAAAATCAGTTGTAACTGTTGTGAAATAAATGTCTCTCTGCCCTGGCTGGGTTGCTGGGAGGGCTGGGGTGAGACAGATAGGCTGATGTGTCTTTAGCTGCCCTGAAACAGCTCCACAAGTAATGTTTAATCAAAGCAAGCTGACATTTGTCTGTTGAATTGTTATCAGAATTGCTTAGTCATTCATGTGCCATTGTGTTTCAGAATGGAGAGCAAGGGATTTATTCAGCTTGACATAAGCTGCTCCCAGCCATTAGCATTTCCCCAACATCCGACCGATATCTTCATTTCACACTGTTAAACAAGTCACCTTGAGGCCAAGGGACTGCTGACCTCCCCTGCACGAGGTTTCTTATTCAAGCATTCCTGGGAGATATTTTCTTTTTTATTACCACTCAGCAGGCCAGCTCTTCAGCCTCTTGTGAGCAGCTTGGGGGACCAAGGGGTCTACCTGCTCTTTTATGCTGCTTTGGTTTCATGCCACCATAAACAACACTAGAGATCTCCAGTAAACATGACCAGGTCCACCTTTGCAGTAAATAGGCTTAGAGGCTTGGGAGACTGTGGGATTGCTGGCACTTGGAATCGGTTTGCCCCCTCTTGCTGGGTCTCAAAAAACAGCCACTCCGAATTTTTAGGCTGTGCGTGGGAGGAAGAGTGGAGGTGTTATTTGGAGTGGAGAGGGGAGGCTGAGTGAGGAGAGAAGGGATTTCTAGTTTGTATGTGTGCGAGAAAGAGGCAGACAGACAGACAGAGTGAATGTGTTGCTGAATGCAGGAATGAAGGTGTAGCCATAGAAACACTGTGTTTAGTAGTAATGGTTTGGAGTAATACAGCCCGTTTCTTCAGCCTATGGGAACTAGAATATGCACGTGCATATCTTACATGTGTCTGTGGTAAATACATGAGTGTCCATGAGGACAGAAAGTCCCTGGGTAAGTGGCATGGTCCTGCTTAAAGATAGATAACACTGATCCAAGAGGAAGGCTGGAGTGGAGCCCTAGGCTTTTTCTAAGAGCTGAGGAGAAGGGGCAGCAGAACAGTGGCAAGGGATGTGCAAGTGGAGCAGGTAGAGCTGGGAGGCCATGTCTCAGCACCACTGAAAATGTGCCTGTTCCCTTCTGGAAGCAGAACAGTACTGTGGAAAAAAGCCTCTTCTGCAGGCAGATGATCTTTGCATGGGTGGGCACAGGGTGGGCCATGGGTGTTTTCTGCGGGTGTAGGTTTAGGCTTGGTTTCAGCTGATCTAAGTCCCTGCTGCTGGGTCATGTGTTCTCTCTGGTGCCAAAATCAGCTCTCTAGCGATCTGCCAGATTAGGAATCTGATCCTTCTGAAAACTAACCCAGCAGAAAGAGAAAAGACAAGCAGATAGTTTCCAGCTGGATTAGTTCCCTGGCTTGGCTGGTGCTCATGCCAACAGAAGGACAAAGGTAGGCACAGGAGTGAGGAGAAAGTGAAAATACCCATTTCCTTGGCAGTTTGAGCTAAAATCAGCTTAGTTATAAAACCACTGCTCCCTGAGCCTCTACTGTCTGCACCAAAAAAGCCAGGAGTTGGGATGAAGAGCACAGTGAGCTGGCGAAATACTCTGTGTTTGCTGGGAGCTCAGGGTGATGTTAGAGGGGAATGCTGGTCAGTAACTTACATTTGATTTTAGGCACAGTTTGCGTGAAGCTTACTAGTTAAGAGGTCAGTATTCATGAATCTCCACAGATCTGCATTACCAGCAGGTCTGGCAAGGAGTCAGGGTAGTGGTGAATGTCTGTATATTAGACTGTAAAAATGTTTAGCTTAATCTGCACAAGAGGGAAAGAGAAATTAAAGTGTCTCTCACCAATCATACCACATGCTTCAGGTTATGTCTTTTAAATTGAAGTTGAAAGATGAAAATTTGGGGTCTTCTTGGGCATATCTTTTTCAGGAAAAGGAGTCTATTGGAGCTTGACCTTTTTAATGCAGTTCCTGTTTAGACATTGCCATGCTCTGCTGTCTAGTGAACATGCAAAATTGAGAGGTGTCTGCGTGAATCAAATCGATGTCGCAGGTATGTGTCACACAGACATCGGCGCCTCACAAACTGTTGTACGGGTACAGCTGAGACCAGGGGCAGTGAGGAGCATTGGAGGGTGAGAGAATAACTGCAGAGAGCATCACCATCTCATGTCTTGCATCCTGAAACCAAGGCTTGAGGTTGGGCTGAGGCTCTCATGGCTGTGCCTGCGTTTCAGCTTCTTTCCTGCACCCTCTGTGTTTTTTGTTCCTCCTCTCCCTGTGCACTGCAGCCCAAACCCAAAACAATAACTAGAGGAAACCTCTGGCTGCATAGTTCTCATTCCTGAGCCGAGTTGCATATGGCTTTGCTTTGGGTGGAGACGTGCTTATGTTCAAACTCGGGTTTACTCCTATTGTTTCCAACCTGACTGAAGCGTAACTGTCCCGCTCCCCGACTTCCCTGTGTCCGACCCTCCCACTGCAGCAGTGCCACTGAAACCCTCCCAGCCCTGAAATTTGGGAGGTTATGTGCTGACCTCCAAACCCAAACCCCAGCGCCTGTGAGACGGGAGCGTGGGCTGTGTTCAGCCTCAGATGTGTCCGGCACAGACAGAGGGGTAGATGGGTAACACCAGCATCTCTGTGCCTCTGCCCTGAGCTGGTTATAGCCGAGCCCAGTGCACATACCTGTGCACTCATACCTGCTATGAGAAGATGTGGCTGTATGTGAGGATTAAAACCATGCCATGTCAAAGCCTTTTGCACACATGCTCAAGAAGTCCCGTCGGTGGTCCCGCTTGGGTTAATGGTATGTGTGAGGAAACAATGGATGTGACCCGGCAGCTCTAACTTGGGCAAAACTTCTGTTGGGGAATGAGTATAATCAGAGATGGGATCTCTTGATTCCAGCCTCTGGTATTTAATGGTAGGTTTTATTTTGCATGGCCTTGCTTTGGAGTAATTTGTGTCTTTGTGCTTCTGTGAAATCAGATTTTCTTTTTTGTGGTGCCGCAAGCTTGGGAGGCGTTTTCTGAGGGAAAGTGCATAGACAGGACCTTAATTTTTTCTGAGTGAGCATACTGCAAATGTGCTCCTCTGAAATGTCACTGGTTTCCCTACCAGGAAAAAAATGAAACAAAACCAGAGTCGATGAAAAAAACAAAAACCAAAAAAACCCCCAACACATGGAACTTCAAACTCTGGTATTCTCTTATGAAAAAATGACAGTGCTCCCAGAAGCTAATGTAAGGGATAATAAAACTGTACTTGAAACAGCCAGGCAAGAAGCTCTGATGATTTAGGCAGTGACAGAAAATCCTTTTTCCTGTTGCTGGGAAAAAATATGGAGTGTGAAGCAGATGACTTTGCTGTGTGCACCTCTCTCTAATTGGAATGTTGCAGGAACACTTCTTTCTGGCAGTGGTATTTATCCAGAATTAAACCCTCCCCATTGTGCGCTCCCTTGTAGCAGCAATGGTCAGAGAGCAGAGGAAGCCATCCTGCTGCACCAGCTGGGCCTCACAGGAGGTCTGATGTGGGAAATGAGGGGTTCTGACCCACCAACCCCTTCCCTTGGTCCCGGTGTGACCTGGCTGCAAACACCCCTGCCTCCAGCCCTGCTCCTCTCAGAGATCAACAAGGAGATCTGTGCAGCCACCTCCTCAAGTGCAATGGTTTATTGCATTGTGAGGTAAACTGTCACCTAATTTAGGTTTATCTTTGAATTCCATTTGTAAACTGCCCATCAGACACAGCTCCCAAGGGTAGGGTAGATGGACCCCGTTTACTCTGCTCATTCCCCATCTGCCTGGATGGAACCAGCTGTGATACTGGCTATGCAGGCATGAGAGTGTGCAAAGAATAACTGTAACTGCAACTGTCCTGTAGCTGTAACTATAAGTGAGATTCTGTGTATTTTTCAGTGCTTTTACGCTATAGTGGAAACCGCAGCAGATTTTCTCTTGCTTTGTTTGTCGTATCTATTTCAGCTCTAAGCCAAGACCACAAATTACTATTTTATACACTGTCCCTGCAGCAATGTGGCAATATCCAGACCCCATGCAGTCTAGGACTTCTATAAACCCAGGAAAAATTGTCCCTGCGCACACTGCAGCTGGATGCCAGACCTGGGGCACGGGAGGGCTTGAAGGGGAGTCACTTTGGGGTAGTGATGTCCGGCTGGAGAGGAGCCCAGCGTCCAAACAGCTCGAGGATGCTTGGCTTTCAAAATCCCCTGGAAGGGGGAGGTATCACATGGCACCATGGCTGGGTTATTCCTCACAGGCGTGCTGCTTGTTGTGGGTGGGCTTGCTCCAAGTCATGCCCTGCCTGAAGGCACAGGGAGCCAGAGAAAGGTTTTGTTATCTCATGAACCCGATGGCTGCAGTCTGGGAAGGATCCTGTCACGTGGGCCCTGTGGCAGCTCCTGGGGTGGAATATGCTTGGGATGTGCTATTGCACCATAAATAAGTAACGATCACATTTGCCCCCTGCCTTCAACAAGCCCATTAATCAAATAAAATCTCTGAGCATTCTCAAAATTGGTGAACATATCCTTCATCTTTATGTCTCTTAGGGAAAAATGTGTATGGGAAAGGCAGCTCTTTTCTAGTCTCCCTGAATGCCCATGAACTGAGCTCCTTGTGTGCACAGAGGACAGGCTTTCTGTGTACACAGCAAAGAGCAGCAACTGCTGCCAAAAGTTCTGCATCTACAAATTGAGATGTTTCCTCGCTTTTTCATTGAATTACCCAGAGTTTGTGGGTCTGGGAGGCTTGGGCTGGATTTTTGATGGGAACAGATGTTCTTCCAAAATTTCCAGTATGTTTTGTTTTGGATCAAACCAGGAATAGCACAAGAACAATCTTTTGTAGTAGCTGGCACCTCCTGGCCCCGGCCCCAGCCACAGCGCAGAAATGCAGAGGCTGATGCTGCAGCAAAACATGCTGAAGAGTGAGCTGGAATTTTCTAGACCTTGAAAAAAGGCTTTAAATCATGTTCCAGCGTTTGTACTGGTTCTGACAATAATTCTCCACCCTGGCTTTAGTCACTGAGTTCCAGTTGGGGTGTGTTTTTTAAGGAGAAACTGGTTACTCGTGATAGGTCTGGCTCATGATGAGTGTGTTGTCTTGGACTGAGATCTTGGTGTATATTTTCAGATTGGGCTCATCTGAGCGTAACATGTTGAGGGTGACCCTTTGTTCCAAATTACCTCTGTCTTCTGGAGAAATATTGTTGCTGGTTTTGCTGCTTGAGCCCAGTTCTGACTGCCTGCCGTCCTCTTCCGCACCAAGAGAAGCAGCTCTTTTCCCTCCACCTTCTCGTTTACTTCTGGTGTCAGGAGCACACAGTTGTAGACATGTTTCAGGTCAGTGGGCAGTAAACAGCTTCAGTGGAGAGACACTGCTGAAAAAAACTCCCCTTTAGGAGGACAGAGGTTATTGAAATTGTTACACAAGTGAAAAAAATCCCAAATGCAAACCACAGACCTTCTCTGGGGAAAGCTGCTGAGGGACACACCTAAGTGCTGGTATGGGAGGCAACTCGATCCCCTGCATTTGCTTCTGATATTTTCCTATTCTTATTACGGGTGTTTCCACATATTTACTGAGACGCTCCCTGTGCATGGTGCCAGTGCTTGTACAAGCTTTCCTGGCAGAAACTGAGACTGCTGTGATCAGAGGAACCCGCACCTGGCACCACCCCTGTCTTTGATGTTCTCCATCAACATGTCAAGGTGCTCTGTCACTTGTCCTTTTGCTTCTTTGCCAGGGAGGAGCTTGTCTTTCCTTTTTTCCTTTCAGCTTTCATTTCCATTTTCTAAGCACTGAACCCATCACATCCATTTGTGTTGGTCCACCATGTCTGCCAGTTATTAGGGAATTCTGTGTCTTCAGATCTCCTGATCTATGAGCTTAGGAAGGTTGCCCCTATACTGGGCAGAGTGTAGGCTTTTGGAAATGCTTGAAAGCTAAATATTATACTAATACTACTAATAATCACCATAACCAAGGAAATACTGCAAACCATCCATTTGGGTGCAAGTAACCTTTAAACCAGCAGCCTAGGGTATCTCCACATTTGGTTCTCCAAGCAACAAGACCGGTTGCAGCAAGACAAAGCCCAAGTTGGACTGCCAGCTCCTTGGAAACGTTCCCACTCCTTGTCCACTTTGGTTTCTACACCACTGCAGATTGGCTTTAGAGCTCAGCTAAAAGTTGCCTTATTGGCATGAGTGTAATGACTGTCACATAAATATACCCACACTTAGGCCTTTTCTTCATCACACTTTGATGATGCCAGCAAACCCTAATCTTTATGCAATGCAAGAGGCAGTGCCATGTTTCCCCTGCCCTCTAGACTCTGGATTTTGCCTCAAAGTAGGTGGCATATCATCATCAGAGCAGGATATGGTCCAGAATAGCCAAATATTTTTACCAGCCTACCAAAAGCCATCAGGGCATCACAGTTGGTCTTTTTTCCCTTGTTTTTTTTGCAAACATATCTATGTGGCTGAGCCAGGCTCCTGCTGGCAGGTGCAGGGAGGTATGTTCAATTCTCTGAGCTGCAAAAGCCGCTTCCCTCTCTAAAGGGCTTTGCTGGGGACAAGCTGGCTGTGCTTCCAGCCGCCTTCTCCCTGGGGCCCCTGGCAGAGCCATTCATGGGATAGTCCTTCCGCTCCGGCCGTGCCCACTCCAGCCTGCTCCATCTGCTCTGGGACCACGTGCTGCTGGTCCTCACCAGAGGGGAGGTTAAGGCTGCCGTGTGCTGTTAATTTCGGCAGCTTTTCCCCCCTCCCCTTTGTCCGTGCCGGGAGCTCTGCACCCTGGCTCCCATTAGCAGGAGCTGGCACAAATTACAAACAAATTTAGCCTCGGTGTCTGTGCTCTCAGTGAATTTCACCTCGGCTGATTATTTTTATGGCTTGTTGACAAAACGGTAACGTGTGTGCGGGGAGTCTATTGCAGGTCCCTGGAAAATGCCAAATGAGTCACTTTGGGAATGCTGAAACACATCCCTCCACATGGAACATGCACATGTGCCTGCGTTTGGGGTGAGAACAGGGCATCCACCACAATCATTTGTCTCTGTAAATGATTTTTTTTTTCTTTTCTCTTTTTCTGGTGTGTGTGCTGTAGCTGCTTTGTCGTGATAGCTGCATCTGCTGTTTCAGGCTCATCATAATCAACCCCCCCCTCGCCCCTACCTCGGAGTTGCCAAGCAGCGGGTTGATGGTTTCAACGCCCATTGGGAACCCATTACTCAACTCATCTTGTGCTCGGGATTATTCACATTCTGCTGATGATATTTACGGTCACAGCTGCTAAAACGGTGTTTGCAAATTTATGCTGATTTGATTAGCTAGTTTAGTCATCATAGCTTCTAAGAGCAGGATCTGGCCATAAAATTGCTTTCTGCTCCATGTGACTCGCTAATGGTGTGTCACATGAGAGCACGAGCCTCGGCGCAGCGCAAGGGCTGCAAGAGACCATATGGTGCATCGAGAGTCCCCTCCACCACCTCCAGAACATTTTATACTCTCTGCAACTGCACCATAGGCACAGGATTATCAGCTCTGTTGAGCCATGTAACCATTCATCCACCTTAATGATATACCAGTAAGTTAACAGGGTTTTGGATAAAACTAGCCCAGCCGCTGAATGCACGTGGTTTCCTTACTCTGTGTCATCTTTTGTCCTGTGGGCTCGTCAGAGGCTTCTCTGCCACTTGCAGAGCTGTTTGGAGCACGTGGATTTGTGCTACCGTGGTTGTATCCAAACTACCCTGGTTTTGTTTCCATTTGCTGCCCTTTGAGTGAGAAATACCATCCCCAGTTATACTTTGAATCCCTACTTGAGGCCTCTGCCTGATGGATTTGGGCACGGCTCACCATCTGCCATTATCTGTGGGTGATGGAGCTTTCTCTGCGTCAGCCACGACAGAAATAAACTCACTCCACCTTAAAATTCAGCTCACTGCCATTTAAAAGAAAGAAAAAAAAAGGCTAAAACCTTGTTTTCCTCCAGAGAGATGTCTAAATTACTACCACTACTATAGATATGTTTTAACCATCTGTGTAATTCTGAGGTCTCTCTGGATGAAAAGGAAAGCATTTGTTTATTAAAGCGCTACATAAAGGAGTGATGTGCTCTTAATATTTTGGGGGTTACTTTTGTGTTGGTAACATTCACTCAACTTTTCTTTGTAGAGGTTTCTGACCTGGGAGGCAATGCTGTGGTAGATCTGGAGACATATCCTCCAGCTGATCTCCCTCCTTTTCCCAGGGTCTGCAGCCTGCCATTTACTGCTTCCCTGCCATTGCTACCATTTCAAAGAATCCTTTCAGAGACAGTTTCCTCACTTTCTTCAACATGACCTTTTTTTAGGTCTTCTCAGACAAGTGCACTCACACACTGCCATGCCTCAGGTTTTTTCCTTGGTTTCTTTGAGCTTGTCTTCTTCTTTCCCGGATCCCTCAGGCCTTCCAATTACTTTTTAATGTTCTTCTGGCCTTCTTCCTGAGAAGTGCTGTGTGCATTACCTTGCCTGTGGCCCTATCCAGACAAGCTTTGAGCAGGTTATAAAGCAGTTGCTCATCTGGGATGTTGAAATTGGAGTCTCTCTGACTGTAAAACATCAGTAACACCAGACCTTCTGCTCTTCCCAGGTGGGCTGTAAATGCAAGGGGACTAAATTCAGCATCTGGTTATGCTGTCGGTGGACTTGGCTCCGCTGCCACCATTCCAAAGGGGAAAATGACCCCTATGTGATGGGTAAAGAGGTGAGGTGGTGGCTGGGTGAAGCTGGTCCCAGGTCTCCATTAGGGGCAGTGTACAGGAGCAGTGGGGAATGGTGAGGTTGGAGAGAACAAGTGTCTGGTTAAACTACAGGAGAGGCTGGCAGATGAAAGCAGAGCCAGCATTTGTAGTGGACATGAGTTGATGTTTGGTTTTAGGACCAAACATCTGTTCTGATGAGAATAAAGTTGTCCAACCCCAAACCACTTACTCCAAGCCACAAAGTTCCTCTCCTGGGATCTGTGTGGCAGTGGCTTAATCATTTCTAGAAGAGCCCTGTTGGATTCTTTAATTTTGTGCCATTTCAGCAAAATGTTTTGTTGTTTTTGTGCCATAAGGAATTAACACCTTAATCAGGGCTTTGCGTTTTCTGTCTTGAACCTCAAGCTGAGGGTAGAGGGCAGATTTTGGAGAAACGTGCCCAGATTTGTACCAGGTTTTGATCATGCTTATCCCTTCTGCACAGATTGTTTGCCCATATGAAGCAATTCCCCACCTTGCCCACATTAACATTTCCTGATGAGCCAGTGTGTTAATTTTGTGCTCCATGGCTCTCTGCTCACGGACTTCTGCTGGCAGAGCTGCTGCCTTCCCTTCTGCTAAACCACCCCATGTTACTGTGCCCTCAGCTCTCATCAGGCTCTATTGGGTTTGGGAATCCATCCCCCCTTCCCCTTCAAGTCAGGTAGCACGTTTTCTCCCCCAGATTTTATCCAAGAGGAGCCTTTTGTATCACCATCTCTCTAATTAAATAGACACGCTGACTTTATCGAGACATAAAAGGCATCATACAGAAGCTCCCTGGCACACCATCAAGCAGTGTCCCCCATCTGAGCTGATAAACTCAAGGAGAAGCTGCCCTTTCAAGCCTCTGGAAGACTAAATACCAAGCCAAGATGTGATACTGCAAGGCCATGATAAGAAGGGACTAAATCAAGAATGCTGATTGTATGGGAGGAATAAAGGGAGAAAGGGAACCCTGCGCTCACGTGGCGGCGATGCCTCGTGTGCACCTTTTATATATCAATCCTCGCCGGGAATCAGGGGGGAACAACAGCTTTTCCACATCCTGGCACGAGCGCTGCTTCCCGTCCAAGATCTGCCATATTAGCCGGGATGCAGGAGCCAGCAGGGGGAAATGTTCTCAATTAAAAATAGAGAGAAAGTCCCCAAAGCTCTGACACGGTTTTGTCAGACAGGACTTGCAACAGATGATTCTTGTGAGGATTTCTCACTCTTGGGAAACGCTTTGCGGTTTGTCATCGCCGCGGAGCGGGCAGCAGGAAAGACAGAGAGAACAGCACAGGCCCAGGGGGAGCGGGTGTTAAGAGAGACATAGTTGAAAAATCAACATGGAATTTGTATTAAAAATGTTTGCTCTCGCTGTTTGCAACCCGGACATTGCGACAGTTGGAGGCGGGAAGTGAAACCATCTCTTTACAGCCAATTCCAGGAGTTTTAATCTTGTGACTCAGCCCTTCTTCCCCTCAAAATTAGGGGGACAGCGCAATTACCTCCTCCCTCTTCTCAGACAAGGACACTCTGGGTTTCCTGAGCTTTGGAGCTTTGCTCTGCAGCCAGGAGGACTATATGCTTCTTATCAGAAAAAGGTGAAGTGCTGCATTTGCTTTCCCTTGGTTCCAGGAGCTGGTGCCTTAAGAAACATCCCTCCCACCCATCTGCCCCTTCACTGCACCTAAAATGTCATGAGTTTTGCAGTAAACCCACAGGGACTGGCAAAATCGCTGAACAGCAGCAGAACTGTGATACCATGGTGATGGTTGCTACTGAAAATCCTTCACTGGGTAGGAGCGGAGCGGGAGCAGCTCTGCCGACGGGCTGGGGAGCTGTGCCCGAGTGAACAGCCCAACTGCTGGCTGCTAAATTTAGATTTTTCCAGCTCTTGTTCTTTCCCCTGCCCTGGTTTAAGAGAGCATACTGCTTTCTGTAATAGCTGCTTGCTAACAGCTTTTGAATGCCCCAGCAAAGGGGCCAAATGTTTTGTCAGCAAGCCAAGGAGCCACAATCAATATTTCAGTGCCTCTGCTCTCAGTGGGGTCATGTTAAGCACTGCCAGCAGAAGCCATGAGGTTTGCCTGCTGCCTGCTCCAGCATCCCTCTTCCCCCAGCCTTTGCCTCTTGTTTTCCATGGGGTAAGCCCAGCATTTCCATCTAAAAACTACACGGCCTGTCATGAGGGGCTGATAATCAACACACACTTACATGGGTCTTCCTTCTCCATCACCCACTTACGCTGTAGGGCCATGTTTGAGTCCCATAAAAGAGAACAGACTGGTTTGTACCTCCAATCACTCTCTCTCTGTGCATTAATTTTACTTTGTCTATTGTGCTGGTAAGAAAATGCTGAACTTAAGCAAAATACACTTTTGTATTATTTCATACAACAACTCGGCGACTTGATGACTCCATTTTTGGATCATCTCATTCAAGCTGCTTTTCCTCTGCTTCTCTATGCAAATGCTGTCTCTTCTGTCTGGGTAATGACAAGCTTTTAGTGAAAGGTATGTATGAAAGACCTATTATGCTACATATTCTTTGCCCTGCATCAGGACATCTTGTTACAGCAGCCTTATTTCTTATTAACACTTGACTTAAGCCATCCAGGCTTGCACAGTGGGGGAAATGAGGGGGCTGTTATTTATTCTGACCTATTTGTCTATTAGTTGCAATGACTATCTGGGAATGCATGGGAAGAAGAAAGCTTCAGATCTTCCTCTGCAGACATGTTGGAGCAACTCGCTCTTATCAGATCAGTGGAGCTCAGACAGAAAGATAGGGTTGCTTTGCTCTCAGCTTTTTGCATATCCTAATGAATCTCATTTGCTCAGCCCCGAAGGCAGGTCATCAAACGAGTCTGTCCCGCCGCCCCCAACCTCAGAAGAGGGTGAGTCTAATAACTCCATGCTCTGGTCCCAGCCTCTGGAGGGTGTGGGATGGTGCAGGCGGGAGCTCTGTGCAGGCTGGCGCTGGCAGCAAACACAGCCTGTACAAAGGACAGGCTGGGCACTGGTGTTTGTAATTAGGGCTTCTGGTCAACTCTGTGAGTCAGCCAAGGCTCCTGTGTACAGACAGCTGTGTGTACCTGCCCCAGGTACAGGGCTGGGTATGAGGAGGGCTGTGCTTTGTCTGTCTCCTGGAACAGCTGTTTCATTCCTGAAAGCTTTTCTTTAAAATCTGGGGAGTAGGGTGAGAAAAAAAAAACCCCACACAACCTTCTTCCCTTACATTTCATCGTGCTTGCAGGAGGTAAAACATGGACAAGATGGCAGATTAGAACTTGGAGGCAGACAGGAGGCTTGGCAGGATTTGTGCCACACTTGCAGACTTGAACAAGCATTATGTTAATCTCTTGAACTTCTGTGAAATGTTATCTGTGTCCTCACATCATGTACAAGATGATAGAGGAAGAAGATTATGCTGACCACCCCAAAGAATGCTGAGCACCCACTGTGGGGGTCGCACCTTAGACTTACCATAATCCTCCATGTTACCTGAGCACAGTTAACCTTCAGGCAATTGCTGTCTTTTTGCATATCTTAATTTTTCTAAACCCCTGAGATGCTCCAAGAGCACAAAAGTGATTAAACTCTCCAACTTCACAATTGCCCGTTTTCAGTTGCACCTCTGAGTGTCCTCTTCTGGGCACATATGGGCCATGGGGAAGCCTACAGTTTATTTTTGAGGGGCCAGGGCTTGCACCACACAGCTCTGGAGCTTGTTTTCTATTTTTGAGCGTGCTAAAATTGCATGTGTACCACAAAGCTCGTGGGGCATTTGGGCTCTCTATGCAACTGGCTGTTTGCTGTGCTGGTGCCAGCTCTGTGTGAACTCCAAGCCCAGTCAATCAATGTCATCTCCAAAGAAAAGCAAGTAAAAAAGTCCCATCTATTGCAGTCTGTCAGCTTCTCCAACCACTCCAAGCCATTAGCTCTGAAGACTTTTCAACTACATGCATATCAAATGCATCCTGCCATTCTATTCCTGGTGATAAGTTTTAGACTCATTTTTTATGCTGCTTTCAAAGTTCACAGGCAATATACTGATATCAGAGATGTACTATCCTTTTGTTGGGCACTCTGGGAAATGTCTGAGGACAGTGAGCACCTGATTTCCCTTGTAACTCTCCAGAGATTTATGTGCCAGCGTAATGAGAATGAACACTGAGCAGCAAAGGGACACCAGAGATGTATAGCTTTGCCCATAGTTTTGGAAGAGGATGACCTTTGCATTCTTGGGTTGTGCTTTGAATAGGTGAATGAGGAGAAAATAACTTAGTAACTGCAAAGCCAGACCTCAGAAATCTGAAAAAGAACAGCAGAGCTCTGAAAGTGAAACAGGAAGATTAGGGTGTTTATAAGGTTAGATGGGAGGTAGCTGAGGATGAAATGGTTTGTGTAATTGGTGCAGCTTCTGGGACAGACTTTCTTGTGAACAGGGAATGAGTAGGAGATGTTTCAGTCTGGGCCTTCACTCCTGACCATCTTGGGGACTCAGGGGGTGTGCTGTGAAATTCCAGGAGTGATCACAGACTTTAGGCACACTAGAGGTGAGATGTGGGAAGGCACTTCAGGGAATCTGACAGCAGATTGGGTTGTTTGTCTAAACATAACTTCTTTCACTCTCCTGATTGTTTTGAGCTTTTAGGTTTGAATCTGCAAGAACTATCTTTGCTATATCACTTGCCTTTGTAATGAACCTTCCAGGTGAATGCACATAGAGGAGAGAGCAAATGACTCCTTGTGCATTGTACAACATTTGTTATAGTGCAGCACAAACACTACCCACAGCCTAGAAACCAGTATCAGCAGAGTGTGAATGATGCCAGGGAGAAGCATTAAAGCAAATTCTGCTGCAAGGGGAAGCTATTCAACCTGAGATTTATTTTTTTCCCTGTTATATTTAAGGATGGAGCATGTGTGTGCCTCCAGATATATATGGGAGAACACTGGACCCTGCTGCCACTTACCACAGCTTTTAAATAGGTTTACAGGTTTCAAACTGGAATTCAGCTGCAGCTACATTGCTGGTATAGCCAGCACACCCATCAACTGGCATTTGTGCTGCTGCACAGGATGGACACACACTGGGTCTCTCCTGTGCTCTTACACAGACCCTTACTTAAACTTCATGTAAAAATGCCTTTGGAGTCCCTTAAATGCAAAATCTGCTCTTCTCACAGCAGTTCTGTGCCTGTATAGTAGATGTCACAAAATATCAGCAGATAGGGGTATAATTTTAGCTCCCTAAGTTGTTTTCCAAGTTGGAAATAGTCTATGAAAAGCCTGTGTGTAATAAGACATCTGGGGCTTACTCATCTGGGGTCTTGCATGGGCCCTTTAGTGCTGTGGTTCTTTGCTGGAGTGATAAAGCAGAAGTCATTGGTACTCATTTAATGGAAAGTCCCAGCACCTCCTTCCAGATGTATAAACTGCCACGTACTAAGGGAGATAAAACCAGAGCTGTAATATTCAAATATAGAAACATGCCATATGTGTGTGTTGGTAAGTGCAGCCTCCGCCCGCCGTATCCCGCAGGTAACTCGTCCTCCTCGGCATAATTAGCGATTACGGCTCTGTGCATCCCTAGCAGATGATGTGGCCATGCATGATTTATGCTGCACAGAGACAGCTTTGCATGCGGCTGGGATGTGACATTGGTGGCTCTTTATGTGCCTCAGCAGCACAAGGCAGCAGCTTAATGAGGAGGTTGTTCATGTCTGGTCTGCGCGGCTGATTCTGCCGCTGCAGGTATCTGCGGGCCCCCAGAAACCATCCTGGCCCCGTGTGTGGTGTGAGCTCTCTCTGAGGGTTTCCCCACAGAAGAGAGGATGAGGAGGCAGCCGGTGGTTCTTCACCCTCCATCCTGACACTTCCAGATACGTTTTTTCCTTCCTTCCCACTGGAGATATTTGCCTCTGGGCTTTGCCTGCCTGTGGCTTAGCTGCTCCTCCTCACCATCCCCAGCCAAGAGCTGCAGGACAAACCCTCACTACCACACACTGACTATGTAAAGGGGCAGTTCTTCTCCAGAGGCTCCTCATTTAAACATCCTCCCATCCTTTCAGGTGTTCAGCACATCTGAATTGTGTTATTACAGTTATTACAGTGGTATTACAGCATTAACTGTTGGTCAGTACACAGTGTTCACCTTGGCATGTATCCGAGTTCTTCAGTTAAGAAAACATTCTCATTCCCTGGATGAATATCACAGAAGCTGTGGACAGCCTTGCCCTCTTCAGCCCCATTTGTGACCAGCTGGACAGCTGTATTGGCCTTGAGAAAATGGGCAACACCAGAAGAGAAAATCTAAAGGGGTGGATTGGATGATGCAATAAGGCTTTTGGCTCTCTGACAACCTGTGTGTGTATGGAAATACAGGGCATAATGTCTTGGACCCATGGTAAGGGAATTTTATCTTTTATGAATAATGAGAATGTTTGTTATTTTAAAATACAGTTGGGTTATCTTGACAGAATATGAATTGGAAGCACTCACTGACACACACAGAAGGTACACCTGGAGTAGTTACAGGTTAAATGCTCAGCAAGGAGAGGCCACATGTTGTTACCTCAAGGCAGGGAATAGAGTGATAGACCCCAAGATATTGGGCTTGAGCTGGCACAGTGCTGAGTGCCACTGGTGCCCCTGACAGTGGCAGGATTTGGGGGAGCTGAGCCTGGCTGCCATGTGGGCTGGGATGCAGGTGGGCTTGAGTTTGGTGCAGAGCAGGAGAGATGCTGGAGACCTGGATGACCACAAGCACACTCCCAAGCTCTCCCCTTTCCATGTGTTGGGTGAATGAAAGCGTTTCTCACATCTTTCCCTGTTTTCCTGTTTACTGAGATCCAAAAAAAGGTGCTTCACCTCCCCAGTAGCTGCCAGGCTGTCTCCTCCATGAATTGCACAAATAGGTGGCTGAGGTGGGCTGGGATCATGCCTGGGGAACGAGCAGTGTCCCATACTGAGGTCTGGCTCTTGTGCTGGGCTTGTTTGTTCTAGCTGCTGATTTCATTCGTGTGTGTGTGTGTGTGTGTTCAGGGAGGTTGCTTTGGTTTGGATGGTGGGTTTTTTGACACTGCTTAAATATAAACTCCAATCTGCTACAGAAGTTGGCATTTCACTCCCACTGGCTGGGTGCTGACACATTCCTCTAGCAGGGTTTTGAATTCAGGAATCTGGGGTGTAGGAGGAAGGTTTTGATCAGGCATGAGAACCCAGCTTTGGTTTGTGGGTGCTGGAAGGTGCACCCTGTTCTGCTGAGCATCATGGAGAATGTCCTGGTCCTGTGGGAGAGCAAGGACCTGCCATACCACAGTGCTGCGGGCTGGTTGGGGGTGCCTTGCAGCAGAGATTTTGGGCAGACAGCAACTGCTTTTCTACAGTAGTAGGAACTGAGATCAGCCTCCAAACCTGAATGAAGGGACCTGACCCAGTACAAGGAATAAATGTGACTTTGGTGATGTGGCCTTTAACCTTCATTGCACAGAAGAAGGTGAAGTCTCCCAGCGCACAAGCCATGGGGCAGCATCAGTGGCCACCAAAACCCCAAATATCCATCAGTGAGGGAGTATGAGGAGTGCTGGGGAGGGCTGGAGGCAGTCAGCTGTTTGAAAGCCACGTTACCATGGCTATCAGGAGTGCACTGGGAACATAACGCTGCTTGGCACAGGAATGCTGCTGTCTGACTTGTTTTGTGCAGCTTGGTGTGGAGCAGGGGACAGAGGCTGTCACCTCGCACAAGGACTGGGCTTAAAACAATATTGAGTGAATGTGCTGACGGGGTGAGAGAGATTGCAACAAAGGAAATTACTGAATCATATCATGCTAATCTAAGCATTGCACGAGAGCTTATGGGTTAGTCTTTGTGAACAAACACCTTGTATCAGGAGGGGACTGGTTTGGGAATTGTCAGATAGAGCATGGAGAGGATTTTGCAGTGGTGAGAGGTGCTGTATTAAAAACTACAAAACACAAACTCTTCCATCTGTCTTCAAGAGGGAAGTTAAATGTGAACAACAACAAAAGGCTCCTCTGTACTGTCCTACCTCAATGCAGATTGGGGCTTGAAAAGCGAGTCTGTTCCCCTGACACATTCCATACGTGGCCCTGGGAAGGAGTGCCAGCCAAGAGGACAATAAATGCCAAATGTCACGGTGTTCCTGAGATGGAGACACTTGCCCAATGGAAACTGGACTGAAGCCAAACTCATTTAGCATAAGCCATCAAACAGTCATGAATTAATTGTAATCTTTGACAGGTGCATCAGGAATACTTTTGTAGAGGCTGCTGTTTGCCCTGGGTGCATCTGGAGATCTGTGCCCACAGCGACAGCGAGGAAATGTTATCATGCAGTGTGCAAAGCCACCAAACAAACAGAAGTTTCTAGGAAGAGACTTGCATGCTTGAATCCCCTTCTACCAAGCCATTTGTGGTGCATCTAAATATATACATGTATATATACATGTATAAAGATGACTTCCACAGCCTCTGTCCTTTGCTGGTCATGGGGTGACTCCTCAGTCTGCACCTCAGCTCACCATCACTGGCTTCATGGCTGAGGGAACTGAGCAAAGTGATTTCAGCAAGGTGACACAGGAAGCCAAGGAGAGCCAAGTATAAACCCAATCTCTCCTGCTGCCCAGACGGGAGCTTTAACCACAAGACTCCTTCCTGCTAAGTGTGTCAGCTGGCACTGTCAGCAAATGCAGCACTATAATTCTCTTGCCCTTTTAGGCATGTGCAGCATTGGTGAGTCGTACACATAGGAACTGTAAACCCAAGTGGTAGCAATATGCAGAGGGTTTAAGTTAATATTACTACTGCACATGTCCAAGCAAAGATCTACACATATTTTTTGCTCTTTTAGTCATATATAGTGTTCTCAGCTCCTAGGGAAGGGTTTAGTGATGTATTTGGAAAACTCACGCCTGTGCACAGGCTGTTGATCAACTTTCGCAGGCGGATCTGAATTGAGTTGGTTTAGTGCTTGATGGGAAACCACTGAGGACATTGCTGCTGGCAAGTCAGAGGATATTCTTCTGAAATGAGCAGTGTTTGCATGACCACACTGGGAAAATATTGACACTGACTGATGGAAAGAGATGTGTAAGTCTGGCGACGGGTGGCCCAGCAACAACCTACAGTGTGTTTGCACTGTGGTGGTTGCTAAATACACCATTTGTGGAGTGTGACCACATGTGCACCAGGTACTTTAATTACACAACAAGGAGACACTTCCTAACCCAGACCCCACACCATACACAGTTAAGCCAAGAAACAACAGTTGTGGCTCGAGTGAAGGGCTGGTGGGATTCTGCAGGAGCAGAAGTGGATGGATGGTATCCTGGGGTGTACCAGGAAGAGCACAGCCAGCAGGTCTGAGAGGTGATCCTCCCCCTGTGCTCAGCCCTGGTGAGACGCATTTGGAGTTCTGTGTCCAGTTCTGGGCTCCTCAGTATGGGAGAGACATGGAGCTCCTGGAGCAGGCCCAGCAGAGGCTGCGGAGATGATGAAGGGATGGAGCATCTCCTTGATGAGGAAAGGCTGAGGGAGCTGGGGCTGCTCAGCCCTGAGAGGAGACACTGAGAGGGGATCTGAACAATGTCTGTCAGTGTCTGCAGGGAGGGGTCAGAGCATGGACCAGGCTCTGCTTGTGGGTGCCCAGCAATGAGACAAGAGACAATGGAACTGATGGCCAGGAAGTTCCGCCTAAATATGAGGAAGAACACATTGATTGCCCAGAGAGGGTGTGGATTCTCCCTCACTGGGGATATTCCAGAACCATCTGGATGCAATCCTGTGCCATGTACTCTGGAATGACCCTGCTTGAGCAGGGAGGTTGGACCAGTGACCCACTGTGGTCTGTTCTAATCTGACCCATCCTGTGATTCTGTATGATTCAGGGAAGTTAATTCTGACCTTTAAGGGAGTTTAGTCCTTAAAGCCACTTCAGAGTGGCTTCCCTTCCTCAGAGCCAGGGTTTGAGAAAAGCAGGTGCATTTGCAGGACCTTCACCCAGACCTGCTCCTGGGCTGCAAGTAGGACACACTTGGCAGAGTGTGGAAGGAGTTGAAGCAAACAGCAGCAATGACTGCCAGCACATGGTCTTGCTGCTCAGCTGCAGAATAAACAGCATCCAGTGACTGCTGGAGAAAAAGGAGGCATGTCAACAGCCTTGCCACCAGATCCCCAGTGTTAACTAGAGGAAACTGAAGCCCTATTTCCACTGGGCTCAGACTGATGACTGGAAAAATGTTTCTCTGTTTACAGGAATCTGAAACCTTGTAATTCTCCTCTGCTCTCTCTCCCCCTCGCCCTGCAGCCAGCCAATTGACAGTAGGCACATTTGGAAAGGAGGGTTTATTCCAACTCAAACCCTCTGTAATTTAATAAGAAAACCAGTTTAGGAACAATAGGAACCACAGCAGTAAGATAAACAAAATATTTAAAAAGTTCAGGTCTAGAAAAGTTTGGACAAA
Source organism: Chiroxiphia lanceolata (assembly GCF_009829145.1). Lineage (NCBI taxonomy): Eukaryota > Metazoa > Chordata > Aves > Passeriformes > Pipridae > Chiroxiphia > Chiroxiphia lanceolata. The sequence continues at coordinate 9,861,754 of NC_045651.1, forward strand.
GTGCCCTGAAATCAGAGATGCTGGTTGTCCCCTGGGACCAGTAACAAGAGGACAACCATGAGGACAAGTACCTGACACCAGCACAGGCTGGGGAAGAAACCAGCACCTGGAGGGCAAAGTAGAGCTGGTGTGAGACATGGTAGGAGCTGGGTGCTCTCCTGCGGTTGCCTTACACTTACTTCAGCATCAGAATCTCCTGATCCTGAAATTTGGTTCATTTAAAAGCTCGAACATGAGCACTTGAGCTGAAATGTAGGGCATTGCTGGTACAAGGCTGTGACTTGAGTGCACTCTCCCTGTGATGAACACAAACAGGCAGTGAAAAGTTCAGATATTTTTAGAAGAAAATTTGTCTGAAATACAGTCTGTATTGAAGAAAAAATCTGGCACTGCATGAAAAAATAGGCCTCCCTTTGTCTTTACTAATTCATTTCCCAGGTCACTGTTGACTCTCCTGAACTGGGCTCTTGCCTCCTTTCTCAACTCTGGTTTTATTTACAAAGAGATTGTTGAATCTCCACTCTGACTAGAGGAAAATTCCTAAAATTGCCCTATCAATCTGAGGAACAGTTTGTCCTTCTGTTTCAGTGTTCATGGGGTAGAATAGAAATGATCAGTAAAACCGGAGGAGGATGTTTGAAAAGGCTTTTCCAAGTCCCTCCTGGACCTGCTGAGCTGTGCATTAATTTACCTGGGTTTGAATTCAGGTAAAGCAGGAGCTGGATTCCCAGCTTAGATCCAGGAGTCTCTAAACTAGCAAAATCTAGTAGTTCAAATGAAAGCTTTCAGCTTGCTCGCCCCTCCACATGTGATGTGCATTATCTTTATTGCTACCTGTTCATCTTATATGTCATCATTGTTTAATGTCTCAATGCAAACTTTTGGTTCATAGCCACGTTTAGGTTATGTGGCACCTCTTTTTTTTCCTTATGTTTTTCCCCTTTTTGGAGTCCTATTGTGAATTATTCTGTAGGCTAATGCTGAATGAATCAGCTGTATTAATTCCTTCTTATCTGAGTAGACATGGCATCTACGAGACGCACCAGCAATTTTACCAGCCAAAAGTAAAGGTGAAAATAGGAAGGACAGAAGGCCCAGGTAGCTCGGTAGGAATTTACCTTCCTCAGATTTCCTCCTGTTTCAAAATCAGCAGTGTTAAATCTATAGTATTAATTGGGGACTGTGAGTGTTTGAACACCAGAGATACATTATTTACCAGCAGAAAATTCTGGCAGGTCTGAAAATTCCCTGAGATCCTAAGCGAAGCAGGAACCTTTTGAATTATTCAGAGCCTGGATAGACAGCAATCATTGCTGCTGTTGTAACAAGTTTATTATTTTAAATTATTATTTTCTAGAACTCTCTTGTGCACACTCATGCCTTTATAATGCTTTCTTTCTTTTTTTCCCCTTACATTCAGCAAAGACTTATAAATTTTCACAGGTGTGATTATTGCCAGGGCTCCCCCCCTTCAGACAGTTTGCTCATGAGGGGTAATTGGTCTTCATGAAGTATTTTATTGCCACCTGACTTGAGCAATTCCTGATGGTTGGCATGGGCAAAGTGCTAAGAAGGGCATTCCCCTGCCCCTCCAAACAGGCTAAGCCTCTCCCAGAGGAAGGAGCTGCCTCTTTTCAATTCAGTTTTGTATTTTGAGGCCCAAGTGTTGCGAGTTTTCTTTCAAGTGATTTTTCTTTCTTCTTCCCCTTTAAATCTTGTAAATAGGCTCCTCTGCTTCTTGGGTAATTACAGTTATTTTTGGACCAGTGAATTCTCATTAAGGCAGAAAGTATTTACGGCAAAAGGCATAAATGCAGGTGGAGACATTCCTGCACGATGGAGAACATTGCATGGGGGAGTTGTGCTGCACCCCCACAGCATATGTGCAGCCAACTGAGGTCGTCCCCTTCCATGTGGGATATGTGGCTCCTCTGTGCTGTGAGAAAGCCCTGGACACCTGAAAAAAGATCCATGCTATTGACTTCTGTGACCTCTGCCTCAAGGAAAGTCAGTTAAAAAGGGCAGGGAACAGGGATTGGCCAAGGGGACGTTGGTCGATCCGTGACTGTCACCAGCTTATTTTATATTCCTCTGGTGCCACAGGACCAGAGCTCCCAAGGAAGTAACTGGGGGCCAGTGAGTCTCCAGAGAATGGGGGGTGAAAAGGACAAATAGTCCTTTCAGGTAACCTATGGCTCTTTCCAAAGAATTGGGATCTCTCTGTCTCCCCCTAATAGTCTGATCTTCCCTCCCAGACCCACTACAGAAACAGATTTACTTTGGTGCTGCTTTTGTGCAGAGATATCCCTCCATAATCTCTTCACTCCATTTTTCATGGCTTTTAAAAAGTGAATTTGACAGCGGGAAGCACTGCTGTTGTGATAGCCTGTAGACTGGACTCCTAAAAGAAAAAAACCTCTATTGTCATTAGAGAAGAGCTGAGGGAGCACTGTTTGGATTGAGTTGGATCAGTCTGGGTGATAGGATTCAGCATTCAGGGCTGAACTGGGGCTGAGCCTCTAGTTTTGCAGCCATACAGTCCCACGAGCTGTTCCCCTGAGAATTCAGCTATGGACACCAGACACCTTATCAGGATTGCCACAGCCTCCTGAGAGCTGCTGCATTTCTAGCTGAATCTTTCAGAGAAGTGCTTTTAAGATAACTTCTGCATCTGAACTTTTTCCAGAAAATCCTAGAATAATTTAGGTTGGAAGGGACCTCTGGAGGTCACTTCATCCAACCTTCTGTTCAAAGCAAGGTCAACTTCAAAGTTTAGATCAGGTTACTCGGGACCTTGCCCACTTGAGCTTTGAATATCTCCAAGGATGGAGATTGAACAGACTCTCTGAGCAGTGTAAACATTCTCATGAATTTTTTTCCTATATCCATCTGAATCCTTGCTGTAACTTATGGCCATTGCCTCTCCTCTCTTTACTGTGCATCTCTGAGAGGATACAGCTCTGTTTTTCTTTTCAGGTTGTGGAAAACTGCAATTAAACACCTCCACAGCCTTTCCTCCTGAGTGCTAAAAAAACTTGGTCCTCTCAGCCCATGCTTGTGTGTTGTGTGCCCCGGCTCCCTGATGCCTCAGTGCCCCTCTGCTGCACTCTCTCCTGTTTTTCAAGCTTGTCTCTATCCTGAGAAGCCCCAAACAGGACCAAGTACCCCAGATGCAACCTCACAGATGCTAAGGAAAGGAGGATAATCCCATCTTTGGCTGTCTGGCTGTGCTCTTGTTAATACAACCCAACAAGGTTACTATTCATTGCTGCAAGGGCAAACAGCTAACATTGATTCTGTTTAGTATCAATCAGGATTCCAGGTCCTCTTCTCTGTTGCATAATCAGATCCCAACCAGCTAAAATAGCCCTTTACTAGTGCCAGACTGGTCATGCACATGCTGTGATGGGATTCTGGATTCAATCCTGCATGGCCAATATATCTTGGAAGTTCAAATATGAGAGTTCAGCTCCAAGGGTTCACATGACAGCCACGTCATCTGGTCAGACCAAGAGATTTTTCTCCACTCTCTGTAAATATCATAGAGATATTATAATCACTGGAGAATAAATAGAATAAAAACTTAAAGCTAAAGTCAAATACACTGTGCTGCTGTTTCAGGCCAAGAGGTTGCCATCCCCTTAGAGTGCCAGCATAACTGAAAGTCTAATTGCTTCCTATCTCAGTTCTGTCAAAATATTTGTGGTTAGTTTAAGTGCAGGGGAAGGAGATGATGATGTTTGTGGAGAAAAGATAGGAAGGCAACAAGCAGACTGCAGTTGGCTTGGGGACAGGAACCTCCTTGGAGCTGCAGGCAAGAAAAACTACAACCTTTGCCTTTGAAATATGGCAGCACTGGAAAAGCCAGAATGTGAGGCATCAGAAATGCCATGAGAAGTCTCTTATGCATCCCAGATATTCATAGGTCCTGCTCTTTCCCACATGGGTGTTTTGAAAAGGCTACTCAAAAGCACAGATGGTGGGTGAAGCTGAGTCCCACTGAGTTTTTGAAGGGCACAGAACTCCCCTGAGCATCTCTGAAAAACATAGTTAATTAAATTAGACTTGCTTGAGAATGGAGTGGAATGAAAGATTGCTGTGGGTAGATGGATATACTGTTTAATTGCACAAGAATTGGTCATTTTGCGTAGGTTTCTCATGTAGACTTGCAGTGGAAAGGGTCCATTTATGCATCTGAAACATCAGCTTCAGATCCCTTTATTGGTCTGTGGCTTGCTCTGGTATTACAGTATATTTGGGATGCTGTGGGTAGAAGGCAGTTCAGGGCAGTGTTTTATGTAAGGTAGCACTCTGCACTATTTTTAAATTTTTATGATATGGTCTAGTGTTTTAATAAAATGAGACATGCTCTTCCTTTTCTACAACGGCAGCAAAATCTAGTCTAGGGCTGCCCTGCTTGAGAGCTTGTGGCAGGATTATAAAAAAGAGTTTATTCTGAGGCTATATATAAATATTATATGTGGGTGGAGGCTGGACAGAATTGTCTCACATCCAGTATGCAGAGCCCAACTTTGTTCTACAGATGATGGTTGTCAATAGCATAGGGCTTGCTTTACCTTTTTTTTCCTTTTTTTAGTTTCACAAAAACAGGGTCTGTAGCTTTCTCTGCCTCTTGGTAGAAGGAGAGCCCAGAGGTGGTGGGTTTCTGCCCTGCTGTCCCCACCACTGCTGTCCTCTTTGTTCCATGTGGACTGTGGAGTTTACCTGGACGTGCTCTCTTAACGTGAGGCATGTTTAGGCTCAAGGCTGAAACTGTGCTTTGCATGAGCTCTGGGCATTGGCATTGCCTTCTCACTACTTCTCTCCTCAAAATAAACCCCATTTCTCTGTTTGTGACATTTTCCCCCCAGTTCTCTGTTCCTTATGTCTCCATACAGTAACTCTGGGTATGTTTACAGACCTTAGAACCTCCATGGGTTCTAAGTCCAAAGCCATTTTGTTAGAGTTAAAATAAACACGTGCTCTCTTTAATCACGTGGGCTCAAATAATCATGTGTAAACTTCTTAAAAGTTAACTAGAACTCACTCAGGTTTGATAGTTTAACTGCGGTTAAATGGATTTTATCAGATTTTCCTGAATGATTCACCTCTGGGCTAAAAATAAAACTGGAGTCACTTTGGGTAATTTACAAAAGAAGAACACATGAAAGCAGGATTTGGAGTCAAAGCATCTTCTCTTGCACGACAGCCCTGATAATTCTGTGTGAACAGTCTGATCCAGGAGAGACAGGGAGAAAAACAACGAGGAGCAAAATTTGGCAGATTCATGGGTGTTACTCTGTATTTTTGCTGTAGGAGCTGATCATAAGAATTTACCCAGCAGGCTTTTAAAAATCCAATAACTATTTTAAAAAAAGCTCCTCAGCGGTGTAGGGAAGGACAAGGGAAAAAGCAAAAAGGACCTGAAGACGAGATAAGTCATTAGCGATGCAAGGAAACGCTGCTGTTGTCTTCAGGCTAAATCTATCGGAACAGAGAGCCATAAATCCAAGATTCATTGCTCCCTCTGCTCATTAGCTGTGTGAAACTGTGACTAAGCTTGAAGGTTAGTTGGTGCAGGGCAGTATTATTGTTCTCAGAGCTCTGGACCTGGCACGTCGGCAGGCAGCCATGATTCACACATACTGCCTGCCCTCAGAGATGCCAGATTTCCACGAGTTTTTTCCATGAGGGGGGGAAGATTCTGCAGCCCTGTATGTCTTGTGGCTTCATTAATTTTTTGCCTGGACAAAAGGAAAATTATTTGAGCGGATCTCTCATTTATTAAAGAAATTGAATTTGTTCACTAGACTTGACTGGGAATGTAAGAGGCAGGGATGGAAAGCATGAAGGATACAAGCCCAGTGGACATTTTTATTTTAACAATGAAAATATGCAATCTGTCTCAGCAAAATACAGCTGCTGAGCAAATTAACTTGTGTTGAATGCTTATTGGGGGCCCACAGCTCATTCTTTTGTTCTCCCTGTTCAGCAAATGTGTTTTTCTGACTAAGAAATAATAGATTGTGGCTCTATAGAGCCTTTCATCAGATGATCTCAAAGTACTTGGCAAACATTAGTGGTTTGCTGGGGAAAGACTAAACCTTACAGTATATCCAGTACCTAGAGAGCAGGGTGAAAAGCACATTACAACTGCTCGAGAGGGCTGCAAAATGTTCAGGTAATGTGACTAACAAATACCAGGTGATGTTCTCTGAAGGGATGTCTGGTGTTAAAGTCCAGATATTTCTATTTCATTTATGACAACATTTAGAGGATGCAATAATGAAGGTCTAATTTTTTTTCCAAGCTAAGGTGTGTGTGCCCACCCAAATAGCCAGATAACTTCAGTGCAGTGTCTATGAACCCTGGGTTCCATCCAAGTCTTTGTTCCCATTTCCCTATGCTGCTCCTATGGAAAGTAGCCCATCCCACCTACCAGCTGGGAATTTCCCTGACACATGGGCATTCTCTGGGTAACATGAGATTGGCAAATGGTGGTGTGTTGTAACCCCCCCTTTATCTAAGCAATGTATGTCAGGAGTGAGAGCCTGGATATTCAGTGTCAAAAGACTTTCTGCTGTAGCCTCTCTGTGCTCTGTCTCGTTGGTGTTGCACTCCACAGGCACTACTGGAAGTTAATAAGGAAAGTCCTGGAGTTCTAGAAATTTGAGGTAGGGGCAGGAGCAGTCTCCAGTCAGGTTCAGAATTAGAGCAGAGATGTTTCTCTTACGTCTTTTTAATTGCTCCTACTTCACTGTCTCGAGTTAAAGCCTGTAGAAGGCACAGCTGACATTGCCTCTATTTGCAATTTTCAGGCTCCTGCTGCTTTTATGCTGTTCTTTTCATCCACCATTTCAACTCAAGTTCACAGAATTTCCGTATCAAGTATCTGATCTGATGTTGGTGTTTTCACGGGCCTGGACAGAGTCGTGGCTTTGGGGTCAGACTGGGGCTAGAACTGCAAACCTTATGCCCCATCCAGGTGTCCAAGGCTCACAGAGGTGAAAATGCAAGCTTGTGGATTAAGAAATTATCCCCATAGTTCCCCCTCTGGTAAGAGGACTCTCTTGCTGCAGTCCAAGGCAGCAGAATTCTTAAATAGTGAAAATACCTCTGGATAGTCACTTTGGAAGCACAGCCTTATGAGAACACCTCATACTCGTGGCAACATTGGACATAATCATGTGTTCTCTTTTAGACCTGAGCATGAATTCATTTGTAATGTAATTTTGTTATGAAGGTCTCAGAAATCAGCAAACCATCATCTCTGACCCAGCTCCAGACAAAACCTGTGAGAGCCAGGGTTTCATGTGGTGCTGTTGTAACCCAGTGGAGCAGAGGGAGGACAGTGGGGTAGGACTGAGCAAGCCACTGAGTGCAGCTCCTGAGAGAAAAAGAAAACTTCAGCTCTACTAAGAGATTTACATAATGTCAGGGAAAGCGATTTAAATGCAAATAGCCTGGTAAGATTGTTAGAAATTTTCCAGTGGCTCTGGCAGCCAGGTGTAGCATAAAGAGAATAAGAGCTAAACAAATATTTCCTTCCTCTGTGAGTTCATTTATTTACAACCCAGGTTCATTTCTTTGGCAGGTGTATTTTCTCCTTCATCTTAAAAAAGCCAAACAAAATAAAAACTTACAAGAAGGCTGGCTAACCCTTCTGTCCTAAACACAACACACAGCCAAACATGCAGCCACCTGCAGATAGAAAATAACCTCTCCAGGTGCTATGTAATACATCTATTTATTGAATTTGACATCAATTTCCATGAGGTGAGGCAGACATCAGTGTTTTAAATCCCTTCTCCCTCTCTTCTTGTATCATAGAATGGTTTGGGTTGAAAGGGACCTTAAATATCATCTCGTTCCAACCTCCTGCCATGGACAGGACACCTTCCACTAGACCAGGTTCCTCAGAGCTCCATCCAACCTGTCCTTGAACAATTCCAGAGTTAGGGTGTCCACAACCTCTCTGGGCAACCTTTGCCAGGGCTTCAGCATCCTCACAGGGAAGAATTTCTTCTGTAGGTAAAAGATTTCTTCCAGATGACCTGAGGTGACACTGCTGATGTTGTATCTGCAGCTTTCTAGTGGTCACAGATTCACTCTGTTAAGACTTTGAGAAGGTCATTTAAAACTCCTAAGGGTAAACCTTGGCTGCACTAAGATCCAAAGATCTTTCTGCCATTGATTAGAGTCAGTTAAAATCTTGGTGTCTCAGTTTTCCCCACTGTACAATGAAGATAGAAACTCTTGCTAGAATTCTGTAAGAGCCTGTTTGCTGCTGGTCAAACTGTCATCTGAGGACCTATTCTTAAAAAAACAGGAAAGATAATGATACAATTTATATTAATTAGCTACCATTCAGTGTCAAAACAGTGCTCAGTGTTGTAGCCTTCCCACTTCAGTTGCTGTAGAGAACACATGCATTGGAATTGGAATGGAATTGCTGGTGTGAATCCCTCCACAGCAAACAGTTCCCCTGCAGGATCACTCTCTGTGACACTGCAAATGTATTTGTTCTATTAGAGATGCATTTAGAAATTTTCTGGGCCTCCTCTACATCTGACAGTATGTCCTCCAGAAGTAAATTATGAACAATTTCTAAATGAAAAGAATAAGCTGGAGAAAGGATCTATTTCACTTTTCTTGTCTCACAATACCTGGGTAAATTTAAAGTACCGTATCCATCAGGCAAAGAGGAAATATAAACATCTTCAGAGCTAAAATCATGTAGCATCTGTTCCAACTTCTGTCAGTAGAAACACTCTGTGTTTCCCAGAAAGGCTAGCTGATTTATTCAGAATAGCCCTTATCAAGATCAAAAGCAGCCTAAATTTGTAGTATGGAATATTTTGGGACTTAGGAAGGACTCCACAGTCGGTCTGTCTGCCTCGTTGGCCACGTGTCACCAGTGCAAGGGCTGGTGGGGATGGAGTGGGAGTGAGCATACTTGGAACATCTCCCTGTGCCGATAGGGATTCACACTAATGGGTGGCAGACTTCTCATGCAATTTCAAAAACATTTGTTAAGTAGAGAGTTGCATCCCAACTTCCTGGATAGACTGAATATAGACTTGAAGACAGGCTTGGGCTTGTGCCGAAAACATTTGTTCCCTATTGCAGACCTACCCACGAGCCCGACCTGTGGCAGTAGCCAAAAATGGCCAAAAGTCTGGTGTGTCTCTAGAGAAGTGAAGTTTGGTTTTTGAAAAAAACCTCCCTGCTAGGAATTTTTTTCAGCTTGGCCAAGAAGCCAGTTAGTGCCCTGGCTGTGCTTGCTGTGCTCAGGGTCCCTGCAGAGGCAGCGAGGCAGCTTTCCCAAGGCTGTTCTGGTCATTACTGGTCCTGACTGGGTTTGAAAAACTTCCAGATGCTGTGATGTTTCCATGCCATAGGACTGTTCTGGCACAGTGAGGTTTTCTGCTGTTTGTTTTGAGATTTTTCATAGAATTGTTTCCCCCATGTGAACTTTTTCGTTCTCCAGACTCTGCATTTTGCTTGTTGACCTTTCAGTCAACTGGCTCCAGTCAGAGTCACTTGGCTCAGAAAAGCATGTGAAGGTGTTAAGATAAGGAGTTAAACCTCCACCTCACTGCTGACTGTATTTACCCTTTAACAGCCTTTGGAGTCATCCATTCCTTTCCTCTCCCTCGCCATAGATCTCAGCAAGACCTTTCCCAGTCCATCCTACTACACCCATACGACTGGAAAAAAACATCCATGAGATCTGCAATATAATATATGTGAGCATTAATCTAACCTAGCAGTTATCTCCACTTGTGAGGGCAGATGAGATTACTCATAATGAGAAAGGTCATAACGACAGAGATCATCTATCATGTGGTGTTTGCACACACTGATTGTTGGTTTATTGCGAGATACTGAGACACAGGAGGAGGAGTTATCACCAAGCTGATGTGATCATAGGTATCTGCCTATTGTACTGGATTTATCCTTTTAACAGAAGAATGCTTTTTGCAAAGGAATCCACATTTGACGCTGCACTTTTGCATGCTCCATATAGTCATGTACTTGCTTTCATCTCCAATGAAACTGTGGTATTAGGAGCAGTAGTTTGCCCTTTGTTAGCTCTCAGGTTTTAAAAATGGTCAATTAATGATCTAATATAAAATCATGAGGCAACAAGATCATAAAATCTTGCAGAAAGGTCTTATTTATCCTATTTTTAAGCATTGTCATAGTTTTTCTCAGATGCTCAAGAGGATTTTGTAGTATTTTTTTGTTTTATTTTTGTTGGAGTTTTTTTGTGTGTGGCTGGATCTGTTCCCTCAGTGAGGGAGAAGGGGGGAGAGAAGCTTACTTTTCTTGATAATAATCTTTATAATTTTTATATCTTTAAATCCACACAAATAGCCAAGAGATTATCAAGCAAACTCTCAAACTCCAGACCACATACTGGAGGATAATCTTGTGTTTAAAAAAAGAAAAGGACACAAATAAAAAATTAGTCAGGAGCAAATCACTGAAGAGATAAATTACTCTCCTAGGAGAAAGGTCTTTGTACCATGCCAAATGGATTTCTATAGGTACAGTGTTGCTGACTGAGAATAAATAAAAATATAGTATCTTTACAAAGCAACAGCCACTCACTCATAATAAAATACGTTCTGCTACTTCTAACCCAGATTTTGCTGTCAAATACGCTCTAAGGCTTTGCTTGGTTTCATTTTGTTCTCTCTAATTCATTGTTGCTTCCTTCAGACAGGTTAATCAATACTCTGAAGGCTATTTTTAGATTCAGTGACAAGCTGACTACATCCTCAAGGCAGAAGGAAAAGTTTTCAGGTCTCTCTCAGCCCTTGGTGGATTTTCAGAAGAGCTTGGTAGGAGAGGGAAAGCGAGACTTTCCAACAGCACAATATGTTTAAGCACAGTTTGTTACTAACAGGCTCAGATTTTCAAAAGTCTCACTAATGGTGGATAAACATGATTGAAACTGCCATTATACTGGAGGGAACAGTTTGAAACCTTGTTCTCCTGATTTTCAGTGGTTCTGATGTAGGTGTTGTTTTCCAGCTGCAGTAATCTCTGAGTTGAGCATCTCAGGGAGCCCTTAGGCCCCTCACCCCAATCATATCCCTGCCCTGCATTCCATCCAAGCTTCCAATGCCTACAGACGTCCAGATCCAATCCAGCCTTGGTGCCCAGCCGTGGCCCCTGGGCTGAGCAGCCCTTGGCTTCCCACCCAACCTGTTCTGCAACTCCAGTTGCCCACTGGCTGCTCCTCCTGGCCCCAGACTCCTCTGGGCTCTCCAGGCCATCCAGGGTGCCTGCTGTGAATCCAGATCTGACCAGGACAAGACAGGAGCTGCACAGGACACCCCAACACTCCCACCATGTGCCTGAGAGTGTTGTCCAAATGCTCCTCAAGCTCTGTCAGCCTTGGGGCCGTGACCACTGCCCTGGGGAGCCTGTTCAGTGCCCAACCACACTCTGGGGGAAGAACCTTTTCCTAATATCCAACCTAACCCTCTCCTGGCACAGCTCCAGCTGTTCCCTCGGGTTCTCTCACTGGTCACACAGAGCAGAGATTGGAACTGCCCCTCTGTTGCCCCTCATGAGGAAGTTGTAGACAGCTGTGAGGTGTCCCCCCAGTGTCCTCTTCTCCAGGCTGAACAAACCAAGAGATGATAGGACACAGGTCCAAAGTTTCATGTCCTAAAGGACAGGGGCTCAGCATGTGGCTATGCTGTGCCTGCTCAGACTCTGCAGCAACTCTGCAGCTCCTTTTGTCTTTAACCTCTACCTGTTTGCTTAGCTGGGATTTGAACAGATCACTGCATCCTTGTGCTAATTACAGTTTAATAATTAGTGCCTATCAAAACACTGCCTTTCAACTGCCATTCATTTTGCTCTTTGCTTGCCAAGTAACCTCACCTCCCCTCTCTGCAGACACTGTGTTCAAGGGTGACAGTTTGCATTTCTTAATTTCACATCGAGTTCCTTCTCTATCCTGTACTTTACCCCCTCAGTGTTTTCAGTTTTACTTCCCAAGATAAAAGATACAAATCGCTCTCAACATGCAGAAAACACACTGTGAATAAACTGAGCCCGCAGTTTCTTGCACAGATACAGAGCTGATCCTCCAGCAGAACAAAAGCAAAAGAGATGGCAGTCAGGCTTGTCAGGGCCATTTTAGGTTGGGGAGATTCATTCAGGTTTAAAGTGTTTTTGCAGGAATTACAGTGAGTTAAATGTACAAGAGGCTAAAGGGAGCCAGTTCTCTATTCCCAGGATTTTAGATGCACTGAGATGGAATAAAGTGGCTGAAGTCAGAGGAAAGTGACTTCCTGACCTTTAGCCCGGTGATCAGATTTGTTGGCAAAACCAAGAAGTATTTGGAACCTATGCTAGTGGCCTGATGACTTTGAAGCCTGGATAACTGTCCCTCCCCATCTCTTTGTGTGTCAATAGCCAGCATCCTACGTCGCTGCCTCTGCAGCAAAATGCGGTTGCTGCTGAACGACTGTGAGTGTGTTGGGGAGTGACTGTGCACCACCAGCAGCTGGAGAGAAAATGGATTTTGCTTGCAGTGTAAATCATGGACCAGAAAGAAGCTGAAACTTGATTTGAACAGTTTTCAAGGATTTCTGTGCTACATCTCATTAGTGTTAATTGCAAGCTTACGCCAGTGATTAATCAAACATTAGAAATGCTGCAGACCACGATTTACATTATGTGAGGTTTGAACACTTTCATCACTTCTTGCTGGGGGATATTTGATCAGTTCCTCTTAGTTTTATTTTGTTTTAATCAGCACAATCAGCCTGTCACTGACAGTAATGTTGTAAAGCCCCTTTATACTTCCAGTGGTGGATCAATAAATGTTCTCTTCCTGCTGGCTGCCCATTCACACATTTGTCCTCCAGAAGTGGAGGTGTCAGGACTTCACCCCAGGGCTGCTGAAGTTGCAGCAGCCCAGAGTCGTGTCTGCCATGTCAGTGATAAACATCCAGAAGAGCTTCAAATAGTTGCTGTGCTGTCACTTTCTGTACAGTTTTAAGGTTAAAAAAAGATTAGAAAGGTGTTCCAGCAGATCTGTCTGTCATCAGCACTTGAAGCTACAGAGCTCACCCACCGTGGTGCCGCTCACAGCAGAACGTCACTGGGCACAGTGAGGCTGGGAACCAGAGTTGGATGGACCAGGCTTTCTTGTGGCTGCAAGACAGCTCAGGAGATAGATGTGGAAGGGACTGGTGATCAAGCCAAGCTTTGATACATCTCCTTCCTATCTGAGGCAGGGAGCTGTATAAATTACTGATAGATCCACCTCTGGGGCATTGTTCTGACTTACATCCAGTACATTTCAGTAGCAAATAAAATTTCCTACTGAAACAGCTATAGTTCAGCTTAAAAACTTAATGCCTCCTCAAAAGGTTCATACCTCTGAAATACATATGCTAATCTGCTCTTTTCAACCACCATTATGTACACAGGAAACTTAAAAAAACCCCAATCAAGTGAAGATGTATTCAGATCTTAGTTTGAGACAGAGCATTAACCAATTCATTGCCTGCTTTTATCACCAAGGGATTGCCCAGCTCCTGCTGTCCTGAGCACAGACTTGAATGGAAAAAGGGAAGACCTAACAAAATACAAATGATACAAATCTAAATTATCACACTAGTAAATACTAAGCCGATAGTGTAAGAATCTTCCTGCTTCCTGGAGATACTGAACTGCACTAACGGAGCAGGGCAGATAAGGGCTGTTCAAGGAAGCAAGATGTGGGTTCTACCCACATCAGCTCAGCAGCTGTGACATCCAGCACAACCTGACCCAGCTCCTTCTCCTTCCCTCCTGCTCCAGTGGGGCTCCCTTCTGTCTCAGACACTGGAGACCATGGAGGGACAGAGAGAAAAGAGTCCATGGCAAACCCAGGCTGTTCCCCAGGAGGGAACAGACTTGGGGGCAACACACATGTACTTTCATCATCCTAATTTTTTCTGCAATGTTTGTTCTCACATTAGCATCAACAAACAGGCTCTGACCTTGCCTGTTGGTGCTTTAAATGCCTTGTTACACAGCAAGCATGGGAATGAGTTAGTCACATGGAAAGTACTTAGTCTCACATGGGCTGTTCATGTGCAGAGAGGAAAAAAAACCCAGTCTCACAAATACAATAATCTCTGCAGGAATCTCTCGCTCTCCCCCCCACTTCTATAATGATGAAATACAGTCTGGATTTTTGCTATAAGGCAGAACCATATCACAGTTTCAAGTTATTTCGAAAACACAGACAAATCAATACTTTATTCTTCTTAACAACCATGGCATTAACTTTGTCACAAAGGCCACAAACTGCCCTAACAGACAGTTAAGAACCCACCTTTTTAACACACAATGCTTATGTACCTCAGCTCAGGGCAGGGCAAGAGTCTAAAAAATGAAAGCCCAAAAACCTCTGAAGGCAGACATGGGTAGAAAACAGCCCAACATATTTCCCCTCCTGGCTGGCTGCTCCCGGGCCAGAGGTGAGCTGCCAATGAATCTGGAATTCGTGGAAATGCAAGAAAGAGGTGGGTTTTCTGGCTGCAATGTCTCATTCCCAGAAACACACACTCAGCACAGACCCAAGCCAAAGCCACTGCAGTGTGCTGTGATATGCTCCCAGACCCCTTCCTGACTCTCTTTACCAAACAGACACGAATTTTAATCACACTTAAACAATAAATCTACTTTAACCATAAAAATCTGCATGAAGCAGCAGATTTGGGGTAGGTTGCATGGGCACTGTTGCTGCATAGATCAGTCTGGAAAGCTTCATCAGTTCTTAAGGATTTCACTCCTGTGGTGACTCTGCCAGGCAGAGAATTTACTGGTGACACCCAAAAAATTCTTTCCATATTTTGGCGAAACGGCAGCAGGTGCACGGACAACATAACCTTTCCTCAGCTGGGAAACCTTCCTGAACAACTGCAGAGGTATTTATTTGGGTGGTGAGAGGATACTCTCTGTTGTTCCAGCTCCCAGAATTGCCTCTGGCAGCAGGGCTTGGCAGCTGAGGCTCACGTGTGGCGATATCCCTGCAGGACGCTGTGCCTGGGGGTCAGAGCCAAGCCAGACATCCCTGGGCCCACCTGGGGCCTCAGTGCTGGTCTGTTCCTTCACTTCTGTGCGTGTTCCTGGCTGAGCAAAGCCACGAGGCTGAATTAGCCTTGGTCTGGTAATGACTCCTGTGTGTAGGGTCCGTCACAGCACCTCAGCTGCTGCTTTATGTCCAGGTGCTTCTGAGTTCCAAGAGTCCCACGTTGCTTATTCCTCCGGCTGCGTGGCTGTTTTAGGCAAGGCAGATTATATCACAACAAAGTTAAACAGTGGATTGCTGCTACAGTAGAAGAGTCACTGACACATCTGGTAAAACCTGGAAAAGTATACAAGTACATCATTACCTGTGTGGGTCGCAGAGGAGTGGAACTGATCTTCACACAGCAAGCTCCTGCTTCTGGGACACCAGAGATGATGGAACTTGCACAAGTGAAATGGGAGAATTGAACAATGCTGCATTGTCAATGTTTTTGCTGTTGCTATTATCCTGTAGCTGGCTGGAAGAGAAATACAAGCAACCTGAAGCCTTTAGAAAAAAAATCATCCAAACATTTGGCTAAATATTTGAAATTATTTTTTGTTTCTGCATGAGGAGCACACAGCAGTTCTCTACAGAGGGCATACAGTCTAAGCCAGTTCTCATAGATTAGTTATCTGAAAGGTAGCAAAAAAAAATTTAAATATATATGTATCTATCTAAACAGAAAGTTTTAGTAATTTAAATATTCAGAAGTATGTTAATGAGAAAATGCCACAAAGACCAATACAATTTATGTCAAACTTATATCAAAGATATTTTATTCAAGAGGAACAACACACATCAAATCAAAGGAAACGTGGCTGCAGCCCTTCTTATGGTGACAGATTAGTCTTCCCCATCCAGGTCAGAGCCCATAACTCCGGCAGATCCAGGCTCCAGTGGTGTTCCCTCTCTCGTGGCCAAGCGCCAACATCAATTGTCCCTGTGGGATTTCATGGTAACCCTTCCTTTGGCTGCTGCCCCCATTCCTCATTTCTGTTGCTAATGGGGCTTCTATTTATGACTCCTGGTGCCTCTTCCCTCTGCCTTTCCCAGTCCCACACCTCTCTGAAAGCATAAGCATTTTCTGCACCCACTGCTCCCAGGAAATTGGGCAGGAGGATGAAAAGAGCAAATCCAGTGTTCATCTCTATTTGACTAGAGCATTTCCTAAATCTCCCCAGTGTGTGTCCTTGCAATGACTTCATCTTTTAAATCCCTGAAAGAGTAACTTCCTTGGAAATTTGTAGTTTGAAAGTGTCTTTACCTGCAATGCTTGGTGCTGATGGCTCTTTCTGGAACAGAGGAGCCAAAAAGCCGCGTTAGCAGCGCAGTGGCTGCCACGATTCTGTGCTGCAGTGCATCAGAGAACTGGCAATCGCTCTTGCTTTCCCATCCTGCCTAATGCCAGCTGGCCTGTAATATTGATTTTTTTTTTCTTCTGGTGTTAGAATATGTATTTATGTGACTGCAGGGCTTGCTCCTGCTCCGTGGTGCAGATCCTCATTGCAGGATTGATGGGATTTGTGGACAGCAGGGTTTGGCTCTGTACTGGTTGGGCTCATGTGGAAGGCAGGAGAGCTGTGACACCATTATCTGCCAGAGGAGTCTGTAGAGAGATTGTACTTTTTTTGGAGCTGCTGAGCGACAGTGTCAGCCTTGCCTCCACAAGCATTTATTCAGAAATTGTCTCTTTTCACTCCAGCCCTTGAACTGCTTATATCATGCAGCAGAATTGAGGCCTGATCACTTTTGACAGTCCTCTAAAAGTGGCTCTGGCTGTAATTTCCCTTAGCAAAGGGTTCTCCCCTACACAGTCTCCTTCAAAGAGACAGATGGGTTTGAAAAATGAAAAGGGAAATCTAATCAGTTTTTAGTAATGATCCTCAAGAGTGATGTGCAACTCCTCTTCCTCAACAGGTATTTACATAAACAATGGAGCAAAACTTAAAATACACCTTGGAACTCATGAGGAAACATGACAATAGTTGTTCATGGCATTCACCTATTCCCACTATATTTGCCATTCAAGCAGAGAGAATCCAAAGGGTACCTCCTACCATTTTTTTTTTTAAATTTACCATTTTAGTACAGTTGCTGTATAATCAGACTATGCATTTTGTCTACTGAACTTGCTGGGTACCACAAAATAAGTTCTTGAAAGACCTCATATAAATGCAAAGCCTTTCCCACACAGTTTTCTAAGCACTCAGAAAGGGGAATATCAATGTTAACATAAACAATATTCTATTGAATTGGAAGAAGGCTCTTCTCACTCTGGGAACATACAAGTGCCAATATACATCACAATGAAAGAAAAAAATTGACTTTTCACAGGAGATGGAACTGTTTTCTGATTACACACTGCAACTGAACCCAGTTTCTGACCCTCTGCCAGTTGTATGGAATCCATAGACAGCACTGTGTTGTTTCTGGTTATTTATAGTACAGGGCAGAGGGTGCTGCTTTCTGTGTAATTACTGATGAGCACAAGGTGAAGCTGTGCATGGCTTTCCCCGCTCACAGGCTGCAGAGGTGGCACAGTCCTGTTCACGTGTACAGTGCTGCAATGGCTCAGTTGCTTTTAGCCAGTCTTGACATTTAGCGTCGCCTTGGTGATTTTCTGGGTTCTGCAAAGTTAGCCTGAGCTTATAAAACATTGTCTTGGATGTGGAAAAAATTAATTTTATGAAAAAAACTATGTGCTAATCAACCTTTAGCCCTTCTTGCTGCTCCCTCCTGAGCCAAATATGCTTTGCAGATTCAGCTGATAGGCAGAGGAGTTTGCTGAATACCAGCAAATATATTTTAGCCTCTGAATTGTTTGCAAATTGGGTGCTTTGATGATCTGTGGTGGGCGATGGGCTGCCAGAATCTCAGTGCTACTAACAGGGAAAGCATCTAAAAAAATGCTTTAAACTGGAGAATGTTATTGGACTATAACAGATGACTTGTGCAAAGAATAATTCTCTTATGTACTTTAAAGGTATTGGATTTTGAAAATTATTTGAGTTGTATTTTATTCTAGATTAGGTCTCAACAAGCACAGAGGCTGGACTTTTTATTGGCACTGTAGCCAAAGATAACAAGTGTTTTGGAGAAGCAGTCTGAAGTGGAGGATTTGCTAAGAGTATGGAAAGGTGCAGCCCGAGAACTATGGTACCTTAAACTTCCCCAAAAAGTTGGCAATTAACTGTTTGGCAGTAAATGATAGAAAGCTGTCCTAGAGGAGCAAAGGCTCTGTGCTGTTTGACCCAGTTCTGAGGAACCTGGACAAGCCCCTGTGCAGCCAGCCAGTCCTTGTCTGACTGCTGCCCATCACAGGGACCACCAGGAGGTAAAAGAGCTTCCTTTGGACCTTCACTTTTTCTCCTCAACTCCTCCAACCTGTTGTATCTGATTCTCAAGACCCCTCATTATGTGGACCCTCCACTTGGGCTGCTCTGTGCAGCATTACAGCCCCGGAGGGCCACACCAGACCCCTGCAATGAGCTGCAGTGTCAGGTCGTGGGGAAGATTTGCCCACTGTGGTCAGGCCTCAGCTCTGCAGAGCAAAGTCTGGTGATCTGTCACATGGAAAAAAATACATATAATATCTCTTTGTCTTTTAAATAATATTATTAAGAAGCTTTTGCTAATGAAATTGCCATCCCCATAATCCAGTGCTCTGTGCCTTGCCCCCCACCAGGCAGATCTCCCCAGCTTGGACTGTGCTTAATTTCCCAGGGAACTTTTTGTGCATGTCCTAATCACATGCATTAGTGGAAGAATAAAAACTGCTGTTAGCTTGTTTCAGGGACTGTTGGTGTCCCGAGCAAACTCCCCACTGTGCTGCAGAATAAACAACAGGGCCCCCAGTAACACTGATGTGATTCTCTGGTTGTTCAGGGGAATCTCACCTCCACGGGACCATTCATATGCTGTCTCCCAGCCATGTTTACCTTTAGTGACTGTCCCTCCTGTCCCCTCATACCTCCTTAGAGAATCTTATTCACTCATTAGGCTTTTCACTTGGAGCCATTGAACCTTGCTGCTTTGATTTTGTAACAGGACAAACTCCAAGTCCTAGCAGGATAAACAAGATTGCATGGCTAATGATTTGTGAGCTTTGCCTGAATGCAATTTACTGCAGAAATTCCAGCCTATGAGACTTTGTGACCTGCTAATAAAGCACTTTTGGCAGAGGTTGTACAAATACAAAAGGGTTTTGTGGCCTCTGATTCCGGGTTCATATCACTCTCCCAACTTGCTGAAATGCTGGTTTAATGTACAGTTTAAAAAGCTAGTGACAACTGTTGGAGTGAGGCAGGGTTTCATCCCAATTTGATTTCACTTTACGAGGTGTAAGCGATGCTCATTTTTTTATTTTACAAACTGTCTGCTTGTAGCAGAGTCACAGAACCACAGAATATGCCAAGTTGGAAGGGACTCACAAGGATCATCGATTCCAGCTCCTGGCCCTGCACAGGACCATCCCCAAAAGTCACACCATGTGCTCAAGAGTATTGTCCAAACACTTCTTGGACTCTGTCAGGCTTGTGCTGTGACCACTCCCAAGTGAAATGGGATCCTGCCCTTATCAAGCACTAAGCAATAATAAGCATCATTACATAGTAATGCCAGACTAATGGATGTCAGGAACTGTGACTCAGCTTTATCTCAGTTTGGTTCCCTGGGTAGGGAACACGGGGCAGTAGTGCAGTGTGTCACATGAGGGTAACCTGCTGGGGCAGTCCCTTGGATTAGGCATTTCCTCAAGAGTCTGGGTATGTAACTGCGGCTCTGTTCCTTCAGATTTGTCCTTGGGCATGGCAGTATGCTTGGAAAGAGGAGACAGTAATTCTTCTTTGTGAAAAGAAGAGCCTTGAGAGTCTCACAGTCATTATTTTAAGTGGTGGTCCCTCTCCTGACCTCCTGGTCTGGTGAAGTTCCCACAGGCGCCAGGAGGAAAAAGAGGATCTACAGCCAAACACTGAAAATCATCAGCCTGTCTTCTCTTCTTTATACTGCTGAAAACCTGAGGGCTGACCTGGGATCATGGTTTTGTTTATTTGCTGAGATTCCAAGGCCAGCTTCATTTTATTGATTGCAGTCTCTCCTCTCATTCATGGATGCTGTTCACTCCCAGGTTTTTAGATGGGATGATGAGGAAATGTCTGGTTATCCATTTCTTTGTCAGAGTCAGAAACCTCTTCCAAACACAGCATTAGCTGACACAGGCAGACTGCTAGCTAGACAAACACTGGTCTGCATGTTGTGTTCGAGTAAATACCTGCATTTGATTCCAAAGGGCTCCATTGATTAAAACCAGCTCCCCCCGCAGACCCGGGGAACAATCGTTACAATGGGACACTGAGCCATTAAACATTACTACACAAAAATGCTGCTGGATCCTTTCATGTTTGTTGCTGTTCTTATTATTGTTGAGATCTGGAAAATTACCCATCAATCACTCCTTAAGCTGCTCGTGGAAGTTTTGCTGAACGCAGGGTCTGAGTTTGCTGCTGAATTTGTTAATCCTTGCTCCTGAAAAAGAAATAAAGCCATGGGAAGCACATTGCACTTCCATTAGGTTGTCTCAATAGCTGTTATTTCCAGCCTGTTGCAAATGCACTGATACTGCCACATGAGATAAGGCACATGATTCCAGATTCTTTATTATAACATTTCCTACAGATGTAATTTTTTCAGCACTTTGGGTACATTTCCATGATATCCATACCAACCAGCTTTCCAGCCTTTTGTTGCTAGGCCATAGAGCAAAAGCCTTTATAAAAGCCTAAGAACAGAGTGCAGTTTGCCTGAGAGCAGGTGTTCATCTAGCCCAGTTGCTTCTCCTCAGCAGTGTTTCAAAGTTGATGTAATGCATGCAGAAAAGTATATGAACAAGCCCAACAGCCAGTGATACCTCCTTGGTACATTGTTTTAGCCTCAAGCAAATTGTGGCCTAATCATAAATCCCCTGCAGTTGATTTTGGTCTATAAAACTGAAAACCAGAATAAAGAGTAAAGCCATCTAGCCATGGAGTAATAGAATCACAGAATCATTAAGGTTGGAAAAGACCTTCAAAACCATCAAGTCCAACTTTTGACTGATCTCTACCTTGAACACTTCCAGGGATGGTGACTCCACCATGTCCCTGGGCAGCCCATTCCAGGCTTTTATTTATCTTTTGGCATGCATAGCCTGTAACACATGGAATTTAGCAGAAAAGTAGTCGTGAACGGCAAACAAAATGCTTTTGGGATAAGGTGGATAATGTAGGAGTTGGATCTAAGGCTCTGTAGTGTTGATTTTTTAGGACTCCATCTTGAAGTGGGAGGTAGGTAGGACAATTATTGGGATTGACAGGTAATACTAGAGAAGAGTCCACCTGCTAATTGCAGAATGATAAACTGCAGTCGCTGCAGGCATACAAAACTCAGGGAGGCTATTTCAGAGAGCCAGGAAAGGAGGGTTTGGCCACACAAGGAAAACAGTCACACTCCGGCGTGGGTTAGGCCAGAGATGTATGAAACTGGCTTGAAGGAGCTAAAAGTGATTGAAGGCAATAGAGAGAACATGGCAGGAGAGCCAGCATTTGTTTTCCCAGGCAGTTTTATGCACTCACAGTGAGTTGAATAGTGTTGGAGTGGCTGAAGAGCTGAACTGGAGTTGGAGAAAACCCCCCAGTGGTTGGAGTTTGGATCAAAGGGAGACATTTGCTGTAGAGTCTTGAGATTTGATTTTCTCACTTCTGAGTTCAATCCCAAAGCAGAAGCTACTTGTTTCCTTGTTTACATGTGGCAAAAGCCTCATGGCAACAGCCACTCCTGCAGGATGTGACATATGATACTGTGGGACTTATGAGAGCGGTGACTTGTGAGATTTCCAACATTTTGTGGCAGGATCTCTTAGATCAACTTTTATGATAATAACAGCATTGAATATGAACTTGAGTTTTAGGCTAGATTTGGTTCCAGATCTTTCAGTCATTCTAAAATTAACTCTCCTTTTCAGCTCACATATATGTACAGGGAGGAAAACAGAGGAATAAAAAGCCATCACGAAATGTTTGCTAATAAGGGAACGAAGCACCTGTGATCTCACATGCATTATTTCTATTTTCAAAGACAAATGCAAAGTCCATTGGGTGGAATTTAAACCGCTGTCACTGAGCTAACTGCAGGAACACGGCGTTACTATGGAAAATTCCTGATTAAAGTCTGCAAAGAATTTCCTATGCAGAGGCTGTTTATTAATAGGTACCTCAGCCTCGCATCTGACATTGACAATTCTGCCCTTTAAACGCATCATTTTGCAAGCAGTGTGATAAAATGCTGCACTACTTTTTTTTGTAGGAAGAGAGAGCCTGTCCCAGCCCTCCCCCTCAGGCCTCTGCCAGCTCTGACCACTACAGTTTGCTTTGCTAAGCGCAGGAACAAAAACTGCAACCATGAAATTATTTTAACAAGACCATGAAAAAAAAAAAAAAAGGACGGCGACAACAACAACAATTTGCCCAAGTGATGCTTGAAAAAAAAAATAAATTCCTCTCTCTAAACTAATTAAACTGTACTATGTGTCCTTGTGCAGTTCCTGGCGTTTTTCTGGTTCACTCAGTTTCAATAGATGCACAAGGACCGGAGCCAGAGCTCCTGAGTGACTAGTTCAGAACAAAAGCAGGTCTCCTGAGTATTCTTGAGCAGCCAGCAAATTGAGGGAAAGTTATTTTGGGTTAATCAATGTACTTCAGTTGCAATCACATTTAGCTTCTAACAGAGGAGCCTGCAAACAAGGAATTACTGTTCTGAGATCAGCTATGGATGGGACTGGAAAGTGTTACTGGCTAGACTGTACTCTTCTCAATGCCTTTTTTCTTTTCTTCCTCCTGTTTTCTTTTGCGCCCTGAATTTGGTTTGGCAGTTTTACGTGTCCTCTCCATTTGCATTTCCCCCCTGTTTATTTATTTATTTATTACTGGCACCGGGAGCATGGGAAATTATTGGCAGTTGCTTAAAAGTCCCCGCAGGGGAGAATTCTTGCCATGTTCTAGCCAGGCCTACTGTATGGAGCTAGAACAGTTGGGATCTGTGCTCAGCTTCCCGGCAATAGATCCCTGATATGTGTGGGTGTACATTTACATGGGCTGGCAACTGGAATTGCTGAGGTGTGGCGAGGCAGGGGGAAGGGTGCTTCCAGAATCCCAGGGGACAGGCAGGGTGGGCAAGGCTCCCAGGTGTGTTTAACAGCTTAGGTGTGTAATTATAAACTGGCTTTAAACTGACAGAGAGTGGGCTTAGATTAGATATTAGAAAAAAATTTCTCCCTGTCAGGGTGGTGAGGCCCTGGCACAGGTTGCCCAGAGAAGCTGTGGCTGCCCCATCCCTGGATGTGTCCAAGGCCAGTGGACAGGGCTTGGAGCAACCTAGTCTAGTGAAAGGTGTCCCTGATCATGGCAGGAGGGTGGAACTGGATGATCTTTAAGGTCCCTTCCAACCCAAACCATTCTGGGATTCTATGCAAATTATTTCTTTTGACAATTGCTTTTCCTCTTGAGGTTCCCGAATGTTGGAAAAGGCACCTTCCTTCCCCCACATTCCTTTGCTAATCTGCCACTGTGTATAAGGTATGAGTGCTCACAGGGACCACCTAGATGAGGGTCCCAGATGAGACTGCAGGGTGCTGCAGTCTTGTCTGCCTCCTGCACCAGTTTTGAAGCACCAAAACTGTGCTGCTGCAGTGCCTGGACCCGCCTGACCGAGGCTTTCTGGCCATGAACCAGAAGGTTTCATAGGTATTTACAGCCCTGAAAGCCATCGTGTCTTAAATGGACTCCTAAATTATTGCTCCTGCTGCAGTGTTTTATTCAGTCAGCCACTCCTTGTCACTCATGTACGTGCTGTTACACTACAAAAATGCCAGTCGTCCGGGCACTCAGGCTGCGCTGGAAGAACCAGTTCAATAGATCCATATCTACCAGTTCAAGCACAGCACTGCTCTCAGTGCAATCCCCAAATCCAACTCCTCCATCCTTTTGGATTGCAGACTCTCCTACCCCCAGTGAACGTCTTGCCTGTTCACATTCCAGTAAGCCCCCAATACTGATGTTTCATTCAGCTGTTCAGAACTTGGTTGGTTAAGAGGTTGAGATGCCCAGACCCCACTAATTCATGCAGGAGTTTGGGGTACCTGAAGCACAGGCAAAAGGTGTGTATGTTACCTAATCTCTTGCAATTAAAGGTTTATATGGACAGACAAAAATCCAGGCAGCTTCCCAGACAAGTCTGGATATTCTACATCCCATCTGTCCTATATATAACACCAGCATATATCACCTGTAAGTTTTCACTTCACGAGATTGCTCTTCAGGTCAACAGAATACTGTTACTGGGGACCTTTCTTGAATGAAAAAACATGTTTTCTTTCTGGTTTGCACAAGAGCCCCAGTGCAGGGCTATTGTGCAACAGTGTTCAGACACTGGCTGTGCCTCCTCCCTGACCTATGCTTCCTCAGACAGGTCAGTGGGCTACACAACAATGGTCCAGCTCTCCCTGAATGGTAGAGGTGGCCTGAACTATGATTTCAGCACCAGATATCAATGAACTCTGGATCTAAACCCCTGTTTTGCAGCTTTATGTACCAGGATGACTTAAGCACAGTAGGCAGAGCCCCGCTGCCCCCCACCCTCATCAGGACAGCATCCCCCATTAGGCACATGGTCCTACAGAACACCTTGAATCTGACTCACAGTGGGGTTTCAGTGATGAACTGTATAACAGCCATAGGTCTGGGAGCCTGGCAGCACCCAGCCCAAGTGGTTAAACCTCCAAATCTGTGCGTTGAGACTCCCAGTCTCACCAAGGTAAGTGAACACGAGCACATCCAGATCTACAAATGCTGCTTTTGTTGTTGCTCGTACTCTAAGGATGGATAGAAACTTCTGTGGGTGAGACCTTCTGTTTCAGAGACTTACAGTCCATCTGCTCTGGAACTACATGTGAACATTTTCTAGTTCAGCTCCTTCTGTTAATTTTTGTTTTGAGGGGCTGTTTAAAAATGTCTTTATCTGAGCTTGCTTGTGCCATGCTTGTAGGATTCTTGGGTGGAAGCCATGTCTTGGAATCCCATAACTTTCTGTGGCATGTTTTTCAGTGCTTACCGTACTCTGCTGCTGTTATTT